>NC_045544.1:32142848-32449098 GCF_009769535.1 Thamnophis elegans | reverse complement strand
CAGCTGTTATTCACTGCCACCATCCTCTTTTCTTCCCTTCAGTCAGGGTAATAGGAACCAGGCCAAAAAAATCCACACAAAAAACTCCCTGCCAGTTTTTGCTGCTTGAGAAATAGGAGAGGATCTTGGGCCATTATCTGATACTCAGTCTAATAAGGTCAAGGCCTATACAGGTAGTCCTTTATTTATGATTGTTCATTGGTTGATTGTTCTAAGTTATGACGGCACTGAAAAAAGTGACTTACAACTGACCTTTGCACTTACAACCATCACAGCATCCCCACAGTCGCATGTTCAAATTTTGGATACTTGGCAGCCGGCATTTACAAAGTTTGCGCTGTCACATAATTGCTATTTATGACTTCCCAGCAGACTTCTGACAAGCAAAATCAATGGGGGAAGCCAGATTCATTTAGCAACCATGAGATTCACTTTAACAACCATGGCTATTAAGGTCATAAAATCAAGTGTGACTCACATCCTCACTTCACGGCAGAAGTTCTGACCCTAGTTGTGGCTATAAGTTGAGGACTACCTTTCTATTTGTACATTAAAAATCCGGACATAAAATGGCAATTAACACATTTGTTTTACATTGATTTAGATATATAAGGAAGACACAACAGCAAAATGGACAGATGGTAGACTTCAAGAAAAACGATTAGGATTCTCCAGACAAAAAACAACATTGGGACCAATGTAGATTAAGCCTCACAGAAAAATAGATTTGAAGAAAGCCAATTATTTTGTCTTGAGCACATGTGTAATATAATCAAACTCTTAATACTGTTCTAAGCACTTAATGTACTAGCAGTCTGGATTAGATGAAATCTTTCCTGAGTTTTAAAAAGATTTTATACCACAAGATCATTTTCCTTCCCACGTGCTGTTGGGTATTACAAAAAGAAAGCCTTTAGCAAACTTGTCCCTTGCTATTTAACTTGAGAAAGAAAGCGTTGACTGTGAGTATGCTGCTGATCTAACGGTGGTTCTCTTTATACTGCTAGAAATGCTTGCAATTGAGAAGTCTTGCAGAACATGTTACAGTGAGCGCAGCCCTTCTCAAAATATTCAAGCAGCTGTAACCCCTGGAAAGCTCACAGGGCAGCTTCAGAGATTGTCTTCAGCTGCTTGTACATTTGCTGCATGCACACTTGCTTCCCTGGCATATACATGCAGACAGCTGAGGACAACCTTTGAAAAGTCTATGGAAGCCTTTAAATAGCTTGGCTGCTCCACACTTTGCAGAGGACTGATTGCACACTTTAGTCATGCTAAATGTCTATGGAGATTCTCAGTCACCCAGGTTATGGTTGTCCCAAAGGTGCTTTTTCAAGAGGCAAGTGGACTTTCTTGTTTTTCTTTGAAGACGTTTCTTCAGCTCTGACTGAGTGGTGAGAAATGGAAGGATTTATACTCCTTGCAAGACACTTAGTCATTCGCATTCTTTTGAAGAGTCATTGAGACCACTTGGAGGTTATCTGTGTCCTCAGGGTCACCTGAGTAGTGCAAATGGGTGTGGAGCCTTCTTGGAACTGCTGAAAGGGTTAGGGTTAAGTTAGGGTTTGCTGTCTTCAAAAGAGTGGCCTTTGTCTTTCAAATGCGGATGGACTGCTTAATCTTGTCCTTATAGGTTTGTTATCCTATGTTGTGTCATGCATTTATGAAGTTGTTGTTTTGTTTCTCCAATGTACTGCACTGTGCTACATATACCACGTTGCTCAGTTTGTGTCTAGGTGTTTCGTCCTTGGGCTGGACAAGCTTCTGCCTTAGTGTATTATTGGATTTAAAGTGTGCACGTATGTGTGGGTTGAAGATCCTCCTGAGCTTTAGTCATGCTAAAGATGCTTGACAAAGCCCTCCTTTTATAGGCTTTGCACAGCCATGCTTCACATGGACAGTAGGTATGTCTCCCCCTCTATCAAAGGAAACATGATGCCCACTCAATTAGAGTTTCTTTGAATCTACCAAAGTCTATAACAGTTTTCTCTAAAACTGGCATCTGCCAGATATATTGGGATAAATTATTATTATTTTTTATGTATGCACACACACACACACGCACACATATATACATATACGTGTTGTATTTGTGCTGATAAATAAATAAATCAGCACAAATACAACACAAATGTAGCAAAGGCAACAGTAAAAAATATTGGGTTTCTGTCTGGATGGTCTCTTGTGACGAGCCGATCGACAGAGAATGGAAGCAATAGACTTCCTCCCATGTTTGAGCATACCAGGGGTTGTGACTCTAAATACATATACATATACGTGTGTGTGTGTGTGTGTGTGTTGCATTTGTGCTGATAAATAAATAAAGGGAGACTAGTATAGATCTATTTCAAGCTATTTAGCTCTCATCAGCTAGCCGTAACCTTACTGGGATTTGAACCTGTGCTGTATTACATATTAAGCAGTTGTGTTAACCACTAAGCCACAGTCTCCCTTTATTTATTTATCAGCACAAATGCAACACAAATGTAACAAAGGCAACAGTAAAAATAATGGCTTTCTGTCGTGATGGTCTCTTGTGATGAGCCGATAGACAGAGAATGGAAGCAGTATGCTTCCTCCCATATTTGGGGATACCAGGGGTTCTGATACTATACATACATACATACATACATAATTTTTTATTTTGTAATATAATAATTCAATCTTCAATTAAACAGTCTGTCATCCTGGTACAAATATCTTTGTAAAATTATAATCAAGATTTGCAACAATACTCATTACATTAACATTCATTACATTGGGAGAAATTCCTAGCCAAGGATCATACTGGCTGGCAGTTGTTAGAGTTGCAGTTCCAATTCTTTGGAGGGATGATTGGTTTATGGATTGATAAAACATTACATTTATTCACATTCCCTTATATGTGTCTGAGTAGTCATCCCTACACACCGGTATTTCATGTAGAGATAAATAAAAGCTTGCATTTTATAAAAAAAATCAGTATATTTTAAAAAATCAAACTACTTCCCAGTATTTTTTTGGCAAACATTCATAATACTTTACCTTGAAGTAGGAATAACTATGAGGAGGAAGGCAATTTGGAATTTAGCAAATTTGTTAACTTACATAGGATGGTGTTTCCTTCCTTTTTTTCATGCGTAAATGTACTATGAGCATTACTTTGTAGCCTGCAACATAAGGCTAATTTGCTTCAATTGAATCAAAAGAATCCCACATCCTTCCTGTGCCCTTCAAAGAATTATAAAAGCCTATTCAGTAAAAGAACAGATGCACAAGTATGTATCATTTATCGTCAGGGATGGCACAATGATTACTGAGCAAACCAAAGAAAAAAGTGGCTATGCAGAAGATAAGAAGAGATGGGCACCCTACTTTTTTTCCTTGAAGCAACTGCAGTCTATTATTTTTAATTTTAAAAAGTATAATGAATAAAGTATTATTATGACAGTTACCAAGGAGAGGGTAACATGTTTCTTTTCGTAAGTTTTAAATGTTTTTTTTAAATACTATCTTGGAGGATTTTTTAAAATGTATGTTAAAAATAAAAACAGATTGTAAAATCCAACATCTCAGACTATTAAATCTCAGTGATTAAATTTTTGCCTGTCCTTAATTGTTTGGGTTTTTTTTGAAGGTGTCAACTATAGTGCTGCTTTAAGTTTATGAATCCTTTTGATGTCCAATGTTTCTGCGTAAATATGACATAAAATGTGATCTATTTTCTATTCAAATCCTGAAACTAAATAAAGAGAACCCAATTAAATAAATGAGTCAAGAATATTATACTTGTTTATTTAGTTGTAGAGGAAAAAGCTACATATTTGCATATGGAAGGATTGGAAGGAAAAAACCTTGCACTGATGATGTTACCTAGTTTGGTAATGAAACATCTCCAAGAAATCACCCAAGCTAGGAGAGCACAAAGAACATATACAAAACTGCTGTGGCCTAGAGGTGGAGCTCTCACCTCACAATCAGGAGGTTGTGAGTTTGATCCTAGGTAGAGGCAGATGTAGGGTCTCCTGCTTGGGCAGGGGGTTGGGCTAGATGACCTACAAGGTCCCTTTAAACTCTGTTAATCTGTCAAGCCTGGTATATTATATTATCAAAATGAGATCACATGAATAGACAACAGATATAAGATCTATGAAACTTGCTGTTCCTTTTTCCCCTCCTCCAGAAGAACGTCTAGTGATACCTGCCATAATTACCTTCCAAAGAAAATTTGTTTTGCTGTTATGTATGGTGTGAACCAGAGGTGGTATTCAGCCAGTTCAAACCGGTTTGCTCGAACCAGTAGTGGAAATCGCCACTCACCCCAGCTCTGTGCCGTTCTATTTAGGCACGTTTTCAAGCCGTGCGCACAACCAAAGTGCATGTGTGGAAGACCGAGCACATGTGTGGATGGGGCGCGCTCACATTTACGAACCGGTAGGGAAAGTAAGTCAATACCACTCCTCGTATGGAGATCTTGGGATTCGGGAAAATGAATACATTGGAAGTAATTAAAAATAAATATAATGTATCATCTTGGATTTCCCACTAGGCCTTGGCAAAAATGTAGGAGGGTCTTTTCACATTACTGTCACAAATCAAGGCAATCCTGTTTTATGAAATATTAGGGGGTTTTTGTATACTATCTGACTTCCAATGATTTGCTTGATATACTGCCGTTGATATACTGGAATTGTGCTTATTTAAATAGAGCTGCAGAGAAAACCTTAAAAGTTTCTGCTAGGATTGGATTGTTTGTAATATTTCAAAAGTTACTGTTGGTAGAAGAAATGTACAGCTCAAGCTGTAATGTTAATTTAAAGGAATGATTGCCTTCATTTTTCATAGAAAGACTCAGAATGGCTCTGTGTGATTAAATTGCATGAAGGGATATCAGCATGTTTACAAATTCTGACAAACCCATCCTTGAGAAAGCTTTAATTGAACTTCACATTCAATCAATACCTTCAGCACATTGGTGTGTAGGTGGTACAGTGGGATCCTGATAATGGAATGCCTCTGTATTGATGAATCATTTCATGTGAAACATTTATTTCATTACATGCTGAAGTGTGAAGGTTAATGTTTTGCTGGCTCTAGGATCCATCAAATAATTTTTTTGTTTTCTGCGGCTGATTTAGATCTCAAAGTAAAAATGAGCAGCACTACATCATTAGAAATTATGGCAATTTACTATAAAGGAGATGAATTGTTTTAAAAATAGCTTGCCCTTGACTTATGACCCTAATCTCCATCATATGTTGTGATGGTCATAAGTCCAGGTACTCCACATGACCAGACCCAATTTTATGGCCTTTTTTGTGGCAGTCATTAAGCAAATCAATCTATTTCAGTGGGAGTTGTTTGCTGGAAACCAGCAAAAAAAAAATCATAAATCTTAATAATGTGACCACAAAATGCTGGAACTGACCATAAGGTGAGCCAGTTGCCAAGCATGCAAAGTGCAGTCATATGATCACAGAGGGTGTGTGTGTGTGTGTGTGTGTGTGTGTGTGTGTGTGTGTGTGTATGCATGCATGCATGCATCCATCAGAACTCTGGAACTAGCTGGGGGCGTGGGTCCATGATAATTTGGAACTGTCCCTAAGTGAGGACTATCTTTAATATATTTCTTGCTGTTGCATATATTTATACATGAAGGCATTGTTGGTGTAGCTATCTGAAAGTTTTATGAATTTTAAATGTATGAATCTGAAATAAAGTTGTGGCTGTAATATGTCTCTTGCTGAATTGTTTGGTTGCTATAAATGCTATGAATGTAGCATAATTTAGGATAATCCTTTCCAATTGTACTAATAATGGTTTTTAAATTAAAAATATTCTTACTGGAATCCTGAAATAAAACAACCACCAAAATTTGGAAAAGTGGGAGGTGAGATGAGAGAATCACTTTTTGTTGCCAAATTAGCTTTATTTGAATAAAATTTCTTCTGATTCATTTGTGGGAACAAATCTGAAAAAACAACGTTTTCATTCTAGCTCTTGCTTCCCAATAAAGCCATTATAATATAATGAATATATTATATAATTATAATAATATTATAGACTTTTAAAATGTCACCTGAATACAGGTGGCATTTTGTACCACATGATACAGAAACCTGTACAATTCAGTAAATAATTTCACATTCCATCTTGTATGCTGGCTGCAATGGAAAAAAAATCTCATGCCTAAATTTCTTCTTAAAGGTTCCTATAACCTTGCCTTGCTCATTATTGTATGGAACATTTAAAAATCATAAATTGTTTATGTAAAATAGACCCTGTGGAAAGGTTAGATAAAGTTGAATATCTTTCTTTTGTTTCAATGTGATGTGCTTGTTATCGGAATTTTCAAACTTTGTGGTTCCTGTTTCGTTTAAATGATATTGAGATATTTATCTCTGGCGTTTCTCACTAAATAATCAAGTCTCTGCTAATCATCAAGAAAAAAAGATTTCATTTGATTTCGATGTGCATAATTCAATCATTTTAAAAGATGAAAATCGTGGGGGAAAGCTTTTACGTTGATCTAATTTGCACCTAATTTGCTTTCTATGTGGCTTTTCCTGCTGCTTTCTGTTTGGGTCAGGAATACATTCAGTTTTGGATTGTTGTTTGGATGAGGACAGGGGTGATTGTGGCTTTGTATTTTTGACTTGAGACATATAATTTATCACCACCAAAGTAATTTAAATGAAGAAGGGCAAAAGGAGTTTTCTACTTAAGCAAGCAAGCAAGCAAGCAACAAAGCAGTCCAAGCAATATATCTTCAGCCTCACAAAGGACCAAGATTTTAAATTTAACCTATTGCAATGCCAAGGAGAACTTTATATCTTGATTTTAAGTAGCTAGATATATTCTTCCTGAGAATAAGAAATCAAATCAAAGTCCTGATGATGTATTTATATTTAAGATTCTACCTGGTTTAATTACCACGTAGTACTTTTTAGCTTTATTTATTTATTTATTTATTTATTTATTTATTTATTTATTTATTTATTATTTAAAAAATTAATTTTTAATTTAAAACAAATACAACATCCTTCTTTACATGCTATAGAAAGTGTATCAGTTGGTTACAAAAAGACTTTTGTGCATCTCTTCCACAGTCAACAAATATAATTCATGTTAACTCAAGCATTTTAACTCAAATATTCATACATATCACCATCATCATATATCCATTTTCATTTGACTATAAATGTTATTTTAAAAAAAATTGTCACTTAAAGAACACATGCCCACACCAGTGGGAAAAGAAAAAATCAAAAAAAAAGAAGAAAAAGAACAAAAAAAGACAAAAAGAACAAAAAACAAGGCAAGGGAAAAAAAAGAAAAACAAAACAAAAACCAACAACAACAACAAAAACCACAGGTATATATTATAAAAAAGTATATCAGCTGGTTACAACATGTTTTGGTGCATCTCTTCCATTAATTCATATTAATTCAAATATCTTAACTCAAATGTTTACCATATTGACATCATTATACCTCCACTTTTAGTTGATTACAGTTATTTAAACATCCTTCATCCTTAACTATGCCAAAGATTTAATCCATAACCACATGCTGGCATTTCATTTACTTGTTTGTAAAATCCTCTATTAACATCAAATCCTCATATCCTGTTTTAGCTGAACATCCATAATATTTAATACCAAAAATTCCATCTTCCATGCAATAATAGCAATAACAGTAGACTTATATACCGCTTCATAGGGCTTTCAGCCCTCTCTAAGCGGTTTACAGAGTCAGCATATTGCCCCCAACAACAATCCGGGTCCTCATTTTACCCACCTCGGAAGGATGGAAGGCTGAGTCAACCCTGAGCCGGTGAGATTTGAACCGCTGAACTGCTGATCTAGCAGTCAGTCTGCAGTGCTGCATTTAACCACCGCGCCACCTTGACAGTATAGTTTATTATCATTCTCCCTTCTTTATGTAATTATATCGTATATCGTAACATTTCCCCCATATTAGTTAACATTTAACTGTATATATTTTATTTTATTTTTTAATAGTGATAATTATTGTGATTAATAACCTTTGTATATGGTCCAAAAATATTTCCAACTTTCCCTTCTCATATCCAATTATTATTTATCATATCAACTCCACATTATATACATTACTATCAATATCAATTATTATTCAGCTATGTCTATTACAAATAAGAGTAATTAGGTTTAGCTAATTTTGAATTGTATTCTTCCATCTATCAGCCTATGTCTCTCCAATAACAAAACCTCCTTAGTCCTATTGCCATTCGTGGAACAAGTTCACCAAACGTTTTTATAAACAAGTCCAAACAGGAATATCTTCGCACCTTTTTGCTTAGGATGCCTCTGATGTAATAACGTTGTCCTACGCTTGTTGCACTTTTCAGCTTGTCTTTAATTCTCAAGGGTGGTATCGAAAATTCTGCAAATGATGTTTCATAAAATATAGATTCTTTAATGCTTCTCATTCCTCCTGCGCTCTGTCTTTTGAAATAAATCTTCTGTATGGCTGCCCCCCTTTCAAGCGTTGCATCTCTTTCTCCCTCCGAAGTAAACCAGACGCCCAGCGTGTCAGCAAGTTGAGAAACTTCATTTCTGACATTCTTCATTTGTATTTCAGGAACATTCAAACATTCAACGTTCTCACTTTTTTCTTCATATTTTGATGTTAAAAACAACAAATAGTCCAGCTTTTTTTCAGATCTTTCATATGTGTCAAACAACTTTTGAAATGCGGAGAAAATCATTTGAAATGAATCATTTGAAGCATGTATAGACGCCATGTTTATGACGCAGCTAATATTCCTTTAGAGGCTTTATTTGCAAGTAAAAACAAGCTGGGAGCTGTGCAATCTTATCTGATCTTAGACCAACATAGCCAAGCAATAAAAGTGTCAAATTGTAAGGAGCCAAATTATAGTAAATTGGTTTACAGCCCATTTAAAGAGAGTCAGAGGAGGTGTTGAAGTAAACTTTCCTTTATCCATGTAAGTAGCGTTTAAAGCATTTAAGAAATAGGGTAACCTATTCGGGGGGGAATAGGGAGGGGGACCTATTGGGGGTGGGTGGGTGGGTGGTAATATAGTTTCAATAAGAAGAAGAATGCACTTGTATACGGTTGTCTTTTCTTTTTTTTCTTTCTTTATATTTTTTTCCTTGGGTTTTTTTTATCATATTTTGTTTCCTATTTTCTATCTTCATAGCTCAATATTAATAAATAAGAGTTGAATAAAGGAATACACCAAGGGGAGAGGTAGAGGGAAAGAAGAGGGAGGAGCAAGGAGGGAGTAAGAGGGGAATGTAAGGAGGGTGTAAGGGGAATGCTAGGGTGAGGAAGGGGAGAAAGGAAGGTTTGAGGGGAAAGGGAAGTAGGAAAGGGGAGTGTTAGAGGGAGGAAAGGAAAGTTGGAGGGGGAAGATGGGGTGTATGGAGGATGGAAGTGTCAGGTGGGGTTTTGTTTTATGCTGAATGATGATGAGTTGTGTTTTCTTTTTTATTTTATTTTATTTCTTTTCTTATAGTAAAGTATATAAGTGACTGTAAAAAATTGAATGTGAAAATGAATAAAAAACATATTTGAAAAAAAAAAAGAAATAGGGTAACCACCGGCCATAAACCCATAAAAAAAAAAAACCAATTCGCCGCTAGATTCTTCTGTTCTTTGGTTTCAATTAGTTTAAATTTTTATGCGGATCATATCTCGTAATAAAATCAGCTTACCAGTTGAAAACACTCACACCATTCTTAGGGGCAACCTGCAGTTTCGGTTAGCTTACAGCTAATCCAGAAGGAACTGGCAAAGGAGGTTAAATTCCAAGCCCCCCAGAGACTTTGCGAACCTCTCTGTGGTCACTGGATCTCCTCCAACCTTTCACTATCTCTCCGGGACAGCTTGGGTCCGAAATGGACCATCCGATTTCCTTCGGAATAGGGGAATTTCAGGAATAGCCTGAAACTCCGTCTTCTCACTGCTAAGCCCCGCCTTCTTCCCGTTTATTTATTTATTTATTATTGAATTTATATTGCTGCCTATTCGCCCATGGCAACTCAAGGTGGCTTACAGAATAAAAACCACATTTAAAACAATAAAAACTAACAGAATCAAATAAATTAATATAGTACAATATAACAAAATCACCTCCCACCCCTTGCTCCAGCAACAGAAGATCACACGAGCCATTTAATGGGCTCCATCCTGCTCTGGGTTCCCTAAGCCCACTGGCAGAACCAGGTCTTCAACGCCTTCCAGAAGAGTATTAGAGTGGAAGCCATTCTAATCTCTGGGGGAATGGTGTTCCAGAGAGAGGGAGCCACCATGGAGAAGGCCCTTCTTCTGGGTCCCACCAGATGTATCTCTTCCCGCTCTGATGGGTGGGTAGATGTGACTGGCAAGAGAAGGTTCCTCAGATAACCTGGTCCCAAGCCATGAAAGGCTTTAAAAGTGAAAACCAGTACCTTGAATTGCACCCAGAAGCAAATCAGCAATCAATGCAGCTCCCGCAGGAGAGGTAATACATATGCACACTGGGGTCTGCACAAAACCATGTGGGCTGCTACATTTTGCACCAACTGGAGCAGAGGTGGGTTTCTGCTGGCATTATTGCCAATATGATGCATGTGTGAGTTGTTCATGTGCACAGTTGCCTATAAATAGGTCTATGCATGCACAGAACATTAAAAATGTCAAAAAAATATGTCGCGGTGAACGGGGAACCGGTTCAGGGTGTGGCGAGCATGCCGTCCTTACCGGTTCGGCGACCCAGTCACCATTTCCACTACTGGTTCCACCAAACCAGTAGGAACCCACCTCTGAACTGGAGCTTCTGGATGCTCTTCAAGGGCAGCCCCTGACTATTGCAGAATATGTTGCAATAATCAAGACGGGAAGTGACTAGGGCATGAATGACTGTGAGTAGGGACTGTTGGTCCAAGAAAGGGCGTAATTGGCACGCAACCCACAGTTGCGCAAAGGCCCTTCTGGTCACGACTACCACCTGCTCTTCAAGCAGGAGTCATGAGTGCAGGAAAACCCCTAGATTACGCACAGGGTCTGTTTGTGATAGGGCCACCCCATCCAAGACCAAAGGTGACAATTCTCCCTGAGCCAACAAGCCCCAAACTCAGAGCCACTCGGTCTTGAAAGGGTTTAGTTTCAACCTGTTGCTTCCCATCCAGCCCCTAACAACCTCCAGGCAGTGCGAGAGGGAGAACACGGTATCACTTAACTCACCACGGGCCGAGACATACAGCTGAGTATCATAAGCATATTGGTGATACCTCAGTCCATGGTGACGGATGATCTCACCCAGTGGCTTCATATAAATGTTGAACAGGAATAGAAAGAGTACCAAGTCCTGTGGAACCCCATAAAACAGTGGGCGAGGGCTGGATCTCTCCCCTCCTATCAACACTGACTGAGAGTAGCTGTAGAGGAAGGAAGTGAACTAGGATTGCACAAGGTCTATACCTTTAAATAAACCTTTTCAAATTTGTATCGAATATTGGTGTTTTGAAACTGTTTTCTTAGTTTATCTTGTAAGTGTATTATAGTGTTGTTTGTGCACAATGCTTTTTTTTAATTATTGTAATATAGTTAAATTAGCTTTATAAAATAAAACATGAATCTTTGCAGTGGGAAGCAATGTAAACATACTTCTAATAAAATACTATATTTATATAATACTATATATAAAATTATATATATAATACTATATATAAATAATAGTGTTGCCACCTACACAGTTATGCAGTTTCTGATTCTTTCAAAGCCCAATTAATTTTTATCTATTAAATTTGCTTGTCATCTCACCACAAGTTCTTCTAAATAATTTTCTTAAAAATAAGTACATAACCATAGACATATATTTCATTGAAATGTTTTGTATTTAACTTAGCAACTGAAACATGTAACTCAGCTTCTAGATAAAGTTCATTTTTATTTACTTAGATTCTTTTTGTTTTTTGTGGAAATAATTATGATGGTTGCTTGCTATTGTATTTGGGGGGATTTATTCCAGCAATAAAAGTAACTTAAAGCAGATGCCCCAAGTCAAATAATTCCCAGGTCAAATAATTCCCATTCCTCCCATCTCAGCCATCATCCATTCATGTCCATCGATAGAACTGTATAGCCCCTGGTTGTGGTTCTACATTAAAAGAACAAAGCTTATATTGTGTTTTGAAGGGTGTTTCAGGAAATCTATAGTTTATATAGAGGTTCTGATTGGGTTGCAAACCTCTGGTGGATCCAGTCTCATTTGAGGAACGAGAACTCTGTTAGGCTGCACCCTGGGTTAGCCTCTTCTCTCTCTCTCCTCTCTCTCTCTCCAGGCATAGCAGGAAGGAAAGCCAGGAACACTGTCATTTTCTTGTAGATGTTTGGGGCATTTCATCTCTTGAAAAACCCCGATATTCTCTCCCCAAATGGGAGTTGTCTTCTCCTGCTTTCATACTTCAGTGGCATCCATATAAAGCCTAGAGTGTCTGTTGATTCAATAGAAGTTGTGCTCTGATCTAAATTGTTTTTTGGAGATATGAAGTGCTAGTTACTAACAGCTAAATTTAGTTGGGAGGAGGGGTGGTAAACCAAGGGAGTGTTGGAGGCCTGAAAACTCTAGCCCTGATTATGAAGAATTGACTTCTAAAATGAAAAATCAGTGATTATCAATCATATTCTAATGGATGTAGCCTCTTCATTTGTTAGCATTTCAGTTAAAACAAAATATGGCAACATCTGAACTGTAAAACATCACCATCCTGGAGGCAAATAATGAGGACTTAAATTTAAATCATTGTAAAACAATTTTGTGATTTGACAGCACATACTATACCATTATTTGACAATTTACTATAATACATCAAATATTTCCTGTATAAGATAGCTGTAAGGGTGAGGTCAGAAACTGGAGGTTTGTAGGGTATGAATGAGTGCTAGGGAAATTGTTAGTAGTAGCACACTTTCACAGTAAGTTTGGCTACCCAGACAAATTTGTAGAAGGCAAATAAGAACATTAACACAAGAGTAAACTTGCTTGAGCATAAAAAAGATGATAGCTAAGCTTTTGGTACAATAAATTGGTCTGTTGTAGTGTTTTGAAATAAAATGTTACTATATTGCAGTAAGATATGTTGATATCACCCCATTTTTACTGGAATGTTTTTGTTCTTGCCAAATCTGTAGCTCACATGTTTGACTTATTTTGTAGCTAGTAATATAAAAGCAAATTATTTTATAAATGGAAATGTTCTTAAACAATACAATACTATTATCCATAGAATAAAGTCAGTCAGCATTATAATCAGATAAATTCTTAGGGCAGACTAATCTTTTATAACTGTAACTTATGGCAATCAGCAGATTCCTATACGGCAGAACTATTTCTGGAGAATTTTTAAACAATATCTTGATCAATTAAATCAGTAATTAATAAATTAGCTATTAAATAGAAAGCAGTAATACATTTCCTGATTATAGGAACATTATTTAAATGTTAAGAAGCATGAACAGATTTCCTGTTATCTCATGCACACCCCCTGGAAACAGCATTTCTTTCTGTCACTACCAGAATTTTAATCTCATTATTGAGCGAGTCACTTTATCTGCAGGACTTCTTTGCTAAATCAACTCGACAGTATCGTTAGCAGTGAAATTTTGCCCCTAGGATGACCACTACAGATTTCAGTGTTTCAGAGAAAGCTATGGCTGCCAGTCAATTAAATTAACCGCACACTAAAATAAATAACATTTGCATGTTTATTTGCATATGAATAAAACAAAGTCTCTGAAAAGTTAGTGCGCAGCATCTCTTGCAGAATATATTCCTGCTAAGATTATGCCTTCTACATGTAGCAAGATGGGCAACATTTTCATTATTTTTGCACTTTTTAAATGTTTTGTTTCCTGCCCAACTGTTTTTCTTGCAATTCTTTCATTGAGATCCATTTTCAATGCAGGTTGATACATTTGTTTTTGCAGTATAGTGGCAAGAATGGAACTCCTGTGAATATACGAGAATCTGGGTGTTAATTTGCTTTTTTGTAATTTGTCTAGTCCTTGGTTAACTCCCACTCATTCAGCAACTGTTCAAAGTTACTATTGCATTGAACAAGGAGACTTCTCAAAGTTGCTGCTGTTGCAGCATCCCTGAAATAATGTGATTCCTGTTTGGGCACTTGGCAACTGGTGCTTATTTTTGATAGTCCTGAAGTCACATGATCATCATTTGTAACCTTCACTGCCAGCTTCTGAGAAACTAAGTCAATGAGGGAAACAGACAGGAAGTTGCAAGTTGTAGTCACATTATGTGATTAATAATTGCAAACCAGAGTTGCCATAACTGATAGCATAAATCAATGAGGTCACATGATTTTTTTGTTTTATAATCAAGGTGCTTTGCAATATACTTCCCAGTTTCAATCACATTAACTAAGGACTACCTGTATAAGGTATTGCTTTTCGTTTCTAAAACAAATAAAAGCAAATTCTTACTATGGTAAGATAATCAGTAAAAGAAAAGTAGAAATATGTGCAGCAGCATTAAAGGTTTAAATTAAATTTAAAATTGATAAGTATAGCAATAATACTAAAAAGGTAGGGGAAAAACACAGGAAAAAGTTTGGAAATTATGTGATAGACAAAAAAACTTCAACAATGAAAGTAATGAAGAATTCAATCAAAAAATGATAATGAACACTTAACCGAAACCAGTATATTTTATCCACATTTTTCATCTTGAGACAAGACTTTGACTTGTGATGCAATGTTTGACCTATTTTTGGTCATCTTAATGTTCTCCATCCCTTGCCAGGAAAAAGTTCTGGTGAATTTGGAAGACAACTAAATTGTTTTTGAACCATTTTCATTTCACATAATAAAAGCATTTCCCATTTATGGAGGCTGCTTTATTGTAGTCTTCCACAGTACTATTATTATCTACCGGTAACTGGTTTTTGGGGAAGAATATTACTGACAAAAATTTCTAGTCCATTCAACCATTATTGGTACAATGTCTACAAACAGTAGAGGTATCAGAAGATGATTGTTTTAGGAAAAAAATATATCTGCAATAATGCACACAGTAAGATTCATTTTGATTTTTAGAGCATTAAAAAATATGAAATATAGGAATCAGGAAAATGCTTTTTAAAAAACATTTTAATGTCCTTTCCAAAGAGCATGAAAAGTAGTAGAAATGTGTATCTTTTGAAATATTTGTTAAAAATCCAAATTTAATATATCAAAATGGGCAGAAATTCTGAGGCAGTGTACAGTATTACAGTAGTATATATTTCAACAGTGAACAATGAAGTCCCTCTGATCGATAATTTTGCTTCAAATCAAAGCAGTGTTCTTACTTAAGTGAACTTACTACTGAACTCACAACAGTTAATATTCCACTAGTATAAAGTTGGAATTTCATTCAAATTCAAATGTATTTAAATAAAAATCTAAAAAGAAAATTAAAATATAATTAGGAGATTCCTCAGTTTATAAATTTGTTTTTATCTCACATAAGCAAAAATAAAATTCTATGGTTTTGTTTGGTTTTGTTGAGCAGTTATTCTTCTCTATGCTATTCTACCAATTTAAACCCATTTTTCCCCTTGTCTGAAACGGGAACAAAACAAATGAAAAATAATTCCTAATGAAAAAAAAGTGGGGGGGGGAGTGGAAGAGTCCTTACCGCTCATGGAAATATTTGGCAATCAACTATTGCACAAATCAAGAAGAGCCAGCCGTGTGGCCTTTTGTTAAGACCATGGAGGTAGGCCGAATGGAGAAGGTTTTTTTTTCAATCACGCCTGCTCAAACAGTCACTTTGTGCTAATGTGTTTTCTTGTGGATTTGCCAGGTGACCTCTGATTCGCAGGCACCCAGCCAATTCCACCACAGTAACTGTTCCTTAAACAAGCATAACAAGTGAAGTCAGTTTTTGCTACTGCTTTCCAGATGGAACACTGATCTTCCCCGGGGTGGGGTGGGGGGGCTGTTCAGCTTGCGGTGAATATATCCTAAATTTAAACGAAGTACCTCAGTGCAAGACTAAAATACTGTTCACAGAACACCAGAACTAAAATGATTGCTTTTGGTGAGGTTTTGCAAGGTACTTTTTGTCTCTGTGTGTGCATCACTTTTTATACTATGGAGTAGTAATTAGCTTTTAGTAAATGTATAATGTAGGATAGTTTTGTAAGTAAGGATTTTAAGGTCTGAAGTTAATCCAGTTCACGATATACAATTAGTCCTGAGATTTACATGCAAAGGAGTAATCATCTGGGCTTGGATTTTTCTCCCAGAGAAACGGAATGCAGCCAGAGCTGTTCCAACAACCTTGTATTCATTGCCAGTAAATATATGTAGGCATGAAGAATCAATTCTAGGACTGAACTGGTGTAATGAAGTGATAGGGGCAACAGATCTGTAGCTTTACACAAAAGATAGGCTAGTAAGAAGTGAAAAAAATAAGATACATATTTCATGTAGTGCCATGTTTTGTGGCTTTTTGTCATTGAATAATCAGGAAATTGATTGTCCTACCAACAATAATTTGTCATTGTTTGCATTTTTAAAGTATATTGGGTTGATTAAAAGCAATCATAGAAGCTAAGTTCAATATTACAATGGTAATGTCCTAATACAGTAACTCACCATTCAGTGTTTTGCATTCATCTCTTTTGCTCATTTGTTCTAAATAAGAAGGCGCCAACATGGTCAAATGCTTTGTCTACTATCTAATGCCACTTTTTTTATCTTCTGAGATATCAGGAATCCACTATCTAGGAGGGTAAGTCGCCTAACTACAACCTCTAGTGAAAAAGAACTGCCCTGACCAAAGATGTGGCATAAAAAACCTATTTGTTTCCAGTTGAGCCATGCTCTAAATCACACATAGTTCAATATTCAGAGTGTCTTGGATTTCTGGTCTTGCTTTTAGTTCCTAATCCTAATTTATTCCTGGGCAGTGCCTCCTGGCTTGCCACTGACCATAACTTACTTCCAGCACTGTGAAATCAGTGGTAGGACATGGCCCCAGATATTTATTCCCACTGCCATTTCAACTAAGCTTCCTGGTGAAGAAAGAGTGAAGAATTATTTTTCTGATTCTGGTATCATTGTATTTAATAGATAATAAAAATTTAGTACTAAGGAATAGTTGCTGCAAAGTCACATGTCTTTCATTTTTCTTTTCTATTTAAAAGCAGAAAGGGAACTGAAGGTGGTTGGAAGAGCAACGTGAAAGCAAAGGAGCAGTGGGTGGAAGCAAAACACATTCAAGGTGAGCTGAACAAGATTAGCTACATTCTATTAACACCTTCAAGACTTTTCTTTGGAATAATAAGCCAAATGGAATAGGTACAAATTATTATAATGAACAGAAGAAATTATCTTAGAAATAAGAAGAGAATGCTCTGTTCTCAGCATGCAGAACGGTCCTAATTTTTTTAAAAAATAATTGAGAGGCTTTCTGATGAAGCTTGTTTTCCTATCATATTACAGCATTTATTTTTTTAGGTAGTTGAAATATTACAGTATGTTCTAACGTTTCACTGATTTAAGTAATAGAGTGCATACAATTTTGTTGATTTTTATTTGTGTCGTAAAATGCATATGTTGGATCAGAATGCACAGCATTGCCTAAAGCTACACTTATTTCCCCAAACTGCCAGTGACAATCTCCAGAGTCCCTATAGGATATCATTTTAATATGTCAGAAAGGATAAATACAAGGGAATTATCATCTTACATTTTATTTAATACTTTAAACCATAATTAAATCAAAGTTTAAATCAAATTTAGCTTTTGTTCTTCCCCTTAAACCACTTTTTAAAGTACAGCTGCTGCACAATTCATAGGTTCAGCAGGGTGCTCACCTCAAATGTAAGTTTGAGTTTATGATTAAGTTTATGATTTGTACATTCATTACTATTAATTTCAGTTACGGCTATTCTCTTCATACATCCAAAAGTTATTTCAAAAAAACAGCTTCCAGTGTATGATTTGTATATTTATTCCTTTTTAGTGAATTTCAGCATTTGAAGATAAGCACTCTATAGATAACGACAAAGAAGCTAGATTGCATTAATTAATATTGGTATGGATAAATTTTTGATCTATATTAAGTTTCTATATGCAGTATAATTGGGTATGTCTAGTTTAATGAAAAGGAGGACTAGGGGTGACATGAAAGCAGTGTTCCAATATCTCAGGGGTTGCCACAAAGAAGAGAGAGTCAAGCTATTCTCCAAAACATCTGAAGATAGAACAAGAAGTGATGGGTGGAAACTAATCAAGGAGAGAAGCAACCTAGAACTGGGGAGAAATTTCCTCACAGTTAGAACAATTAATGAGAGGAACAACTTGCCTCCAGAAGTTGTAAATGCTCCAACACTGGAAGTTTTTAAGAAGATGTTGGACAACCCATTTGTTTGAAATGATATCGGGTTTTCTGTCTGAGCAGGGGGTTCTTCCAAGGTCCCTTCCAACTCTGTTATTCCATTCTGTTCTATTCACTTTGAAAAACAACTTTTGATCTGAGAAATAATTCAGAATATGTGTTTTCATAGTGTATGGATTTCTTGCTTATTTGGACAACAGTTTGCTTTTATCACACAGTATTTTGCTTTTAAAGAAAAGAATTATAGTTTTAAAGAAACTATAATTCTCACATTTCTAAGTACGCCTCTTCTTGTCAAGCAATGCTTGTTTATGGTTCCAATCTATGCCTTATGTTTGAGCAAATTATTCTTTCAATCTTATTTTCCTATCTCCTTAGGAATTAGAAATTCCATGCAGCAAATATAATGTAGCATGAAATTAGTAATAATTATGAGATCAAAAAATATTTATGAATTTCTTTTCTTTTTCTGTTTTAATGCCCTGTTGGGAAAAAAAGAAGGTAGTGTCAAAATGGAATGGAATGTGCACTTATTCATGTCTAGACTTGCCAGATATTGACAATTTTGGATGCTTCCTCCCACTGGACCTACAGTAAAAGACTTCTTTTAAAAGTGTGGTGCCCCTAAGAATAGAAACCAGAACAAGCCTGAATTTCACTTCCAGAATTATAAGACTGGAATTCTTTCTGCATTCTGAGAAATACGGATGGAAAAAGTAATATGAATATATATTGAGAACAGAGTCAGTTGCAAGGCATAACAAGACCAGCGATTAAATAGCCTCAAACCAGTGAAGCAAAAATGAAAAATAATCCCTCCTATTCCTGTATTGCCACTGCTCCCCACCCCCCACCCCCCCCGAAATATTAGCAAGCCAGAAATAAAATGGGGATATTCCTTGATGGTGAGAGTCTTGTCCTGGTGCCTACAAAATCTTGACTGATAGCATTAAAAGTAAATTCTAAATTTTCATTCACTCAAAGAACTGTTAGATCTAGCAGCTAATAAACAGCATATATTTAGTACATTCAACAACTCAGACAAAGGCAAATATGATGGAGTGTATCTGAACAAGGTATCTTCATTTTTCCTTTAGAACTTGATTTCTCAGAATTACATGCAGCTATAGTTTGCTTTTTGCTTCTTTATTGCCCCTCATATTAATATTATATAGTATCACTTTGAAGGAGCTTTGGAATCAAGACCTACATTTGTCCTTTGAATGGCATGTCACAGCTACTCTCCCCAAAGTGGGTGAATCTACATTTCATTTTAATTTAATTTAAAGTTCAGTTAAAATGTATCTCATTTTTCACATATACTAATAGAATTACTATCCATGTGTTAATGACTTCTCCCTTATGTCATCTAAATAATTATAACTTGGTAGTAACTTTTGAGCCATAGAAACCACATATCTGCCTGAAGTATAGAGGCATTGCTGATCGCCTTTCTATGCCTTTTTCCCCAGGAAGGTTTATCAAAATACTGCTGTGTCATATCAATGTGTTTTTAAGATATACAACAAATGGTTGACTTATGACCATTGGTTTAGTGACTGTCCAAAATTACAATGTTGGGATCGTTGGTGTTCTCTGAGCTTGGTTGTTTTCTTAAAGACATTTCAATACCCAAACTAGGTAACTGCTAGTCATCAATGGTGTTGAAAAAAGTGACTTAGAAACTAGTCTTTGCACTTAATAACCATCACAACATTACCACAGTCACATGATCAAAATTTGGACCCTTGGCAATCAGAATGTATTTATGACAATTGCAGCATCTCAGGTTTACCTAATCACCATTTGTGATCTTCCCGTCCAGCTTCTGATAAGCAGAGTCAATGGGGGAAGCCAGATTCACTTAAAGATTCACTTAACAATGATGATTCATTTAATAACTGAAGCAAAAGAGTCATAAAATTGGTAGTGCGGTTCACTTAATAACCAACTTGCTTAGTTCTGGCTCCAGTTGTGATTGTACGTTGAGGCCTACTTATATTGTGTGGGGGAAGAAAATTATTGAAAGCTTTCTTGTCACATGAAGAAACACATCCCCATTGCTATTTCCATTAAACTACTTATTCCTTTGGATGACATTCTAAAAATGCCAGTAGTGGGTGGAATAAGGAATTTTCACTCAGCTGTAGACTTGGGTCTATTTATTCTATGTGTGATGACATCTCTTATGTGGACCCATTTCACTCAGGCTTTCAACCAGGAAATAGGATTAACACTGTTCAGTCGGCTGGTGAATGACTCGAACTTGAAATTGGGGAAAAAAAGTTGTCCTATTGATTCTCTTGAACATTTTTGAAGCTCAGTGCTATCTGTTTGGGAGATAACATAAGCAGAGCAATAAATATCTCTTCAGAAAATCAAATTCATATTCAATCTAGCAGATGTTTTGTCATTTTGATGCACCTGGATCGATTGCTTTATTGCAGACAAAAAAAAATAGCCATACTCCTGCAGGCAGTCTGCATATTGCAGAACGTAGAATTATATGCCTGAATTATGAATGACTGACAGGAGCCAGAGAGTAAATCCTAAGCATCTTCCTCTCACCTGGTTGCATCAGCTGTGTCTTACTTATTTTTCCCAGCCCTAAGTTTAGCAGGCAGCTGGCCTGAGCAGTGTTGGTTCCTTCGTCACCACTGTCAACTCTTATACTGTCTCCCTCCCTATTTTATCCTTCCTATTTAAAGGTGCCAGATGACTCTTTCCCTCCCTCAGTTTGTGCGAGACTGAAGGGCATTATGCCTCCCTGTCTGTTTTCATATCTTTGCCAACTGGAAGCTGACAAAATCTTCAAAATCTGTACTCCTTCAGTCTGCCTAGGGATCTTAATAGTCCATATAAATTATATTTCTTCTTTGGCTGCAATGAGAGAGAATTTCCTATTTTGTCCCAATCTCCACTTCAAGTTGACTCCTCATAGCAGAGCTTAGTTTCCATCTTATCTATTTTCTTCATCAGGAACATTGTCCATTTCAAAACTCTTCCTTTTGAATGGGATAATCTTCATCTCTTATTAGTTAGTTGTACAGATGTCGCCTTTTTCATCCCCCAAGCAGTTTATACGTCTCTCTTAAAGTCAGAACTGTAGATTATTGCCAAAGATAGATTAGGTCCCCAATGAGGTCATTTTGGTTGTGAAGGTATGTCAGAGAAAGTACAGAGCATAAATGTTGTCAGCCATATCCTATGGCATTTCTGTATCTGGGTAACTCTGCCAATGACTTGTGTTATTTCTAGGTCTGTTTTTTTTGCAGTGAAACGCTAAAATACATTCCATACCAATTCTTCTTCCCTCATCACATAACAAAAACTGAATGGTGGTTTAAAGATGCGCAAGGGAGGAGAGAATCTCGTGTGGCTGGAAACTGCAGAGTAATGTCTGTAGTATTGATCTATGCAAGTATGGCAAATGGTTCAATAAACTTGCATCTAGTTTCTTAGTATGTTGGGTGACAGAGAGAAATCTGATACAAAGCCAGATGTGACCTTCAGCAACAATGGAGGAGGGAAGGGAAATGCTTCCTGCTGCTGTCTGTCAATATAATGCTTGCACAAGACCTAGTGTGATCCAGTTGATCCATGAAAATGTGCTAAGAGACTCAGCATTCCTGGAAAAGAGGGGAGGCAAAATGGATATAGATGTACCGTAGATACTAGGTGGTAACCATAGGTGGCCTGAAATGGCAACATCTGAGTAGAGGCATTATTGGAGTTGTTATAAACGAACACTTAATAGATAAAATATCACATCAGTTGTTTTATACATAGTTTACATAGAGTTGGAGACTTGATCTTAGTGACATTTATCCACCATAAATAGCACATAAACCCATAAGTGGTAGGTTAGTTATAAAGTGCAAGAGTCTACTTGGTTTCCTAACAAGAAACTTGTTTTTGCAAAAAGTAACATGGGTCTTGATATCTCTGGCAAAAGGCCACCAAAGGTCTCTGAGAAGTAGTGGTGGATAGTTTTAAATATTCTGAACTGTCCAGCTAACCATCATGGAAGAGCTGCAAGGCAAGGAAAGAAGAACCCATACTTCTCTCCATTCCCAAGAAAAGTGGGAGAAGAGAAGGATAAACCTACAGTCAATACTTCACAGCAGTTGTCTCATAGTCTTGATACAACTCAATATGTTGCTTTATTGAAGATAAGATACCAGTTACACTTATACATGACTGACCTAAACTTTTTCCTCCCACCTTTTTGAGTTAATAGAGTCTTAGCTGTTCTTTTCCAAATTTTAGGACTGAAAGTCATCTGGTCCATGTTTTACATAAGCGGTCCAAGTTATGGCTTGCCAGCTTTGACTCTTTTATTGTCTTGGTGTTCTTACAGACTAGCTTAGTCTTAGGGACTCAGTTGTTGCAGCCTTTCCAGAGATACAAGTTTATCCCTGGGTATTAAGACAATTATGGAACATATTGCTTGATTTGAAGCTACCAACAGCAGTCCCATTATTCCAAAATATGCAAGTGACATTTTTGAGGACCTGTTTTTAGAGGTGTAGGGTTTGCAGATAATTGTATTTTACATTGGTTCCAAATTAGAGGAATGCCTTTTTATGCTAAGATTACTTCCCAATTTATTAGTATAGCAGAATTTGATTAGATTTTAATTTATGTTTTAATATTGTTTTTATGTGAATGTTCTTGTATATTTTTTTAATTTGTTACCAATTCATGAACATCTGATATAACCTATTACTACATTCTGTTGCATGGGCAGTTATTTTGATAGAATTTTCATTTTTTGATATTTAATTTTTGTTTTATTATTGTAGGTCATACAAAGTCATCTGAGTTGAATGATTTATAATTGTTTATAAATAAACATTATTTCCAAATAAGAATTCCCAGATAATCTGGCAATGGTGTATATATGTCCTATACAAGCCATCCCCAATTTGACACTCCTCAGATGCTTTGAATTATAACTTCCATGATGAACATGTTGACTGAAAATCCATATGTGGTCTTTGCTTCACTGTATAGTTGTTAAAGACTTTTGGAATATTTCTTTAGTATGTAATTTCTTTGAAAGAATACATGTTCTTTTCTAGTAGCCAGAAGTGAATTAATTTGTTGCCTGAAGTTCTTTTGTCCCAGTGAGTTTTCTGCTTTGCATGTACTTCTTTGTCTAGCTTTGTAGTTTTAATACACATGTAATTTGGATTGTGCAAGCTTATCCTGTCCTACCTACAGTAGTTGGCACTGCATGCAAACATGCAAGAGCACAACATCTTAGCAGAAGATTAACTCGTGCACATAGCTTGCCTTGCCAATGTGATAGGCTTTTTACTCTTTGTTGCAGGCAAGTTCTCCCAACAATGCCTCCATCTCAGTGTCAACCTGTTGCTGAGTCAGGCTAAAGTTGGATTAAGGTGAGCTGGCAAGAAATGCTGGTGTTTTCCACTGAAAATGGGACATTCTATGTTGCAGGAAGGAAAAATGGAAGATGATGACCTGCAAGGCTCCAGTTGATCTATTGCCAGTCCCCCCTTCTCCCCTTTGGCTTCAGGGCTCTATGTCTCCATGACCATCTGTGCTTTAGCTGCTGGAAAGGATAGATCTTCATGTGGCAGCCAATATTTTTTTCAGTAGGGGGAATATCAAGGTCTTCCACAAGGTCAATAATAAGAGATCAGCTATCCTAATTGCAGCTATGCATTAGCAAAACTCCCAATGGCAGTTCCTAGAACTTCACTTCTCTTTGTCCTCATTCAAATGCTCCACTTCCTGTACAGTCCTCAAAGTCAACCCACTTCAGTGGTGGGATTCAATTTTTTTTACTACCCATTGTGTGTGTGGCTTGGTAGGCGTAGTGTGGCTTGGTGGGCATGGCAGGAGAAGGATACTGTAAAATCTCCATTCTCTCCCCACTCCAGGAGAAGTTTACTGCAAAATTCCCATTTCCTCCCAATCAGCTGGGACTCGGGGAAGCAGAGAATAGATGGGGGCAGGACCAGTCAGAGGTGGTATTTACCAGTTCTCCGAATTACTCAAAATTTCTGCTACTAGTTCCCCAGAACTGGTCAGAACCTGCTGAATACCATCTCTGACTGACTTCCTTCCAGGCAATGTAAATTCCCACTTCTCAGGAAGGGGGCATTCACCTTAGCTGCTGCCAATCTTCCTACAGAAAAAAGAAGAAGTAGCTGGATTGAATCTTTGAATTGATGGTAGTGGTGGGACTTCTAGCAAGTACTCCGCAGATGAATGAATTGGCTGTGACACTGCAAGGCAGGCCTACTGTGCTATAGCCAGTAGCCTTCCTACCATAGCTCTTGATAGGAAGTCTCTGCCAATCTAATCTCAGACATCTGGCTATAGGAATGCATGGGGACTGTGCTTTTCCAGAAAACATACTTATCTCTCATCACAAAAATGAGGGGACAGCACGCTGCTGGGCGTGAGTGTGCTTTGTTGGGCTCCGTCTTTTGACCAGGCTGCTGTTCCAAGCTTCAAGTGAGTGGAATTATTTGAGCATAATTTTTTATGTGTGTGGAGGGTTTGGTATCCCAGCTGAACTGCCCATAACTATTGCTTGTTTCTTGAATCAGAGCAAAAGCACCTGCTTCAATTGGACTCTGTTTGTTTGGCTTCTCTTTTCCTTGCCAGGAAGAATTGATAAAAAGCGAGTGGGAGGAAACTAAGAGCAAGAGTTTATATAAACACTTGTCTGGTTTTTCGTTTTGTAGAAATTTATTTAATTCCAATCTTCTGGATTTCAAAAGAAGACACAGTATGTTATGTGGAGCTTTTTCTTTTATTTCTGAACTGTAACAAAGTGCTCATGATCAAACATATGAACGGCTTAACTTTAGTTTCTGAAACATGATGACACATTTGCTTTTTGCAACATAAGTACATTGGCAAATAGAGCATTTAAAATCTGGATGTCGTTGTAAGAGGTGGAATGTTGCTGATACCTACATTTTTGTCCATATGCTCCCAACATATTGTTGCCTCGTTCCAATCAGTATATCTATATATTCTTGCAAAAGAAGACAATCTATCACTTGCAAGGTAATTCTATACAGTGCAGAATAGAACGTATTCCCTTAGGTAATAATACGCGTAGGATTTAACAGTCTGATAAACACACACAGACACACACACATCCCTACTGAATGCTCATTAGGAGTTATTTCTAGGAAAGTATATTGTAAGATTGTAGTTGTATGCTGCAACTTCAATCATACTGTCAAGTGGTCATAGAATTATTGATTGATTTCATAAAGCAAACAAGCCCTGGAATTTTTGAGGAAATAGATATTTCAGTATCACTCAGTTTCATAATTTCTATGGCCTTTAATTAGCACCTTCCTCATTTTGCTTTGGAGAAGTAGATACAAACTAAACTGAACAATGTCATTTACTAAAACACTCATTTCACCCAGTCATGCCCAAATAATTAAGAAGGGATGTGACATTTTAGAACTTATTTGCTGGTTGTAGGCTGTAATTATTTCCAGATTTTGTGAAATGATATCACCATTGTTCTGCTAAGCCATATGTTTCTAGCTTGCTAAAAGATTGAAATGCCTGCAATCCATATAGTGATGTTTCTGATGTTGTGAAAACTGTAGGAGTTAATTTTTTGTCCCCTGGCTGTTTAGAGCTCTGCGCTACTGCAGAATAGAGGATGCATTTAAAATGACCTACACAAGCCCTGGAGTCATTTTGGATCCCATCCAGTAATACTTTGTTACTTCCTCCAAATTCTTAACTGCGCTTTCAATGATATCATGCATGGGGTTTTCAAGAAAGAATGGACCACTTTTTTAGTCTTGCTTTGAAAAAAAAACATCTAGGTTACACCCTTCATCACAAATTATGCAGTCCTGCAATCAAGGAGCTTTTAAAAATGCATTGCCTAGATATTGGAGCCAAGTTGAAAAAGACAACAGAAAAGGGAGAGGGGAAATATATCCATTAAATATTTCCATGTACTCCTCTCCACATCTTTCACAGAAAATACATGCCAGCAAAAAGGGAGAGATTTGGCTGTAGCCCATTAATTTAGTACCTGTTTTGCACAGATAGGCTTTTATCTCTTTGAATTATTACTCCTATTACTATCATCATCATCCTCTCCATCATCATCATCTTTTATGGCTTGGAAGTTTTAGGTATATTCATTATTGGCATAACTTTTCTAAGACCATAAATTTTGGAAGAATTACTTTATTCTTTGCTTTCTTCTCTTCCCTGCCTTTTGATAACTGGGAAGTTAATTCATTTTCTGTTGGCTCAGCAGGTGAATAATACATCTCTGGTCTATTCTCATCTTCCCCTGCCATAAACCATGTCCTTTTTAACTCCATGTTTTAGAAGCTTTTCAGAAACCTATAAAGTATAGCATGCAGATAGTGTGAAACCCAAAGGAAAAGTTCCATAACTTATCTCCAGACAGTTAAATGCAGGTGCTTTATCACAATTTTGTGGAAAGGTGACTCATTGACCAGACTGTGTCCAGCTAAAGGGAGCATAAAAGACCTGCAAGATCTGAGATCTTGCTGTGTTGTATCCCTCTTAATTTGTACATTAACTAGGAGCCAGTGTGAGTTGTTTTGTGGTTTGGTTTGGTTTGGTTTTTGTTCTCCTTGCTGATGTCTGCTTGCTGAGCATAAAGTCACAAGAGAAGGTGCTAAGGCTGCATCTGCCTCACTCCTCAAGGTACTAGGTAAAGTTTCTTTCCCGCCTACAGCTCAGTCTCATCCAGCATTCTTGCAAAAGGCCAAACTAGTTAGGAGTTCATGACCTAAATGAGCAAACAGGAGTGCCAAGGGAGAAAGCTTGGTGGGGAAGAAGAACAGTGGAAGAAATTCTAACTACCCATCTTCAGAGTTCAGCTACGGAGTCAAGAAGTCAGGGTTTCATGCTCTATAAAATTATGCCATAGGCACTATCTTTTCAATTTAACCATTCCTAAAGAAAAATAATACCATTGCCAACAACATGAGCATATAGAAAGCCTGCAGGTATGAAGGTGTCTTCCAGTTTATTGCAGAGGGTATGAAATGTATGATTCCTTGCCTTTTGAACGTAAATCAAATAATATTAATAACATTAACATCCAAAGCCATAATCAACACTGATAGAATATCCACTTTTGCCCTCACTGTAGCAAGAATGGAGTTGGCATAAACTGAATTGGTATATTTAGTCCTACAATAATATGTAAGATATCCTATCATGTTTACAATTTAGAGTTGTAAATTATTTTAACTGCTAACTTTGTAGTCCAAGAATATTTTCTTTTTTTAGAATCCATCCCAAGAAAAGTTAGCCTGATTTTAACAATTGGATGCCTAAGTATTAGCCACCCCCCACAAATGATTCTAATTCTATAACTCCCTAATATGTATGTGTTGCATACTTTAGTTGAAATGTACAAGCATCATACTGTATATTTTGTTTTAATTTTTGCAGGATTTTAGATAATGGGCTGTGTGCAATGTAAGGATAAAGAAGCAACAAAACTAACCGATGAGAGGGATGGTAGTTTAAACCAGAGTTCGGGTTATCGCTATGGAACAGACCCTACCCCTCAGCATTACCCAAGTTTTGGTGTGACTTCAATTCCAAACTACAACAATTTCCCCACAGCTGGAGGACAAGGATTGACGGTCTTTGGTGGTGTCAATTCTTCATCACATACTGGTACATTGCGTACAAGAGGAGGAACAGGTGAATAATAATAACAACAAGAATTGTATCCATTCCCTTTCTAAAGCATGTTTATGTTCCTCAATAAGAAAAAATAATCCGTGTAGATTTCTTCTTTGAATCTCTTTGCCTTTATCTCAGACATACTTCTTGTACTTGATGAATTTCTTATCAGAGTTCACCAGTGTATTAGTTCAGATATGCACATACTTACTATTCATACTCCAGTGTCATTGTTTGCTTCTCTACTGGCAAAAGTCAGTCATATAGATGGTAGATATTATTTTCTCATCATGTATGTTCAATATACCAAGCCCAACCTTCTTATGGAATCAGTACCTATACAAGTTTTGAAAATATATTTTCTTCTAGATTTAAGGTTTAATTTTCTATAACTTCTTAGCAGCATAACAGCTTAAAGGCTATATAGATAATAACATTTGAAATTCATTATGTTTGTTGCTGATGCCAGCCATGAATTTAATATTTGATCCTAAATAAATAATCATTGTATGTATTAACCCAGCACACTAAGTTGCAGTGTGATACCAGCATCTATAACACACTAGCCATTAACCATGATTTACAAATCAGTGGCTATTCACCTGCAACATACTATGCCTAAGCCAAACAAACTATATTATTATTTTGTATGGTGTATGATCCTATTCCCATAGATATCCAGAATAAAGAGATGGTGTTTTTTTTCTTAGGTTTATGCTCCATGGCCATCTAATGATGATGTTGTGAGCTTATGATGCTTGTAAGCTCATTATTAAGTTGCATTTTTGGAAACAAATATAGTGCTGGAAGTTGTCAGTTTAATTTGCAATATGCCAGGATATGATTTATTAATTCAAATTTATATTCATCTTGAATATGCAAAGGAAAATGGGTGAGGGAAAGAACCTCATAGAATTAATAGTAATAAATATGATTAATTCACTAAATAAACGAAGAGCCTGACCCAGCACCAAAACAAGTATCCACTGGCATATTTGGTGCATTGCAAACCACATTAGAATCTGCAGTCCTGCTGGACAACATTAGTCAAAGATAATACACACAAAGCAGTTTAAAAAAAGATGGCATTAGAATTTATATAGTGCATATATAACCAAATGTTTTGGGTTTCCTATGCAAAATGCTGTATGAAAAATAAAATGAGAGGTTCAAATTTATCCTTTCCTCCTTCCATTATGAAAACAAATATGAAATAATGAATTTGTTTTAAAAACACTGCAATTTATAAAAGTTGCATTCACTTTCATTATCTTTCCATAGGTGTAACTCTTTTTGTAGCTCTATATGATTACGAAGCAAGAACAGAAGATGATTTAAGTTTTCATAAAGGAGAAAAATTCCAGATACTTAACAATTCGTAAGTTTCATTTACTATATGACTTACTTTTTAATGCCTAGATGGCTTGTTCCCTTGATAGCAATGATATATTAAATTCTATTTTGTGATATTAAGAGATATTTCATATCACACAGGACATTTAGATTATCGATTATTTAAAGTAATAAAAGATGAGAGAAAATAGTTACTTGTTAATTATGTAAAGAGCTGGAGCTATTGCTACTATTACTTTGATGAGTAACAGTATTCACTATTTATCAGTGAATATCTGAGTAGAAATCTTATAAATAAATAAAACCAGTAATCTTGTAGATGTATCGTGATGCAAACTCCACGCCTCAAGTAGATTTTATGATCTAATGTTTTGTTGTTTTGATGTTATTGTAGTTAGTTATGGACATCTAGAGGGATGTGCTCAGTGGCTAAGACACTAAGCTTGTCGATTAGAAAGATCAGCAGTTTGGCAGTTCGAATCCCTAGCGCCACGTAACAGAGTGAGCTCCCGTTACTTGTCCCAGCTTCTGCCAACCTAGCAGTTCTAAAGCATGTAAAAATGCCAAGTAGAAAAATAGGAACCACCTTTGGTGGGAAGATAACAGTGTTTAGTCATGCCAGCCACATGACCACAGAGATGTCTTCGGACAGCGCTGGCTCTTTGGCTTTGAAACGGAGATGAGCACTGCCCCCTAGAGTCAGGAATGACTAGCACATATGTGCGAGGGGAACCTATACCTATGGACATCTATGAAGAGGAATAATCTGAACCCTTCCATCTTTTAGCTGGCCTTTATTGGCTAGGATTAATATTTTAATCCTAGATTGGAAATTAAAATAAATGTAGAAACACTGAAAACAAAGCCTTTAAGAATTTCTAAAAATGCTGGGTTTATTTTAAAACATTTTTTAAAAAACCTACAATGTTAAAATATTTTCTAAATACATAATGTGTTTCTTCTCATGTATATAATGGCAATTCCATCCTTGAAATATTAATAAAGATTCTGTAAGTCAAAATAGTATTTTTCCAAAGATAACAGGCAGATTATAAAACTGAACTAAAAAACAAGGGGATTTGTGGAATATTCCATGATTCCTTATGCTTAAACTTCTTTGCTGGTTGTGTCAGCATAGATGGTTGAACTAAAACTTACTTTAAGAATAGCATCATTTTCATAATCATATTTTGATTAAATTTTGATTTATTGTCTGCTTTTCTTGATGCCATAAAATGGTCCTGATGAAGAAAAAGATAACATATTTGAATAATAAGCTATTTTATTACAGTTTTCTAAATCTGCAGTAGGGCTATCCAGGTGTACATAACAGTACATCGTGTATAATTAATATTACTTTTTATTGGGGATATTAAAGTTTCCATATTTTTGCTGGCAAAAATGCCCAAAGGATGCCTAATCGTTTTTCCCCATGTTGTGATGGATATTTTTTTTAATTCAGTTTCTTTTTTAAAGTTCAACCTTAAACGTTTTCAGTCTTTTGTCAGTCATTTCAGAGTGCAGTCATTTGAAAGTCAGTGAAATTACAAAAGCACGCATATTTTCAAGAGAGCTATGGAATCCACCCACACTGATACATTCTTTTAACATGGAAGCAAACTGTACAAGCACAGCAATACCAGTTAATGCTTGCTTTCTCTGTTTTCTGAATGAATGTCTGTTATAACATGGCACAAACCGCAGTGTGTCATGGCTGTTATAAAAGATCTCCCTCTAGTGGAATTTCTAGGCAGTAGTACCAAAAGAAAAATACATTCCATTGTCTGTTTCTTTAATTATGAATGCTCAAAAAGGATGGATTCTTTTACTGATCCGGGACCAAGGTAGGCATATTATGATGGCTATCTTTAAACTGATGTTGTGTTTTTCTAACTCTTGCTTTGCAGGGAAGGAGATTGGTGGGAAGCCCGATCCCTGACTACCGGAGAAACTGGTTATATTCCCAGTAATTATGTGGCTCCAGTTGACTCCATCCAAGCAGAAGAGTATGTATTTTTTTTAAAAAAGGATTGTTTTGAACAGAGAACAGTTAAAACTGTGGTGACTTACAAGGAATTACCCATTACATTAGCTTCCTTTTTTAGCTAAATACTTGGGTAATTAAAAGAAAGATGAGAGGGGAGGGGAGGGAACTGAGTTAGCTTTACCAGATCAGAGTAGAAATATCCAGAATCTTCTGGTCTTTAAATATATCCTTGATAGTGGAGTGGGTTTAACTTTAAGCACACTGAGATCATGAAGGTTTTATTCTAATTAACTGAGCTAAATTCATAATAAAGGCAGCTGGAACAGCATTTATTATTTCAGTTTTAAATATCAAAACTAAAGGAAATATTGAAGCTTTTCTAAAAGCAGTATTTGAATAAACATGAACTCCTAGCTCCACAATGCTATCTATAACTTGTCTTATCAGAAATACTTCTTTGCATTAGATTGTGAAGGCACAAGAAAAACTTGAATGAGCTTCACAGATGGTCCTTATGCAAGCTTAAGTGTTTTAAATCCTTAAAAAGCAATTCCAGTTTGAAAACTTTTGTTTCTGGCATGTTTGTTCAGGTGGTACTTTGGGAAACTTGGGCGAAAAGATGCTGAGAGGCAGCTGCTATCCTTTGGAAATCCACGAGGAACCTTCTTGATTCGTGAAAGTGAAACCACCAAAGGTAATAATTCCTGTGTTTTAATTAAGAAGCAGAGGGAAAGCATCAGTGAAGGTAATGAGACATGCTCAAATGAAACAAAAAATACTACAAGCAAATTCATTTTTTCATAATAATTTAAATTCAGCAGAACTTATTAGATAAACATCACATTCAGTTTAGTAATTTAAATTTAAATTCAGCAGAACCTATTAGATAAACATCACATTGCATTTATAAAATCTGTGCTGGGTGTGATTGTGTTTTAAGTAAAGAAAAATAGCATCTAATTTATGAGTTGACTTTTCAGAAGGGCTTATTTTTTAAATTCTTCTCTAAAAATCAAAAGTAGCAAACAATAGTAAAGAGATCTAATTCTGAATATAGTAAAGAAGGAAGAATTATAAAAGAACCTCTAAAATCAGGGCTGTCAAACTCCTGGCCTGTGGGCCCATGCCCGGTTTAGTGAAGGGGGGAAAAGTCCCAATACGTCACATGATGACGCCGTGACAACATGAGTTTGACACCCCTGCTCTAAATTCTTCAGCAGTTCTGTTAATGCTGTGCCTTTAAAAATCTGTCCTTTATTGCTTTCCTTAATTTCAAAAAAATTAAGGAAAGCAATAAAGGTTCGCCTGGTGCACCAGTTGTGTCCCTACCTGAACTGGGAGGCCCTCACAACAGTCACTCGTGCCCTTGTGACCTCTAGGCTGGAATACTGCAATGTGCTCTACATGGGGCTGCCCTTGAAGAGCATTCGGTGACTTCAGCTAGTCCAGAATGCGGCCGCGCGAGCGATCGTGGGTGCACCTCGCTTCACCCACGTAACACCTATCCTCCACGAGCTGCACTGGCTGCCTGTTGATCTCAGGGTGCGCTTCAAGGTGCTACTTATCACCTACAAAGCCCTTCATGGTAGTGGACCTGGGTACTTGAGAGACCGCCTACTGCCAATTACCTCCACTAGACCGATACGATCGCATCGATTAGGCCTCCTCCGAATTCCATCATCCAGCCAGTGCAGACTGGCAACTACCCGGAGGAGAGCCTTCTCGGTGGCTGCTCCGACCCTCTGGAACGAACTCCCCGTGGAGATTCGGACCCTCACCACCCTCCAGTCCTTCCACGCCGCTTTAAAGATCTGGCTGTCCCGGCTGGCCTGGGGTTAAGATTCTAACCCCACCCGAATTGTGTGACTGTTGTGTTTTCTTTTTAATATGTTGTATTGTCTTCATGTTGGAAAATTGTTTGTCCTTCCCCCCCCCTTTTTTTTGAACTGTGAGCCGCCCTGAGTCCCCCCATGGAAAAGGGCGGCATACAAATAAAGGGAAATGAAATGAAAATGAAAATTATACGGGATACTCCATTTTTATAGTAACATGCTACTTAAATAATTTAAATTATTTTTGGTTAGAATATTCTATTTATTTATTTATTTATTTATTTATTTATTTACATGCAGCTGTTGACTTTTCTTGTTATAGGTGCCTATTCATTGTCCATTCGTGATTGGGATGATATGAAAGGGGATCATGTCAAACATTATAAAATCCGCAAGCTTGACAGTGGAGGATATTACATTACAACCAGAGCACAGTTTGAAACTCTTCAACAACTTGTTCAGCATTATTCAGGTAACCTTGAAAATTCAGTTCTTAAAATAAATTCAGCTTCTTAAAATAAAAATACTACCGATATAATGCCTTTCTATTATCTTTCGTTAAATATAAAATGTTAACGAAATTAGAGTCTTCTTTTTCATTTTAGTCTTTAGCTTGGAGTTAAATACTTCAGATGAATCTCTCATATTATCTGAACACATAAAAGACTCACCATTTTAAAATACAACTTTCATTATATAAATCTCAGATTTATTTGTAAATCTCAGAAACTTAATAAGTTTCGTTAGTACTTTTTTGATGCCTGCATGGGTTTTCAATATAAATCACTTTATCTGAAAAGGGCATTTGAGATAAGCTATTAACATAAATACAATACAAAGGGCTCAGTGGCTAAGACGCTGAGCTTGTCAATCAGAAGGTCAGCAGTTCAGCGGTTCAAATCCCTAGCGCCGGGTAACGGAGTGAGCTCCCGTTACTTGTCCCAGCTTCTGCCAACCTAGCAGTTCAAAAGCATGTAAAAAATGCAAGTAGAAAAATAGGGACCACCTTTGGTGGCAAGGTAACAGCATTCCGTGCACCTTTGGTGTTTAGTCATGCCGGCCACATGACCACAGAAACTTTGGACAGCGCTGGCTCTTCAGCTTTGAAACGGAGATGAGCACTGCCTCCTAGAGTCGAGAACAACTAGAACCTATGTGTGAGGGGAACTTTTCCCTTGAATTAATATAATGCAAACATTGGTTTCTTAATGTTGGATTTCCCAAAATTCACCATTGCTTTAATGTTAACATCTTAAACTAAACTTTAGAACTCTGGGAGCTTGGAGGCATAGTCATGAAACTAAAAAAAAAGGTGAATGAGTTCTTTTTATTGAGATTTTAAATATCCCTGTGGCTTCCCTTCTATTTCCTATATAATTAATTTGTCTCCCCTCCATTCCAAAATTAGGCACACAATTTTAGTCTTTCTTGGAAAATAGAAATCCTTTTTCCTAGAAAAGATACATTCTGATATTTTAAAGGATACATACTTTTTATCCATAGTTTTAACTCTAATCAGAGTCATCTTAGTTATGGTTATATTGGCTTTAATGATGCTTGAAATTGTGGGTCTTTTTGCTGTAACTCAGGGCACTTAAAAAGAGAGATCTCCATCCATCTATCATCAGAATACTTTACATGGACTAATCACTTGCTTAGTTCTTGAATTTCATGTAGTTGTTCCCATATTTCTGTTGACAAATTATACAGATAAAGGCTGTTCCCTCATTCTCTGCAATGCTGGGATTGAAGCTGACAGTAAACAAATCAGGATCATTTATAAGAAATTGTTCTTGTCAGCTCATGCCACCTTAAGTAAGTGACAGAACATTCTTCCTTCCTTCCAATGACCCTCATCATCACTTCATTATGCTTGTATATTCTTATTGAGTACATCTTGTACAATTTAGTACAAGCATTCCACAAATATTATATTCCCCTTTTTCCTCTATTTGACAGCTAATGCTATAAACAGTGCTGGAAATAGAAAGCCTTTAGTTCATCCTCATTGCTTGATATGGCTAAGATCCAACCACACTTAGTCCTATATTTATGTAAGGATGGTTTTGTTGTTTTGTTGCTGAGGTTTTGTGTGTTTGTGTTTGAGTAACTGTTGTCTCATGACAACAGCCTAGACTAGTCTTTGCAGTTGTCTTGGCAATGTTTTTTGGAAGTCATTTGCTGCTGCCTTCTTCCTTGAGTTAAGAGAAAGTGATTGACCAATTTCCCCAACAGGACTACAATTCATAGTCTCCTGGTTTTAGCCTGGTTCCTTAGCAGTGGTGGGTTGCAGGCAGTACACTCCAGTACGGGCACACTGGAGCTTGCCCAGAGCACTGGGTACCATTCCAGTATGGTGCTCCAGAGGGCCCACCTGCCACCCGAGCTCTTTACCTGTCCTTTAAAGCCTTTGGCGCTTATGCGCATGGCGCATACAGTGCCTACACGATGCTCCGCCAAGCAGCTGGAGCATCGCGGAGGCTTGCAGAAGCATCACTGGAAGGTACAATGCATGTGTGCACCACCGCTGTTCCTTAACCACTGTACCAAAATGGCTCTAAAGATTGTACATAGTACATTAAAATTACAGAGCTGACTGTCAGAATTGTTTTTATGTTAAAAAAACAACCCCACATTCCTAGAAACTTAATTTTTTCCTTCATCTAATTAACAAATATTGATACTAATTGGTGTTACATGTAAACAAATTATAAAACTACAGACTTAATTCTTTTAGACAATTGTGAATCATAATAATGGTGAAATAATACATGTGTTTAATATTTTAAAGACGCTCTTATTTTTTGGGGGGGGGAACATTAGAATTAATGGTAAATTTGATAGCAGGTGGCAAAAATTATACTTCCTGTATCTTGAGCAGTAATCCATAGCACTGAGGATATCCAGTTTCTTGCAAGTAGGCTTCTTTTCATTTAACAATATTGCTCCTTCCCCTGAAAGTTTCTAATTGCCCTCTCCCAATTAAACGGTTTCTAAACACTTCTGAGAACACATAGCATGCTAGGGAAAGAAAATCTTTTCCTCCTCATTTCATTTAATGTAGGTGGTATTAATTGGCTAATTACTATCTACTCTGATTCACTGTTGCAAAATAAGTAAAAATGCATGTCTCTAGGACAATTCGTTTTTTAGAAATAGCCTTCTCCTGTCTTAGAATGGTTGTGTTACTATGTGCATGCATACAATATTCTGTGCAAAGTTCTTAACATTCCAGACACTTAGAAATATATTTATTTATCCTAAGATGACTTTACAAGAATGTTCAATATTTAAACTGTTTTCTAAATTGTTTTAGAAGTTAATCAGTTTAGCAATGTTTTTGAACTGTTTTATCTTTTTAGTAACATTATGCAATATTCATTCTCCTATATCAGGCACTTTTAAAAATGCTTCTCTTTTTGCTCACCCAAGGATGCATGCTAACTAGAGTATATTTATACATTTATGTTTCATCTATTGTTTAATACATTAATTAATTAATACTGCATGAAGCTCTTAGATGTTGTCTCCTTGTTCTCTATTGCATCAAAGAAAGCTCTTTTGCTTCCGTGTATTCTGTCCACTTGCATCTTTCTACTTCTAATAATTTGTTTCTTTTTTTAATCTCATTTATTCTATTGCTATAATATTGCAGAATTCCATGGCATAGTTTTGTCACTAGTAGGACAAATTCCTACTTAAAAAGTATATGCTTCTCCAGGGGTATCCCCCTGAATCAATTGTTATCAATCTGGTACCATGCATTTGTTCAGATAGCAACATCTGTAATTTCCTAGCAGTATTTCTAGAGGATATCAGAATCCAGAATGTCAGTCTGAAGATTTGCCTGGAAGTTTTATAGGAGACAGTCCTTAAAATTAATGATGGGCCTGTTGAAGGTATTTGGTCAATGGGCAATTATATCATCAGCTAATACACTTGCAAGAGCCAATGATATTTTACCAACTCTGTATTTGCATTATGCCATTCCAGCTGTTTTTACAAAAGAAGTAGAGTGTCCTTTTTAGACAATAAAGTCTTAGTGTCAACCATTGATTGCTTTCTGCTTCATCTCACAAGCCACCTTGGTGAATCACCATCAGCTTTCCTTTCCCCTGCCCTCTTAAACTTCTTCATATAACATGGAAAAAACAAAGAGAGAGAGAGAGAGAGGGAAAGACAGAGAGACTGAGATTGACTTGACCAAGAGATTGTTTTGTTCCCATTGAAACATTCTGGCAACAGTAATGAATAAAAACATTTTAGGATAATAGTGTTAAAAGTTCATAGTTGGTCCAAGATGATTTGAGCATACGCAAACCTATGTTATGGCTCTATTTCTGTCAGCTTTCTTCTGCTTTTAGCATTCATTAATCTCAGGCTAGGTGTGATAGAAATGCTTCTGTCCTTCAAGAGTCAGATGATAGTTTATTTGCTACCAACTTTTTATGTAAACCAACTTTTTATGTAAAAATTGAATGCTACCAACTTTTTATGTAAACCACACTGAAAAATGAGTGATCAGAATAAATATATTGGAAATAGATATGCAAACTATTTGCATCTAAGACTCCCTTCAAGGGATTTCCTATGCTTGCATTGGTTTTTATACCCATGTGACCAAACTCCATCCTTCATTTTTGTATAGTACCTACTTAGCAACATTTAACATCTATAGTATGTATAGTAATGTGAAAAAGTATGCCCTATTGATTTTTTTCCTTTTTAATATATTTCAACATATAGGTGTTTGATCTTCATTTCAATAATATTGATAGAGGAAGGGGATATAACAAATACATTGATTATTTACATTTTGTACTCCATTATATAATTTAAATAAGTTCAGTTCAGTTCAGTTTATTGTATTTATATGCCGCCCTTTTCCCCCGAAGGGGACTCAGGGCGGCTCACAACTCAACCAGGGAAGGGGGATACAGACAAAAAGTTTAAAAAACAAAGCATAGCAATGCATAATTTAAAACACAACAGTCATACCATTCGAGACGGAGGCAACAGCTCTTTAGCCCCAGGCTTGTCGGAACAGCCAGGTTTTAAGGGCTGTGCGGACGGTCTGGAGGGTGGTGAGGGTTCGAATCTCCACGGGGAGTTCATTCCAGAGGGTCGGAGCAGCCACAGAGAAGGCTCTCCTCCGGGTAGTTGCCAATCGACACTGGCCGGCGGATGGAATTCGGAGGAGGCCTAATCTGTGGGATCTAATCGGTCTAGTGGAGGTAATTGGCAGCAGGCGGTCTCTCAAGTACACAGGTCCAATACCATGAAGGGCTTTATAAGTAACGACTAGCGCCTTGAAGCGTATCCGGAGACCAATAGGCAGCCAGTGCAGCTCGCGGAGGATAGGTGTAACATGGGTGAACTGAGGTACACCCACGATTGCTCGCGCGGTTGCATTCTGGACAAGCTGAAGTCTCCAAATACTCTTCAAGGGCTGCCCCATGTAGAGCACATAATAAACATAATTTCTAATTGTATATACAATTGCTTAATTGTACCATATATAAACAACATCATGAGAGAAGCTTTGGGAGAAACAAGTCTTATTTAAGCCTCATTTAAATGCTTTTTGTTTTTGAAGTTTGTGGGATTGTTATACCTAAATCAAAAGAGTGCTCTGAGGCATTCAGAAAGAAGATTATATATGTCAATAGATTTGGGAAGGAATATTAAAACATTGCCTAACAATTAGATATCAATCATTCTACATCCTGTCTGGAAGATCATCTACAATGGACAAGATTTCCAACAACTGCCAACTTAGCCAGGCCAGGCCAGCAACCTGAGAGCAGAATATACAAAGTTGATAGTAGTCTCTAAGAACCGCAAAATTTCATCATGGGACATACAGGTAGCTCTCCCCAATGTGCAAGTCTCTACTATTAGAAAGAACCTGCACAAATTAGATCTATGTGGGAGGTATGGCAGAAGAAAAATTTGCTGTCCAAAGACACAACAAGGCAAGTCTAAAATTTGTTCATTAGAACCTAGGTAAAAAATGAGATTTATGGAACATGTACTCTGGATAGCTAAGGCAGAAATAGAGTTATTTGGCCACAATACCAAAAGTCAGTTTGATGGAAGCCAAAGAAAGCATTCCACAGGAAAAAACCTGATACCAACTATAAAGCACGGTGGTGAAAAAGTTAGGGTTTGGGGGCTGCTCTGCTTAATCAGGACCTGGGCAACTCACTATCCTAGAATTCACTATAAATTCTTCCTCATACAGAAGTTGAAAACATGGGTTAATGACCCTTACAAAATGGCAGTGACCCTAAACACTGCAGTAAATCCACCAAGCAAGGGCTGAGAGAAAAAAAATAGTAGTAGAGGGTTCTAGAATGGCTTGGATCTACCATATTTTTCAGAGTATAAGACACACCCTTTTCCCTCAAAAAAGAAGCTGAAAATCTGGGTGCATCTTATATACTGAATGCAGCATTTTTTGCCTCCCCAAACCATGCCCCCTTCACCAAAATGGCTGTACATAGCTTGTAGGAGGCTGTGCCATTTTTTTGTTCAATTTGCCCACCAGCCCCCAGGAGCACTCTATAAGCTTCCTAAAGGCTATCCATGCCCTTTTTTTGTGGGGGGGGGAACTATCCATGCCCTTTTGGGGAGTTTTGGGAAGGTTTGCAGAGTGCAAAAACTTTTTATTTTATTTTGCCTCTTCAAAACCTTGGTGCATCTTATACTCCGAAAAAATATGGTAATCCCACTAAGGTGACTTGGGGTGATTTGACTCACGCAAGAAATCCCTCAAACATTTCACAGATGAAAAAATTCTGTATGGAAGAGTAGGTAAAAAAAAAATCCCCTCACAGTTGATGTCAAGAGACTGGCAGGTAGCTGTAAGAAAGGCTATATTTGAGATTATTTCTACCAAAGAGGGAAAGTAGAAGGCATCAGAGCAGAAGGTATATTTACTTTTTCCACAGAAGGGAATGGCATATCTGCTATTTGTTTAGTGGATAAATGATCACAAAGTCAGTTTTTCATAGCTGTTTTGTTCAGTTACATTTCCTTCCTATACTGTACAATGAAGATAAAATAGTTATATGCCCATAAATGTTTAAAAAGTGAAGGGAACTTTACGTGGAGTATACTGAATTTTTTCACATGATTGTATATGATTGTATATATTGTATTCTCAAGTCTAAGATCAGATTAACTTTAGAATACAACCAAAATTAATACTGGTGCTCCTGTTAACAATGATAATAGAGCAGAATAGAGTAATAGAAAGGAATAGAAATATAATAAGAGAAAATGATTAGGCCAGGCCAATATTTGAATGCCCTTCCAATCAATTAAGAAAGAAACAGTAACCCAGAATGAAGTGTTGAGTGAGACTAGTGATTTCTGTTAAAGAGTCATTCTTATTAACACCTGACATTCTGGGGAAGCTGTGAAAATGACTCTAAGGTAGATGCAAAGCATAAAATCAGGATTAGGCTAAGAATCTTGTCTCATGTCTTTATGTTTTATAACCATCTCAGTCTCCTATTCAAGCTAAGCAAAGAAAGCAATGTGGCATCTGAAATACAGAGCTCTCAGAATTAATGGAAATACAAATTGTAGGTGTTCGTTTGTTTGTTATGCCACGCATCTTCTCTATAAGGTTTACAAATTATAAAACAAGTAGAAAAATAATTAAAATATTAAGACATTAAAACTACACAGATTAAGATTTTAAAACTATGCTGAAGCCAGAACTAAGATATGGACGAGACAGGGATGAGTTCTTATTATCCTGTCAGCCACCTCCAGTGTTGAGCGCCCCCCTTGGGGCTCCAGGCCAACCAGCAAACGCAAATTTTTATAGTTCTCCAAAAGGATGGAAGCAGTTCTCACCTTCAGTGGTATGCAGGATGATTAATTTTCAAGCTTATTTTGGAATGCTACTAACAGACGTTTTAACTTGTTTACTAGCACTATTTTTGTTTGTTTTTTCTTCTGTGCTTGCTATGTTTGTTTGATGTTTGTTACTCTTTTCTTTCCCTGTGCTTTACTTCTCCTTCATCAGAGAGAGCTGCGGGTCTTTGCTGCCGCTTAGTAGTCCCTTGTCATAAAGGAATGCCAAGGCTTACTGACCTGTCTGTCAAAACCAAAGATGTCTGGGAAATTCCACGAGAATCACTACAGTTGATCAAGAGACTGGGAAATGGGCAGTTTGGGGAAGTATGGATGGGTATGCTGAGAAAATATTTTAACTTATTTAGTCAGCCCCCAGCAATTGGGGAAAGGTGCGGAAGATGGAAGGTGGAAACAAAAGTAATAGGGATCAATAGCAGAAAAAGCAGATGTCTTCCATTACTCAGAGTAATATGTTCCTCTCTGAAAATCATTTTTTTAAAATAATAAAAAGACAAGTGATGCAATGGGCTTCCTGAGTTTGGTTGCTAGCTTTGACAAGCTGCCTTCACTTGTCATGTACACAAATCAGATAGCTATGCAAATATTTATTGTATGCCTACTATCTAGAATCAAACTACTACTGAATGCTACCTAATGAGGGGAAAAAAACACCTTCCATCTTTCCCTGTGCATGCAATTACTTTACGAATTATAAGTATTTCTTTTATTAATTTCCTTTTCTGTAGAGAAAGCTGATGGTTTATGTTTTAACTTAACTGTGATTGCATCGAATTATACTCCACAAACTGTCGGATTGGCTAAGGATGCATGGGAAGTTGCACGAGATTCATTGTTTCTGGAAAAGAAGCTGGGTCAGGGCTGTTTCGCTGAAGTGTGGAGTGGTAAGGCAGCGAAAACTGTTCTGGTTTGGGATGGATGCTTAAAGCCATCGGGAAAGAAGCCAATTTCAGAACAAGAAAGACATTATGAACACAAGTTCCAATGAACTAATATTGTCACCAAAGAGTAACATTTGATAAGGCCCTTGAGTGGAGAAGGCTAGGGTTATTTTTGTAGTCCATACAAGCACAGAAAAAAAACATATGTTGTCTTCTGTGTTATATTGTAAAAAAAAAATGCATTGTTGGATTCTAGAACTGGAGATTTCCAGTACTCAAGTTCCACCATTTTTATGTGATCCAAGATTGGGTAGAGTCCATATCATTATTGCGTACTGGTTCATTTATTGGAGCTCTTGTTAGCGTTTGTGAGACCAAATAAAGTGCCTTGTAATTTGGGATGAAAATCCTTTTGATATAATAATCAAGATTCAGTCTCAAACAGGGCTTTTTTGTAGACCCACTCTTTACCTTTCCCTTATAGTAAAATGGCTCCTATCTGCATATAATTATTGGGACAGTCTTTTGCTAGTTACCAATAAGTAGCTGAGCCACATGGCTATAGCTTTCTTTTAGCATGCAAATTGTCATCTCTACAGCATAAATGGAAATGAATTAATTATATTAGGTAACAGTTGTTTAGCTTTCAGTCTTTTTTTCCCTCCCTTAAAAATAAAAGTTCTTAGTTTTGGAATATTAACAAAAATAATTCCATAGATGATTATGAAATAAAATGGTTCTGAGTTATAGATCAAATCACAAGAATTTTTGTATCTGATATATGAATTTTCCTATTCATTAGTGTCCCCATAATTTCTAGTTCAGAGGAGAATTAATTTGGGCAAGAGTCCATGGGATCCTTAGCTTCATGTTTTACTATTATTTATATTGTAAAGAATACTATGTTGTATGTTGCTTTGATTTTTTGTGCAGTCTTTCTCCAGTAGAAAGAGGTTTCTTTATAATGACTTTTAAAAATTATAGTAATTTTAGCAGAATAATATTTATCAATTCATTACAGCCTAATAAATTAGTTCAATAATTTGGAACCTTCTAATGAAGGTGAATTCATTCCCACCACACCACCCCCAGGAGCTTGGTGCTATGCCTTGGCTGGGCAATAGCTTTATGAAATACATTTGCCTTGAGTACCTTGTTCTAGGTCACCCAATGAGTTAAGTCATTAAGACAGGTTTTTCATGTTTGTACTCATCCCTCTTTCAACTGTAGAGGATGAACCTAACTTGAAGTAGTTGTATCACAAATGTTATGCAGTTGCATTAGTGTTCACTGCTTCTTATATGTAACAGTTGGTTTAGTGGTTTAGTGGTCTATTCGACTTGTATGCCGCCCTATTCCCAAAGGGACTCAGGGCAGCTGACAAACCAGGAGGGAAGGGGAACAAATACAAAAGAGTAAAACAGAAACAAAACAACAATACAAAACTATTTAAAAAGTCACAACAAGCACAACCAATTCGAGTAGGGGTGGAAACTCAACAGTTATGGATTAATTTTTCTAACTCGTTTTTTGTATCACAGCAGCCTTCCCTAACTTGGTGCTCTTCAGATCTGTGGCTTAAGGATGCTGACAGTTGAAATGCAATGCATTTGGAGGATAATCAGATTGGGAAAGGCTGCTTTAATATCTGCAAATAGCATTCTGTAGTTTAGCTCTCAGTCAGGAATGCGTAAAATTTATTTATTCATCTATCGATCTGTTAATAGGTACTTGGAATGGGAATACTAAAGTGGCAATAAAGACATTGAAGCCTGGCACTATGTCCCCAGAATCATTCCTGGAAGAAGCCCAGATCATGAAAAAGCTAAAGCATGACAAACTGGTCCAACTTTATGCAGTGGTGTCAGAGGAACCCATCTACATTGTCACAGAATATATGGGTAAAGGTAAGTGCATGTGTACTCAATAGATTGCAGAATGCAAATTAAACTCTGCTATTAATCCTACCTTGTATTTAATTACTTAGACAATGTTTATACCAATTGACTCAGCAGTTTATAGTAAAACATAAAATAAATAATAATGCATAAATGAAAACCCAATCCCTCAAATCACTGCAATATAATTAAACAATGTAGAGAGAGCATGTAGGGTGTGGCTTCTAGAATTCTTTCTCTTTTAAAATGTAATTGATGAACTAACAAGAGAGTGACATAAAATGGTTTTGCAGCATGCAGAAATTGACCACATGCTATAATTTCATTAAATGTAAAAGGTATAATTATACCTTTTTCTTAACTAGACTCTTACCATCAAACCCATAAAATCTTTGTAAGTAGCTTTTATGTTTCTGTGTCAGAATATAACAAGCAGATATTTTTTGACAAAGTGTCCTATGTCAAATAATGAAATAAGGTATTAGAACATGCCATGTTGCCTCTAGAATTCTTTCCAACTCTTAAGAGCATTGCAGTGTAATAGTTATAATGAGTAGAAAGAGGGAATATAAGGGTTAGAAATTACTGGTAAGGTAAATAAAGATAAGGAATAAAGAATTAAGATTTCCTTGTAATACTAGAAAGATCTCCCCAATCACATAAAAAGTTTTATTGCCAACAAAGAAGTAAAACTACCTCTCTCTTCAAGCCCTTACCATTTTAGTTGCTTACTGAAAGACAACATAAAATTTGAGCTGCAATATCCAAAATCTGGTTTGTTCCTTTATGAAATCCTTTCACTGTATCTATTTTCTTGCGCTTCATTCTGAGTAAAAATCTAGCCCAGATTTTGTTCGTTTTACATCTCAATTTTAAATTGTTGAAAAGTATGGTTTCCTAATTATTTTAATTGTGTCATCACATTAGTGATTCAGTGTTCTGTATCATTTAAGATCACTCTGAACTTTTAAACCTATTTTTGTTTTTGTTTTTTAGTATTTTTTATATTTTGAGTGATCAGGTATAATATATTGCATTTCTTTTTGTAAATATGGATGGTTCTAGTATTATTCAGAATAAGAAGGTTTGAGTAAAAGGAATGAATGTTCCCTCATGTATTACTTAGGAGTTTATATTGGACAAGAACCTTAATCAAATGTTCATATATTTCTGTGGTTATAACCATTTGCATGTTGTATCCAAATTTTCAAATACTCATGGTTTGAACTTCAAAAATTGACACTGTCTCTTTGACTGAAATCACAAAAATTTGAGAGGGCTGAATGGAATCTAAGGAATCTAATCTACAGACACTATAAATGACATTTTTGGAAATTCTTGATATGATCCAGATAGAATAGTTAAGGCTTTTTCAAACAATACCCAAACAATACTAATATTTTAGTATTTTTTGAGAATATCCACAATTTTTTTTTAATTTCCTTCATTTTTTATGGCTTTGTGATTACCTTTCACAGAAATATTTCAAGATGGTCAGTTTTCTTCTTTTATATTCTTCTGATTCTATTTGAGAATTCATACCAGGCTGTTATCACAATATCTTAAAATGTTTATATATTATGGCATCTTACTCTACCGTCAATGGAAGGGTTATTGATTTCCACATCCGAAAGTAATTACATCGTGAATTTGCTGAGCTCAGCATTGCTGCATGATCAGGCTACTTTCTCCCTCCAGAAATGCTTAAGTAAGCATTCTAAACTTACTCTTCAAAAATATTGTCTACACAAAAGTTCTGTGCAGATGATAAAGTGGCGGGAAAGAATTCCTTTTAATGATTGACCCATGACTGGGCACTGCTGCTTCTTTAAATAATAATGTAGAACACTTCATTTGTCCTAATAAGGATTCCTCTTTGTTGTGTTTGCCTTACGCAAACTGATATTACAGAATGTACTTTTTTTTTTCAGCTGGTACTTACTTCCCACAAATCAGTTTTCCAGGAACTTTATCACTTCTGTTCTGCATTGTTGATAATTATTTTTGTTTAAGAGTAGAATAACTATATTTCGGGTGGTGGAGGGGGAGAAGGAGCTGACTCCAAAGCTATGTGGAACTTAAGCCTGCATCAAATGGTGCTTTAGATAAAGAGAAGCATTTTCTGCTCTTTTCCAAAGTTCAGCAATGAATCCCTTGTGATTCCTTAAGCCATGAGAAAGTGTTTTTGACAGATCATCAAAAGGCAAAATTTCTCTGTTGTATGCAATGGAGAGGAGAATAGCAGAGAAGAGAATTAGATAGATGGACTGGTTAATGGTGCCAAACTAGAAAGCTGTGGATTCTGTCCTTTCTTGAATCCAGCTGGGTGACTTGGGCTATTTCAGCCTTAGGAAGAAGGTAATGAAAAACCACTTCCAAAAATGTTGCCAAGAAAACTTCAGAAACTTTCCATGCAATTGTCAGAGTTAAGAATGACTCAAAATACCCCTTCCCCCCAAAAGGTGTGTGTGTGCGTGCATGCGTGCACACTTTTAAAGTGTATTCAACTTTAATCACCAAAACCAACACTCCTTAATCTCTTAACATACTTTCCTAGAAATTTAGGCATCACCTGTAATACCTGTACTTCCTGGCATCTATTGCTAGTCCCAAAACAAATTTTAAAAGTTTGCCCCATTATCAAACATGTTCCTACCTCTGAAACAGGATGATATATGAAATCTGAGTCCCCCTTCGGGGGAAAAGAGCAGCATACAAATGAAATAAACATTTAATCTGCTGTGGCTGTTGATGGTTTGCTTAAATATTTTGGCTGCACAGGAAAGGTGGAATCACCGAAAATTGCCTCTGGGTTAACTTTAGAATTCAGTAGGTTGAACTTTATATTAACCTGACATTTTCTATATCTTTAATCTAAAGATTACAAGCATGTGATTTTAATCTTTGGAGACATGTGCAATGAATAAATAAGTAGACATGTAGTACATGTTTTCCAGAGTTATGATCCATAATATTATTTTGATAGACTTTAAATCATTGCTGATTTTAAACTTTGAATTGTATTTGTATATGGAGAATGGCTAAAGAATTATTAATACAACATTGGAAAAACAAGTCTATACTTCTTAAATATAATTTGTCATCATATAAATATGATATTTGGGGAAAAACAAAAAACAAAGAGAAATGGTTTTGGAGTTCCTTTGATCATGGAATAAATTCCCAGCGTTCCCTTAATCTTCATTGCTTGGGAGGAGTAAATTCCTATTTATTATTATTGTACTAACACTGTTTATGAATGCAATTATTAACTATTTTGTGTCAATCACATATTATTTAAGAACCTATTTTTATTTGCATTGCAGGAAGCTTGCTTGATTTCCTAAAAGATGGTGAAGGAAGAGCTCTGAAATTGCCAAATCTGGTAGATATGGCAGCACAGGTAAATATTAAAATATGAATATGTCATTAATCCAAGGTACACATGTGAAAGTAAGTTGTATTTATTAACTAGTGTGTGTCATGTATTGTGAATTAAACAGGTTGCTGCAGGTATGGCTTATATAGAACGAATGAATTACATACACAGAGACCTGCGTTCTGCAAACATCCTGGTGGGGAATGGTCTAATATGCAAAATTGCTGATTTTGGATTAGCAAGATTAATTGAAGACAATGAATACACAGCCAGACAAGGTAGGATGAGTGGCTGATATAACCGTTGTTATACTCCACTTGTGAATATTATGTGCAAATGTCATACCCCCAAAGTGGGTGTCTTTCTGATGCATACATGTTTTAAATATAATCTACATTTAACATTTGAGATAAAGAATTGTTGTTGCCAAATCCACTGGATAGAGAAGATATGCATCATTATGTTATCTCTGACCTCTCTGGCAAATTTGGAAATAGTAGTAGTCTTCAGCAAGAGAGATTGCAATTAGAACAGTTTAATAACTCCAAACATTTTTAAAAAATGAACTCCAAACATTTAAGCAACATAAATAATTTATTACCAACTTTCAGATCAGTAGTTTCTGTAAATGGGAGTGGGTGGGACCCTGCCCTTTAAAAGCATATCTGCTGCTTTTGAACACATCTTGGAATAGATGATCTCACACGGTGACTTCACTTTTAAAAAAAAACATGAGGAATACTAATTATTTTTACTATTAAATACGAGATCTTCATAGGTCGTTGGCCAATTATGGCTTGCACAAATGGATTTGAAGATTTCCTCTTCAAATAAAGTTAAAATGCATTGATTGCATTCTGGAAATTCACCCATATAGTATGAAATAGGAAATCTTTTCATAGTGAAAACTGTAATCAGTTTGAAAAATGATCTAGGTATATTGGAAACAATCATAGGTACATTTTTTATTTTCTCTTCATATAATATAAACTACATTTAAGAATTAAGAGTTTCTTTAAATATGCTCTTTATATTTAAAATACAGCAATCAAATGCTTTGCTGCTGCTCATGGTATTTTAATTCTAGAGGCTCTGGCATGCATTCTCTCCGCGCCCCCATGATCCCACCACATAGATTTTCCACTGGGGTACAGCTAGAGGATTGATTGTTTATCTAACTAGCTAGTGTTCCTGTAGGATTTTGACATGCAGGAACTGAAGACTGGCTGGGAAAATGTGATACAGGCTGGCAGTAGCTTCTAGAGACAGAAAGTACACACCCCTGTGAAGAGTTGAAGGCTGAATTTCAAAAACAGACTTTTCTTTTTCGTACCAGTATTGTCTACTTGACATTAACTGGGCTGACTTCCTGCCTCTTCCATCCCCTCAAAGCTTTCTTGAATCCCTGAAGACATTACTAAAGGAAGCAAATGGTGTTAAGATACTCATCCCCAGTTAATTTGTAGGACATAGAATTTTCAGTTCAGTCTGATTCTTTTTGAATTGATTTCTAACAACTATGCTGACTATAGCTAAGAGCCAATAGGATTATCAACATTATTTTCCATAAATCATAGCAAGAGACCAATGTACATTGGCCAATAAAATAATTTCTGAATTCTATCTTCAGTACCCTGCCTCATCCCAGATAAATGATTAATCAAGTCATGTTAAAATATTTCTAGATGTTTCCTAGAAAGGCTAAAAGGCTATACAGGTGGGATTGAAGGGTTAAAGTATTGAAAGGCTGTGTTTGTATAACACAAAATGGTTAATGGAATTTTCAGTGAGTGCAAAAATAGCTGGAGTTAGCTAAAACAGTGGGAACATTGGATATATTCTGAGGATCTGCTGTGTGTTAGGCACTTGGAATTTCTTTGGGTTAATTTAAGCCATGTACAAATTGTCATTTTGGGAGAACATTACAAACAGGTTTCAACTGATATAGTTTTAACACAGATATAATAACTTTGATAATGACAAACATAAAGGAGGAGATTCTTATGGTTTTTTTGTCCTGTGTGTGAAATGGCAAACTGGTAGGTACTGTTTAATAAAACAGGAAGTTTTGGTATAGATGGAAAAATGCTTTCCCAAATGCTTATTTAGATTATCTCTACACATATTACTGGCTTTATATTATGCTAATATAGCGGTAAGCCAGACATAGGATTTCTAGTGATTTCAATTAAAGTAGATAATTCAAAGAACCTTCCATAATAAGAATGTACAAAGCATTTAGAATTCAAACACACAAGCATCTGCTATATAAATCCCTGACTTAACAATTATCAATAAAGCCAAACATCTGGATAATGGGCATTGCAGTACTTGAAGATGGCAGAATAGAAGAGAAAGAATTGGAGAAGACAACAAAATACAAAAAACCCTGCAAATAAAGTAGAGCAACTATGGCAAAAGAAAGCATTAACAATAATAGGCAGTTGGGTGCAAGCCCCTAACTTCTGGGGCACCATTGAATATCATTGGCATTGATACAATCATCATTGGATTTGGATTTGGATTTAACTTTATTTGTATGCCGCCCTTTTCCCTGAGGGGACTCAGGGCGGCTCACAGTTCAGGGGGAGGGAAGGACAAAACAAGTTATACACATGAAGACAATACATCGTTAAAAAAGCACAACAGTCATACTATTCGGGTGGGGTTGAAGTCTTTAGTCCCAGGCCTGTCAGGACAGCCAGGTTTTAAGGGCTATGCGGAAGGTCTGAAGGGTGGTGAGGGTACGAATCTCCACGGGGAGTTCGTTCCATAGGGTCGGAGCAGCCACCGAGAAGGCTCTCCTCCGAGTAGTTGCCAGTCGACATTGACCGGCTGATGGAATTTGGAGGAGGCCTAATCTATGGGATCTTATTGGCCTAGTGGAGGTAATTTGCAGTAGGCGGTCTCTCAAGTACCCAGATCCAATACCATGAAGGGCTTTGTAGGTGACAACTAGCACCTTGAAGCGCACCCGGAGATCAACAGGCAGCCAGTGCAGCTCGCGGAGGATAGGTGTTACGTGGGTGAAACGAGGTGCACCCACGATCGCTCGCGCGGCTGCATTCTGGACTAGCTGAAGTCGCCAAATACTCTTCAAGGGCAGCCCCATGTAGAGCACATTGCGGTACTCCAGCCTAGAGGTTACAAAGGCACGAGTGACTGTTGTGAGAGCCTCCCGGTTCAGGTAGGGACGCAACTGGTGCACCAGGCGAACCTGGGCAAATGCCCCCCTGGTCACAGCTGACAAATGGTGTTCAAAAGTCAGCTGTGGGTCCAGGAGGACTCCCAAGTTGCGGACCCTGTCTGAGGGGCGTAGTATTTGACCCCCCAGCCTGAGAGATGGAACACTTGGCCAATTAGTGGGAGGGAAGCACAACAGCCACTCGGTCTTATCTGGATTGAGTACAAGCTTGTTAACCCCCATCCAGTCTCTAACAGCCTCAAGGCCCTGGCTCATCACGTCCATCGCTTCATTGAGTTGGCACGGGGCGGACAGATACAACTGTGTATCGTCCGCATACTGATGGTATTTTATCCCGTGCTGTTGAATGATCTCGCCCAGCGGTTTCATGTAGATATTAAAAAGTAGGGGGGACAGGACCGAACCCTGCGGCACCCCATATGTTAGGGGCCTAGGGGTCGATCTCTGCCCTCCGACTAACACCGACTGCGACCTGTCCGAGAGGTAAGAGGAGAACCACCATAAAACAGTGCCTCCCACCCCCACCTCCCGCAGTCGTCGCAGAAGGATACCATGGTCAATGGTATCGAAAGCCGCAGAGAGGTCAAGGAGTACCAGGATGGAGGCGTGGCCTCCATCCCTGGCTCTCCAGAGATCATCGGTCAATGCGACCAAAGCAGTTTCTGTGCTGTAGCCAGGCCTGAAGCCAGACTGGAATGGATCAAGATAACTGGCTTCCTCCAAGGACCGCTGGAGCTGAAAGGCCACCACCTTCTCAACAACCTTCCCCACAAAGGGGAGGTTGGAGACTGGACGATAGTTGTTTAGAACGGCTGGATCCAAGTATGGTTTCTTCAGGAGGGGTCTCACCACCGCCGCCTTTAAAACGGAGGGAAAGACCCCCTCCCGAAGGGAGGCGGCAACAACCGCCTGGATCCAGCCCCGTGTCACCTCCCTGCTGTTAACAACCAGCCAGGAGGGGCATGGGTCCAGCACGCATGTGGAGGCACCTACAGCTCTCATAGCCTTGTCCACATCCTCAGGGGCAACAGCTTGAAAATCAATCCAGCGATGACCTACCAGATTATCCCTTAGTGCCTCAGCTGGTTCTGCAGGATTGGAGTCCAGGTCCGCCCAAAACCGAGCAACTTTATCCGCGAGGAACTCAGCCCTGCCCTCCAAAGGATCACCCGTATCCCTCCTATTTAGGAGGGAACGGGTTATCCTGAACAGGGCGGCTGGGCGCGACTCGGCAGAAGCAATCAGAGTGGCAATGTAAGTTCTTCATCAGTCAATTGCAAAAGGCAGCTTTATTTGGAACAGCTTACATCCTGCAATGATAACTTTAACACCATTAAACAATAGTATCTGCATATTCCAAGGATAGGCCATAAAAATGCCAAACCCAAACATCTGGCTGATTGTGCAACCAGCCATAATAAAGATTTAGAGCTACGTCAAAACACTTCAAAGTCTAACCAAATCACAGTTGGAGTATTAATGGGGCTGTAGACTTAATAATCAGGAAAACAATTAGAATGCTTAAGTAATTGAGCATTAGGTCTTAGAACATAAATATGGTTCCCATGAATACAAATACACTATTTGAAAGTTCTGGCTTTCATTTATTTGAAAATACAATCATGCTTGAGAATTGTAGAAGCAGAAAGGTTAGCATTGTGCTCCAAAAATTCAGACTTCAGCGTCAGATATAAAGGTTTGAATTATGTTTCAAATTGGATCATTTGTTAAAATATAAGACAAGGTTTTTGACAAGAATAATGTAGTGAATAAACTTTTCTATTTATTTATTTTTCATTCTGATGAATTATATAAGTTTATTAGCCATTAATTCACAACGAAAGGCTTACTGATCATTTCTATTGTCTTTCAGGTGCAAAATTTCCTATCAAGTGGACTGCTCCGGAAGCTGCATTATATGGAAGATTTACCATAAAATCTGATGTTTGGTCCTTTGGGATATTACTAACAGAATTGGTAACAAAAGGGAGAGTACCATATCCAGGTAAGAGAAAAATACAAATTAAAGAAAAGAGAACCAAAGTGAAATCAAGCATTTTAATTGATAAATCCAAACAAGTGATAGGTTCATGATATTTTGCATGAAAAACACACTATCTTTGACTATTTCAGAATTCAATCAGGAAACACTGATAATTTAGGATGTTTTTTTTTAATATATTCTATTTTCATTTTCATACACTCACAAGTATACACCATACAGTATTAAACAATAATTGCATCAATTCCTCTTGTTGACAATGCCCCAGAAAATGAAAGCCCGATATACCTCTTCCATTCTCCATACACCTCTTTCTTCCACCACCCTCCAACTTTCTATCTTCCCTCCATCATCCCCCTCTACCCTACTTCCCCTCGCCCTCTACCACTCCTCTCTCCAGATCCACTCCCCCCCTTCCTTTTCGCCTCCCCCCACCCTCTCTCCCATCCCTCTCTATCCATCTTTCTTCTTTCCTACTCCTACTCCCCTCAGTGTATTTCCACTATATGTTAATGTATTTGGCTTAGCCTATTTTTAAAGAAAAAATAGAGAAAAACAGTATACATGTGAAGTCACATTGCATTGAGATCTAACACATCGTGTCTAGCCTAATATATATCCCTCCCTCCCTCCACCCGACCCCCCTGACCCCCCTCCTCCTTCCCCCCCCCCGACTTCCCAGAACCCGTACACGGTATAGATTTTTAACAAACACAGTCTAAAATCTATTGAAAAAAAAGAAATAAAGAAATTAATAATATCTCTACATTGATCTTAGCTTCTTCTTGGTAAGCTAACTTTAAACAATTTGAATCATTCCTGATCTTAAGCATAGGCTAACTGGAATTTCTTGGTCCCGTATTTATTTTGTATATAGTCAATCCATTTTTTCCAGTCTCGTTTATATCTCTCATTTGAGTGATCTTTAAGATATGCCGATATTTTAGCCATCTCGGCTAAATTTATAACTTTCAATGTCCATTCTTGAGTTGTAGGCAGGTCTTCCTTCTTCCAGTATTGTGCCACCAACAGTCTTGCTGCCGTTATTAAGTGCAGGATCAAGTTAGTCTCTACCGCTGTAAAGACAGTACTTATACCTAGCAAAAACAACTGAGGGGTAAACGTTATCCTTCTTTTAAAGATATTTTGCATAATCCACCATATTTTTATCCAAAATGCCTTAACCTTTTGGCAAGTCCACCATATATGGAAATAGGTAGCATCGAGAGAACCACATCTCCAACATTTGGGTTGTAAATTTGGATACATAGAAGCCAGCTTTTTAGGATCTAAATGCCATCTATAGAACATCTTGTAAAAATTGTCTCTCAGGTTTTGAGCTTGTGTAAATTTCACATTTCTTACCCAAATTTTTTCCCATGTAACCAACATTATTGGTTCTTCAATATTTTGAGCCCACTTTACCATACAATCTTTAACTAACTCTGTTTCCGAATCTATCTGTATTAATACATTATATATCCTCTTTATATGCATTAAACTTTGATCTCTTATTTGTTTAAATAAGTTGTCCTCAATTTGGACAAAACCAATTTTTTGATCTATTTTCCACCTGGCCTGTAATTGCCCAAACTGGAACCATGTTTGAACTGCCCTCTCCTCTTTTAATACCTCTAAGGATTTTAATTGTAGTGATACAATTAATGTGATTAACTGATAATTTAGGATCAATTACATAGAGCACACATGACATAGCAGTGGTTGATAGGGATGCCTGTCCAATAAAACTTTCATTAACATTGGGAAAATATCCATTTTCCAAATAAATAATCCAAATTCAAATAAAAGGTATATTGCAACCCTGTTCAGATTATATGCTTTACATCTCTTCAACATTGTTTATATTTCCTAGGTATGAATAATCGTGAAGTCCTAGAACAGGTAGAAAGAGGATACAGAATGCCATGTCCTCAAGATTGCCCAATCTCTCTACATGAGCTCATGATCCATTGCTGGAAAAAAGACCCAGAAGAACGCCCAACTTTTGAGTACTTACAGGGTTTCCTGGAAGACTACTTTACGGCAACTGAACCCCAGTACCAGCCAGGTGATAACCTGTAATTTGGGGTGGGCTGCGCAAACCAGTTACCAGGTGTTCCATTTGCAATCGACATAGGTTGAATGGTTCAAGGCAGTATCTTAGAGCACCAAATATACTGAAGCCAGAAGATGAGAACTTCTAAAACTATGTGTCCTAAAATTCTGAATATCTTCTCCAAACAGAAAGGTGAACACATGGGGGGGCGGGTTTCTTAATCAAAGACTTTGAAACTGCATTGTTTTTATGTTATGTAAACTGCAAAATCTTTGTTCACTGTAAATAGTAATTCAGTGCCAATAATTTATCCTAGTGCTTTCCTTTTTTAAAAAAAATGCAGAATTATGTGATTTTAACTAGTTTTCTCCTGATTCAACTAAAGTATTATTTTCCAGAAGTGGCCTCTTTTTGTCTACATTTTTTCATGTTCTAACAAAATAAAATCAGGACCAGTGTTTGGGGGTTTGGTTTTGTTTCTTTTATATATAGAAATATGTAAAATATATACATACCTGTATATATAGTCCACAGGTGCTATAGCTAAAGGAAATTCATTTCAGAAACGGATTCCATAATGCTGAAGCACCCGGAAAGATTTCCCTGGGGACATTGAACACTGGTGATGATTCTAAAACCGGTGACTGAATATTTGGCTTTTGCCCAGCATGACTTTTTCAATTGGATTGCACTTTTTGGTTTTACTATATACCCATAGGTTGTTGTAAGTTTGCTCTTTCAAAACTCATGTACAACATTTCAACAACATTTGCCAAGTGTGTCGTTTGATTTTGGGTCAGAATTAAAACAGACTTAATTAATGAAAAGTACCCCTGCCTGGACCGGAAGGTTGAAACTGCAAGTGCTTTTGTGTATCAAAATATGTAAACTGAATTTTCTGATTTTTTTTAAAGAAATAATAAACATTGTAACCCCATGCAATAGTCTCAACCTCATAGCCTTTTAGTCATATTGAGATGCTTTTTCATTCATCAAGCTCAGCTAGAATATCTTTTCTGTGTATCATTTTCCATCCTTATATAGGTGTTTTAAATGTCCTGTACTGCTAATGAAATTACTTTCAATATGTCTGCAAGTGTTTCAGTAGAATTACTACGCACTTCTTTCCTGGGAAACGAGAGCAGTGGGATGCACAAAAATATTACTTCTTCAGTTGTCTCTATCAACCTTAAATTCTTTCCCTTCTTTCTTTCTAACCAAAAAGAAACAAAAACTCCAGTCCTTTCAACTTCTCTTTTAAGTTTTTTTTAATAATGCTATGATCTTAATTACATTTTGTTATTGTTTTATTTGCAAGTTTGTTTTTTAAATGTTTAACTGTCTTAATTTAGTAATTAAAAAGACCATTTTACATTTGGATTTTTGTTGATTTGTTTAAATTATAGGCAGAGTTTGTGGTAGAGGAATATCTTTGGTTATTTGGCTATTGGGCATGGTTATTCCTAGGCACTGGTGTGACTTGTCTGGATCCCAACTTTAGAGGATGTTCGAATGTTGTTTTCTCTGCTATTATTCCGGAATTACATCTTTAATATTAGTATGTATGTATCATGAGATGGACTGGGGGCATTGGGTAGAATTCTGTGTAAGAGAACAACAATTAGCTGTGCACAACAATTAATCTGGAAATTCCTTCCCAAATATAGTTGAAGCAAACCAATGATAAAGAAAGATAAAGAAGTATTCGTAGAAGCAGTCATGCAAATCAGTGGTTCTCAAGCATTGTATCAGGCATCAGTCGGCCTTCCAGAATATCACTAGGGGTCACTGGATCTTCAAAAATGCAAAGAAAGGTCTCCATTTGACAACACTGCTATCAATCAGCCTTCATTTTGAAAAAACAAATGCTTTCATGTATTCTTCCATTGTTACCTTTTTGGCAGAAAAGAAAGATATATTTTCTCTCTCTCAGAATTTCTGTGATGTTATGGTATATATTATTATTTTTTATTATATACACACACACATACACACACACATTCATCATTTATGACTGATTTTTTTTCTTATGGAAAAAGACACAATGGGGTTTTGGTTCATAAAACTCACATTATTTATTTGCAAGTAATGGGTATTATTAAATTGTTGTCTTCAGAATTTGCCTTTGCATACTCAATTGTAGACAAAAGACCTTAAAAACAGTTTCATAGATGCCTTTGTCTTGTTGCTAAGATACTGGTGCAAGAAAAATGTATATCTATTGTAGCCTTTGTGGAAGAATAGGTGCATCCACTTTAGATAAATATGCTACTTTATTGCTGTAATTTCTAAATGTTGCATTAAGTAGAAGAAACAAGTGGTTGTTTCATAGTCTGAGGATACAAATCCTCAAATTCTTAAAATGGAAGAATAAAAGGATTTTCTATTCTAGTCAAATATGTCACCCACGTAGTTCTTAGAGATGCCTTAAGGCAGGGGTATCGAACATGCGTTGTCACAACACCGTCACGTGACATATTGCGACTTTTCCCTCCTTCACTAAACCAAGTATGGGCGTGGCCAGCACGTGACACATCCAAGTTTGACAGCCCTGCCTAAAGGGAAGAGATTTAATATACCCTGAAGGTTGACAAATAAATCAAAATGCATTGTCCATTTATTTTGTTTTGCCTTGCTCAACTCTTTGTTGTTGATGTTGTATAAGGAAAACATGGAGGGGAAACAAAAGTGTGAAATGGAAGGCATTGTCTGAACCACCCTTAAAAGCAACTGAAAATACTTGCAGTCCACTTTGTGATGAAATTGAAGCCATGTATGTCCATTTCGTATGATTTCTAAGAGCTAGCTTTCCATTAAATGTTAAAACTTTGATTCCTGACAAAATAGTATTCTTAGCCTTAGCAAAGGACAGTTCTTCAATAAGACATACAAATATGTCTGTGTCTTTGAGCCAATCTTGATTGCTGATGGCTGTCTGTACAAGTCCCTACAGTATTCTTCGCAAGATTTTGGAAGTAGTTTGTCCTTGCCTTCTTCCTAGGGCTGAGAGAGAGTGGCTGGCCCAAGGTGTCCCAGCTGGTTTTGTGTATAAACACAAAACTGGACTAGAATTCACTGGTGCCTTAACTATTATACCAAACTGGTTCTCACATATATGTAGTGCTGTGCTATTTCACATACCGTAGATCAGTATACGATTTCTAGCTCTGTTTTCTCTGTAAGATCTCCCTTTTTTTGCCTATTAAACCATTTTTAATGGTGACAAAGGTAGCATTTTTCTTTGGTTGTTGACCATTTTCAGAGAAAATGGGACAATCTATTGTGAATTAATTTCAGCATATAACTACAGCATAATTGCCATAATTTCTAATGTGATCATACTGTGCATTTTGTCGGTGGTATTAAAAGTCAGATAATCACTTGGGTATGTAAACTCTGTTGGACAAATGGAATTATTATTATTTGTTTATTAGATATTTACCTGCCACTGCATTCAGACCACATAGCAATAAACAATATAGTATCACATATTGTTTAATAAAAATAATATAATATATAATAAAATATTCATACTATAAGATCAAAATAAATCAAGGAATAATAACAACATAAACCAAAGGTATCTTCCCATCCCCCGGAGGCAATGTGAAACAATTCAGGTTTTTGAAGCTTTAAAAAGGTCAGTAATGTGGGAGCCGATTTAATTTCCAGCAGGAGGCTGTTCCTTAGAGCAGTGGTTCCCAAACTTGGCAACTTTAAGACTTGTGGACTTCAACTCCCAGAATTCTCCAGCCAGTTCTGCTCTGCTGGCTGGAGAATTCTGGGAGTTGAAGTCCACAAGTCTTAAAGTTGCCAAGTTTGGGAACCACTGCCTTAGAGGGAACACTTATGAGCCTCAAGCTCGCTCGTTTCACAGAAGTAGAAACCCAAGACAAATTCACCAGGGTAAGTGAACCAGAGAGGTTAAATCCAGCGAAGGAAAACAGTCCTGCTGAGACTTTGATGCCAAACCTTGCTTAAGAAAATCCAAGAAGAAACTTTTAACTGCACTTTGTGTGGGAATACAGAGCTAACCTTGAAGGCATGCAAAAATAGTAAACTCTGCTTAGACTTGGAAAGGAGGAAAGGATGAGAAACTCAAAATAACCCCACGTTGATTCTTTTTAGAATAAGAGGATGGAGAAGGAAACTTAGTAAGGCTTTCATGAGTCTGTTGTTATACCCTCCAACAGTAGAGAAGAGTTCCAGTAGTTCTGTGGTGTCTGCTTCCTGGCCTACATCAAAGAGCTAGTATCAGTTTTGAAAGCTTCCTATTCTTTATTCAGAGAAACATCAGGCCTTCTCTTTGATTATGGAGATGGCAGTTTATCTTTGAGGAACTCAAGGTTGCAGTAGAACCTGCTAAAACATTGTAACAACTTCAACAGCAAGTGGGTAACAGTACAAATAATTCTGCATTTGGGACACAGCTTGCTGCTCAGCCAGGAATGGCTTAATAGCTGGAGCCCAAGGGTATTTTTTCACTCTCACAAGAGATTTCTGGAGAAGTTGGAAGAACCCAGAACCAGTTTCTGACTTTCACAACTCATTGTAAATTGTTTACAGAATGTCAGCAAACATAATTTTTTACAGATCATTCCAGCTTTTGTTTTGAGTGTCATTGAAGGCATGGATCCGTTGCTGGATAAGTATGAGAGCTGCATGCAAAAACATATAGCTGCATTTAATAATTCAGGACAGCAACAGGAAATGGAGAGATTTGCAAGCTGAAACAAGGCAACCACAGAGTTTGAGAGAGAGTGTCAGATTTTCAATCAAATATATGTGATGGAGTGATCTGACTCTGATTGATCAGTTCCCAGGTGAATTCAGGAATGAATCAATGGAACAAGCACACAAGAGAATTTGGAGAAATTGTTCCAAAATTGTGTGTTAATTCATGGGTGAATGGAGGAGACAAGGCATGGGGGAGAAAAGGGGAAAAGCTTTTATGGACTCTATTCAACTCTTCCTCCCCATAACCTTGGAGGTGAGTGACAATCCATGCAAAAGAAACAGTACAATTCTACCCATAACAGAGAAGCAGAAGGAGAAAGGTCTTGGTTTGCATTTCTGTATTGGAGCCCCAGGACACCGAGTTAAGGTTTGCCCCATTAAGGTATAGGCCTCAATTACTAAGTGCCACACTTGTGGAACTGAAGGCCACATAACAAGCAGTGGCTAAGTGCCTGCACCTCATCTTTTCAAATGTTTGCAGGGCTTGTTCTCAAGAGTTCAGCAGGTTTGACCTCAAGACAGTTAAGAAGAGCTTTGGCAGTTGACAACAGGCAAGTATATTTTATTATCCCTTTTATTTTTTGTGCATATTCAATTCCTTGTTCCTATAGACCCAGGTGCAATAGCCAGGTTCATATGTGAGTCCCCAGTGCAAGAATATAAGCTGCCCATACAATTAGTAGAGAAACCTATGTCTGTAGAAATGAATGGTTGACGAGCTCTTCAAATTGATTGTATTGGGCAAGTGAACAGAACTGGTGGATTAGGAAGAAGATGTTGCATCACTGGAGGTTTTTAAAAAGAGATTGGACCACCATTTGTCTGAAATGGTATAGGGTGATCTACTTCAGCAGAGGGTTGCATTAGAAGATTCCCATAGTCCCTTCCAATTCTGTTGTTCTGCTAAGGTGATTTGATCATGTAGAGTGGAATTATTGAAAACATGAAAAGCAGTGACAGTGTGGCTTTAATTATGAATTGAATACCTAAAATGTTTGCCCATAAAGTGGTCAGAGAAATTTGGTGGCTGAGTTTAGAGCATTTCTGAAGGTCTGGTCAGTTTACCTTAGCTCCTCCCTTAGCTATTGGGAGTGCGGGATTCCGTTTCATTGGGTTTTATTGCTGATCTTTCGCATGTACAGTTTAATAGCAATAGCACTTAGACTTGTATGCCTTTCACAGTGCTTTACAGCCTTCTCTAAGTGGTTTACAGAATCAGCATGTTTCCCCCAACAATCTGGGTCCTCATTTTACTGTCCTCAAAAGGATGGAAGGCTGAATCAACCTTGAGCTGGTCAGGATCAAACTGCTGGCAGTTGGCAGAGTTAGCTTGCAATACTGCATTCTGACCACTGCACCACTATGGCTCATTTCTGCTAACTAAAAAATACTACCATTTTTTGCAGTAGACAATTTGTTTCCTAAGATAGCTCATTTTTATTACCAGCAAGAGCTTTCCATCAGCCTAGGAGATGTACATTTTTGTACATTTTATATACAGGGGCCTAGTCTATTATGCAATCCCAGATTACAGCTCTCAATTTACAGTACATTCAGTTTTGGAAAGCCTGATTCCAGCGATTACACATTCAAATTCATTTGTGATCCAACCTCTAATGGGCCTCTAATGGGAAAAGAGAGAAGATAAACCAATTGTTAGAACAATTGCTAAGTCTATTAACAGAGAGGGTAAAACCAGTTGCTAGAACAGTTACTTGAAATGCTAGGTCTATTACCACCAAGGCAATTAGGTTGAACTGTTGCTTCTGGTGGAATTTGTATATCACATCTTAATACATTTCTCCATAGGCATGTCTGTCTTTCAGGCAGCCTATGGCTACCACCACTTCCACCTCCCATCTTACCTTTCAGGATGTCAGCAACTGAGGTTTTCCTTGAGCCTCCAATCCTTTCAATGGCCAGATTTAGCAAAGGCTACATACAAGCAGACCACATATGCACACGGGCAAGATTGTTTTGGGGGATTTGATGTGGCTTTCCATTACATTTTTACTTTCTCCTGCTCATCTAAAAAGCTGGACTCAAAAAATTATTGGTTCCTTCCCAGTTGCCTAGCAAATTAATCCTGTGGCCTTTTGTTTGCAATTGTCTACTTCTGTTAAGATTCATCTGGTTTTCCATTGTGCCTTGTTGGTTTAGGAGAAGCTCCTGTGCTCCTTACTTTTTAAAACTGTTCCTCCCCTTCTCCTTCCTATATTGGTGAACAAAGAAGAAGAATATGAAGTGGAATGTACTTTGGGTAATGGAGCCAGGAGGAATTATTTGGAATACCTGGTTTACTGGAATCCTTACCTTGAGAGAGGTCGTGAGAGATGACCAATAGATGACCACCTCTTGCAAAGCAGTTTCATTGAAAATTCTCATACAAGCTTCATACCTGTAATATATCAATAGTAAGTGAGCCCAGGACCAAGAAGATTCTGTCCTTTCCACCATGATGATCTCCAGCTCAGGTCATCATTCAACAGGAAGGGAGGGGGGATTCTCCACCTCCAACCGACTGCATGGTAAGACTGGTGATTCTGGGGAGCTGCCAAATGAGGATAGGGGGACTAAGTCTGTATCGGTTCCCATAGCAACTGGCTAGTGTCTTTGTGTGCCAGAGGGGAGACTGAGTGATCTTTCTGGCATGGAAGAGGAAGCAACCAACCAAGAACTGCTTTTTCTCTAAATTAAAGATGGGCCTGGTTTTTATTCTTGCTATTAAACTTTTTCTGAAAGTCCAGTGCATAGCTTCTAGCTTCCCACCAGCCTTTAGTTACCAGGTGGGTGGCATAGATTTAGATTCATTTCCCTTTAGTTCTGAATATTCTTTCAAATCTGAAGTAGTCTATTTGACAGAATAGCCTGTTCCAAGCTCAAAAGTGTTTTGAATTTTAAAACATCTTTGCACATCTCAACACTCCAGCACTCCCCTATTATCATCATGCTTGGAGACACTCAATAATAATCATTAGCAAGACATGATTGGTTTTAAGACAACCTGGGAGATGATTTTTCTTCAAGAAATATCTCAGGCCCCAAAATTACTTGTAGTGCAGTGTCTTGGGACAATTAAAGCAAACAGCCTATAACTTATAAGATCATCAGAAACCATCATCAAATGTAGCTTTCAGTTTTGCACAGGAAGCAAATTAAACCTCATGCTTATCAGGCACTCATGTCATTGGCTTTTTTTTTTCCATTGGGCAGAACCCACCTTCCTACTGCTGAAAGTCAATTCCGGTCTTCTTCCTGCTGCAACAGTGGATACAAACAAAGTTTCCATTTGCACAAGACCACACTGTCACATCAGGAGGAAATGGGTGCAATGAAAGTGCTTATGATGCCTCCATCTGATAATGCAGGGTGCTCAGTTTATTTCATGTGCAATATTGAAACCGCATCTTGTCATGCTCTGTAGTCTCACCTTAGACTTGGCAACAAAGGTGTTTCCAGAAGGAAGGACTCCAAACATATATATATATATATATATATATATATATATATATATATATATATATATATATATATATATATATATATATATATATATATATACACACACACACACACACACACACACACACACACATACACACACACACACACACACACACACACACATACATATACACATACATACATACTTTAAATATATACCTTTCACCCTGGCTGGCTGATAAGGAGTCGAGCTCTGTAGCTCAATGGTTAACACATCTGCCTAAGAGGCAATAGAGCACAGGTTCGATTCCCAACAAGGGTGTGGCTAGCTGATGAGAGCTAAATAGCTTGAAATAGATCTATACTAGTCTCCCTTTATTTATTTATCAGCATAAATATAACAAATGTAACAAAAAGGCAACAGTAAAAAATATTGGGTTTCTGTCTGGATGGTCTCTTGTGACGAGCCGAAGACAGAGAGTGGAAGTGTGACCTTCCTCCCATATTTGGGCATACCAGGGGTTGTGACTTTAAATATATACATACATATATATATTTAGTGTCACAGCACAAATTTATCACAAATTTATTTATCAGCACAAATAAAACACACACACACACACAAACACACACACACACACACACACACACACAGATTATATATATATATATATAATCTGCATCAACCTTTCATGGGAAGAGAAACAAATACTAAAAGCAAGGAAGCTATGGGAATATTTATGAATGAGGGCGTGGGGGGAAGCATAATCACCCATTGTTAGAGAAGACTACAAACAGAATGGAGTAGATACTGCAAAGTGTAAATACTTTTAACATAGAAATTTGAAGAACAAAATGTTGGTTCTTAAGATAATTATGTTTCTCTTTCATTCAGCAATTTCTCCTCTGTCCCTAGAATAATTTGTTAGTATTCCCTCCCTATTTTTTACCCAATTATATTATAATCCAGGGGTGGGAGTGTGGAACAGAGCAGGGAATCTCCCAAGGGTCACCTAGCCATTCTTCTGGATGTCTGTGTTTACACCATAACAGTCTACAGGGAATGGGCTTTGTGTGTCTCTGCAAAAGAACTCCAAGCTGTATGGTTTCAGCTCCTGCAAAGGCCTGCGTATGTTTTTGTGCTCAGATTCATTTCTACAGACATTATTATGTGGATGTGGATGTTGGGTAGATGGATTGTGTGGCATGAATGACATCAAGGATGTGTTCTCTTTCCTTTTTACTCAAAGTTTATAGTGTCCCAAGATGGCTTACAATAATTTGAGCTTTGTTTCCTTATAACTTTCTTCTTCTTGACCTATTATTTTTTTTCCTTTTGCTCTCACGCACACTAGTTTATAATGCTGCAGGGAGAGGTAGCTTAAATCTTGCACATATTTTCCTAAAGCCAGTCACATTCAACTTAGTTGGACTTTTAGAGAGATGTGCATGATAGTAGTAGAATATGTTTTGGTGAATACTACTATGACAAATATTCAATTGAAAAAGTGTCTTTTGAAAGGTGGAACGATGGAAGCTCCTGTTCGCATTGTATTGTGTAAATGTGGTGTATGCCTAGGTTTTGTGTATGTGTATTTTACATGTTTTTTAATAAAAATTTAAAAAAAGAAAGATGGAAAGTGGGTGGGAGGAAATTCTGTGACATATGGGGCAAAGAAGGAGTAATGGATGGAATTGTTTCAGAAAGCAAATGGATGAAATGATGATTTAAATATTTCATGTGTGGCATATGAGATTAGTAGTTATGCATTCATACATGGAAATAAAAGAACTGTCCCTGTAGTGAATGTAGCCTTCATCACAAGTATATTTACCAGTAGATTTACATGACCTTTTTCTTTCACTTGTGTAAGAACTCATGAGCACATATACACTACAGCAACCCTGAACAGTGGGGGAGGGGGGGAAAACAGGTCATCTATACAACATTTTCCAACGAAATGCATATCCACACAACTTCAACAGAAAGTGCCTACCTATTCAACTCAATATAGCAAAAACCAAGACAAATTGTATAAAGAGTAGCACTGCCATACATCAAAAATACGCCATAAAACACCAACAGGCTACTACAACCAAATGGCATCATCACAGCACACAAACAAACATCCTAAGTAAACCAAAAGACCCAGCAGCCCCAGAAGAAAAAATAGGAGTCCTCTACAACATACATGTCCTCAACTTACAAGTACAAATGAGTCCAAAATTGTAAACAAAACAGTTGTTAAAATGGAAGCTTGCCCCATTTTACAACCTTTCTTGCCACAGTTAAGTGAATCACTACAGTTGTTAAGTTAGTAACAAGGTTGTTAAGTGAATCTGGCTTCCCCATTACTTGGTTTTCAGAAGGTCACAAAAGGTAATCACATGACCCCGGGACACTGACTACAAATATAAGTCAGTTGCCAAATGTCTAAATTTTGATCATGTGTCTATGGGGATGCTGCAAAGGTTGTAGGTGTGAAAAACAGTCATAAGTCACTTTTTTCAGTGTTATTGTAACTTTGGTCACTAAATGAATGGTTGTAATTTGAAGACAGTATAGTGTAAAGACTGCAACAGTCACTATGTAGGACAAACGGGCAGAAGATTAGCAGAATGCATTCATGAACGCTTAAGTAGTAATTGGAAGACATGATGGGAACTCTAATTTCAAAACCTGATTTAACCATAGTGTCAGCGTTCCAAGTAGCATGCAGAATTAAATCAGAGTCCAAGGCAAAACAATCCTTAAAGTTCCAATTTAATAAGTCAGACATCTTAGCACATCTGTGGAATCCCAATTCTGAACTTCCTGGGATTCCACCCAGTTGAAAGTTCATGATTTTATCCCCACACCCATAAATCCATCAATCTTCTTCGCCCACACTGGTATCTCCACCCAGCTGCTTCTGGTCAGGTGCAGAGGTGCTGAGACAAAAGATTACCTTGGCTTCTAAAAAAGAATGACAACAACACATTCCACAATTCTACTCCTTTCTATTCCCTCCTCCCAACTACTACAGTAATGAAACAGCATAATGAAATAATAGAGTGTGTGGCAGGCCAAAGATCCTAAAAGGAACATAACTACAGGCCTGACACATAGTTTCAACTGGGAAACCATGATCATCCTGGACCAAACCAAGTCCAAAAATGCTATAAAATTTCTGAAAGTCTGGAATTCAGACAAATCAGCCATCAATAGACACATAGACATAAACTACATCTACATACCATATAAAAAAGACGATCAACAAGCCAAATATAGGAACAAAAAGATCAAAACATCTCCCCACAACAATCAACACCCAGATAAGTATAGATTAACATGAATAATCAACATCAGACCAACAATCAAGAACTAAACAATAGCCCGAGTAACAAACTGCCAAAAACCTAACAGTAAACAGCCCAACCAAAAACCATCAAGACCTCGCCCACCAACACTGACAGGGCGAGCCACTGGAATATAAATTGATAGCAAACCTAACTCCGTATTAGCACTGATGATGTTACCTAGTTTAGGTAATGAAACATCTGCAAGAAAACAACCAAGGTCGGAGAGCACCTAGGACCCTTGATTTCTCCCTTATTGCCTACCCTTTCTATCCATCAAACCTATAAATCACAAGCTCATGGTTTTTTCCCCATTTTCAGCCAAAGGTCCGTAAACCATTTCCAGTCACTGACATTTGTCCTTTCTCTAATCAAGGGTTTCCAGCACATTTGGCCTTTGTCTTATGAAACATGTCCGCTTTGCGACCTCAGCAAATTCTGCCATTGTCACCAATCATTTCTCCATTGCTTTATTTCAGTATTTTTGCTTCTACCACACCTTTTTACAAAGTTTCTTAGAAAAAAACAGCCATGAGCATCTTTCTTGCAACCCTTGAGTACACAAGTAAGTGTAGAGTAAAAATGAGAGACAGATCTCCTTGGAAACAAGACTAGCAACTCCTTTAGATGGGGAGTAAGGAAGATCCAGATTATCCATCACATTCTTCCCAAAGAGGTCTCAACCAGACCAGTTTTCTCCCAATCTGCCAAGTAGGCTATTGATGTTCTAATACCTGAAGAGCAGGTTTTTTCCCTTTGTTCTTTTATTTTTTTAAAAAACATTTTAAAAAAACATCCTGCAAAACAGATGAAAAGAACTTTGCAGAAGCCGGGAAAGAAATATGACATGATACAAGTGTCTTTTTTTCTTTTTGTCTGTGTTCTTTTAGTATGCTTACTCAGGATTAACTTAATCAAGTTTACTCAGCACGATTACTTGTACAAGTCACTGAACAATGATCATTCAGGCTAGGTTTGCACCACATAATAGATAAAAATGTGATTGGCTCTTTTGCCATCAGTAAGTCATGGCAACATAGCCACTTTGCTCATAGTAACTGAGCAAAGGGAAGGATCATATCTCTGAGTCTGCTTACTCTGTGACCTTTGTCCGTTGTTGAATGCAGCTTCAACAGCAGTAAGGAAAGAGATTTATTATCTGAACTTCAAATGTCTGAATTGTCCAACAGAAAATAAAGGATGCATTATTTGTTAGGGTTTTAATGATTTAATGCTGGAAGCCATCCAGAGTTAGATCATTACAAGATGGGTGGCAAATAAATTCAATAAATACATAAAATATTAAAAAAAGAAATATTTTGAAATATTTCCTCATTATGAAAGGGGACTAAATATACCGCCTCCTATTTGTAAGGACAGCACATTTCTGCAGTCAAACATGAGAAATTCCCAGGATAATGTTGATTGGCGCTTCAGAACGGACAGCATTATTACCATGTAAAACATGTCATCCTTTACCATCCTTCATGCCAGTGACTCCCAATTCAAAAAAAGGGATCGGTTGAGAGAAGCTCGCTTTTCTATAAAATCAAGGCATGTCTCTCTTGAGTAAACTCTACAGTGTTATTAAATGCTGCTATAGTTTTGTCTTAGTACTGTATGAAGCAAGTAGTTTTTCCTTGCAATACCTTCCCTATTACCTCTTTCCCCATTATATCTCCTGAAGCATAATTTCTAAGGAATCTATCCAATGTTTGTTCTTCTTCTGTAAATTGTCATGTGTCTTCGGGATAATGATCAATGAATGACTAATTGAAAGCAACAGGGAATAAGGAAAGCATTAGTTCATTGCTGATCTTAATTAAAGAGATATGTATTGCTGTGGGAAAACTTTAATAAACAGCAAGAGGGGTTTTTATCATTAAGAGAGAATTAATTGGAAATTGCTTATAAATCAACTGATTGTGTTTATTCTTTTGTTTGTATCATGGAGTAGAACAAACCTGGTTGGGGGGGGGATTTATCCCTTTAAAGGATAATTTAGCTTTTCTGGAAACCTATAAAAGAGGCGAAGAGATGGGTGGGCATTGTTATTTTTATTTGTAGTGAAACAATAAAGAAATGACCAAATACTATATATACTAAGTATATATAGTTCCTAAGTATATGAAAGTTCCTAAGTACTACTTCTATAGAAAAAACCATTCTTTCAGCCTTATGAGTAAAATCGTTACTTGAGGCAGGAGGCTCATCAAGATTAATGGAAATTATTTTCCACAAACATTATTGCCAGGATAGTTTAGGCATTGCCAGGATAGTTTAGGAACCATGTGTAATTTAGGAACTATAATTGGCTGGAAATTATAAGCCAAAATCAAATAATATGGCTTACTATCTCTTGTGAGGATGGCAGCAGCATGATGGCTCAGTGGTTAAAGACACTGAGTTTGTCAGCTGGAAAGCTAACACCCTGGGTTTGAGACCCAAGCACTGTGCAATGGGGTCAGCTCCCATTACTTGCTCCTGCCGATATAGAAGTTAGAAAGCATGCAAATGTGAGTAGATAAATTGATAAATAATGAGTAGATTAAAAAAGTACCACATTGATTGGAAGGTAACAGCATTCTGTGCTCCTTGGCATAGTCATGCTGGCCACATGACCACGGGAATGTCTTCAGACAACAAATGTCTTCAGCTGGCCCCCTCAGCTAAGAAATGGAGATGAGTCAAAAGGGGAAAGCCCTCCCCTCATTTCCATCCAATCCCTATCTTTCAAATTTACCCTCTTATTAGAGCATGGATAATTTACATATGTTGACTGTCTATGAAAGGTTCAGTGCAGGACTGTACCATGAGGTTATTTCCTGAGAAACACATTGTCTGATAACTAAAACTTCCTATCTATTCACTAGGCTTATTCGCAAACTATACCACCTATTCCTCTGGAGCACCTTTGGTTTTACTTCCAATGGTGCCGTCAAAGATGTACATGAGAATGTAGCCCTTGGATTTTTCCCAGAGAAGTAGGATGCCATCGTCAATCAGAGGAACAAGGGCAGGTCTAACAATCAAAGTTAAGAACTATTATACTTGCAGGCCGACCAAGCATTCTTTCTGACTATGCTTATTTCAGTTTTGAGCCTGTGATCTCATACAAGAAATCCTGGTGTCATCATTGACCTATTAGCTGCAGACACTCCTCAAATGTCCAGATTTATGAACAAGGCTTTCAAATAGCACTTCAGAACTCTTCCACCACTGCATACAGTAAATCCAGATAAAAAGCAAGTCGAATATCAGAAGGATATTCTTATAACTGGAATTTTATTTGAAATATGGAAGCTCAGTCATACAGAACTATATTTTACAATCACTTTGCAGTTACTACTTTATGAGGTCTGTCTGCAAAATCTGGACAACCACTAGGCGGCAGCAAAGAATTCTGGCAGTTGAATTCCGGCAGTCCTGAAAATCTAAAGATCTGAGTTCCCCTGAATTATATAAGCAGCATAAAATATATGCCAGTATTTGCATGTTCTCTTGCCAACCAGAAACTACTGCAGAAAATTCAAAAGCAATTAGAAACTCCAAGCAAACCACTTCCGTCTCTCTCGATATAAATAAAATTTAAAGATAAAAATGTGCACCATCCAATTGGATGGTGAAGAAATATGTGCATGTCATGAAGACATGTTGTGGCATGCATGGAATATACGTAACCAGTTTTCAAACATTATCATAGATAGCTACCACCATATCATTTCTGTTATCAGTTCCCTACAATGTAGTACATGAATCCCAACCCTGTATAAATGCCAAATATATTAGCATTCACACATTAAAATATGATTCCTTTACTGTGTCTGAACATTTGATTCCCCCAGGTCACATAAAGCTAGCTGATTCATAAATATAAAAGTCAGCTATTTCTACTGCACAGACATCTGATATGCATTTCCCTCAGGAAGGAAGGAAGGCTTAATCTACTAGTTACCTTATCAACTGACTATAATATGTATGCCTTTTAAGACACCCATGACATTGATTGCAAAAGCTTTGAACTATCTCTATTTTATAAGAGAGAGGAGCAAATAAAAAAATGAGGAAGTAGAGAAGGCTATATACACTTCCAGTTACATCTTAAGGTGATTGGCCAGACTTAAAATATGAGCACCAGCCAATCAACTCAGTGATCTTATATTGAGTGTTGCTGGCATTTAAAGTGAATAAATTGAGTGTGATGGAATCAGAGAGTGAGTCCTGTACTGTAGACATGACCATAAACTATTTTTATCTAAACAAAATCAAAGCATGTTTGGGGATTCAGTTACATAAATTGTGCACATTTGAATTTCATCTTATAACACTTCTATTTGATAATGCAATTATTTGATAATAACATACTCAAGTCATAGCAAGACATAATTGAGACAACGTTTGTCAATTTAGTCAATGGTCAAAGAATATCAATTAGATCTCATGGACAACCATTTAATATGATAGTTTATTCTCTACAACAGATGCAGAAGAAGAGGAGGTTAATGAGTCTTGGAGTCATATATCCCGTTTTGCGATCTTCTGACAAGCAAAGTCAATGGGAAAGCCAGATTCACTTAACCGTGTTACTAATTTAAGAACTTTAGTGATTCACTTAACAATCATGGCAAGAAAAATGATTAAAATGGAACAAAACTCGCTTAACAAATTTCTCACTTAGCAACATAAATTTTTGGGCTCAATTGTAGTTGCACATTGAGGACTACCTGAACATAGTACCGAAGTGATAGTTTAGTCAGGCTTCCAATATATTAATTAGACATACGTAGCCTTCCTGCTCTTTTCTTTTAGAACATACAGTTTAGGATGAATGAAAATTTTCAACTTTCCATTTCCAAACTTTAGGGATGCTCAAAAGTTATGACATGCCTTTGGGATTGTAAAGATAGTTTGGTTAGTTTAATGTAATGTAAATATGCTTGGTAAGTAACATACATATCATAACTTTTTACATTTTGTTTGTTTCATTATGGTATACCCTCCTAATCTGCTGTCATATAATCTTGACTGTGCGTGTGTATGTGTGTGTGTGTGAGAGAGAGAGAGAGAGCGAGAGAGCGAGAGAGAGAGAGAGGTGGGTTGCAGGCAGTACGCCCTGGTACGCGTGTACTGGTGCCTGCCAGACACAGCTGGCACTGTACCGGAATGGTGCTTTGGAGGGCCCACCCGCCGCCCTCGTTCCTTACCTGTATTTGAAGGAAACAGGCCATCTGTGCACACACACGCATCATACGGCGCCTGTGCGATGCTCCGCCAAGCAGCTGGAGCATCGCAGGCGGTGAGTGTGCATGCGTGCACAGCGCGTGTGCCCATGGTGCACTCCCAGCTCCCGTTGCAGCATACCGGTTGCAACGGGAGCCGAAACCCACCACTGGTGTGTGTGTGAGAGAGGGGGGGGAGGGAGAGGGAGAGACTCACTTCTGCGGGTGAACCAGAACCTTGGGCGCCCTCTGTTTCCACACCTTAACCACATCACAGGTCTTTCTGCCACTCCTGGCTGCCAAAAGATTGACAACTCTTCCTTTAAAGCAATGTAGACCAATTCCCAGAATTCCTCACATCTTAAGAGTTGCAAAGTTTTAAAAAACCACCACTTTAAACAAGGCAAGTTATTTTTGTGGAGGGTGGAGATGGGGGTGGGTGGTATAGTGTTATTTTAGTTTTTTAGACATTTTAAAAATTAGTTTCGGTAATAAGGCTGTTAGATCCAGGCTGCAAATATCCAGATGACTACTAGATGGCAGTGTCGTTTTCTGAATCTCTTTGCTGCGGTCCCAAAGGTGCTTTTTCAGGATGCCTCTCGAAAAAGCACCTTTGGGACAACCATGACCTGCATGACTGAGAATTTATACAGACACTTTTCTGCATGCTCCTAGCCTTGCAGATTTTTGCAACTCGGGTCTGGTAGCTTTCATATGACCAAGTCCTTCAGATTCTTGTAACATATACAGTTATGAGGTCGCATATACTGCAACAAAGGGGCGTGCATAAGCGCACCAGCGTGCCTACCGTCCCTGTCCTACTGTCTCCATTTATTCGTACCCATTTTACTGTCTTCATATTTACGCTTATACTTATACCGGTTATCTTTTACATGTTTGACAAACTAAATAAATGTAATCCTTTGCTTTTTGACGGCATTTTTTTTTTCATGACGACAGACTACTACGTCGCCAAAAAAAATGCCCATCAGTGCCTATTACCAATTTTAACCTCTGTCCGATCCCTGATTAGAAAAGCCTCGTGTCGGTCGTTAAAGTTGCACAGTAGAAGGATTAAACGGGAACTTTTCCCGGCTCTTGTTCCTAAAGGGCAGGGCAGGAATCGGCTCCTGTGGCGGGCGTGTCGATTGCCGATTTGAAATCTGGACGCCCCGCTCCGGGTCCCCTTTCTCCAGCTTGAAAGCTAAGGGACCCAACCTCGCCGCCTGAGCCACCCTCTCTAGTCAAACGCTTCCTCCTCCGGTATTTATCAGTCGCACTTCCTCTCCTCTGACAGCCCTACTGACTTCTTCAAAATGAGCCGTCCGACACTGCTTTATTTCCGCGATTTGCATACACGCATCTACTTCCTGGTGAGGAGCCTGTTCGGCAACTTACCTGGCAGAGCAAGGGAGGAGGGAAGAAGCAAGGAGAACCTCAAGGAGGGACAATCTGGTGGGGGGAGAAGAGAAGGACGGACGACACCAGGCGGCCAGGTGGTCTGCCCTGTCCTGCTGATCCCCTTTGGGGTTTAAAAGGTGAGTTGTTAAAAGCTCCCCTCCTTCATCTATTTGGCTGTCGCTGTTGGCCCACTTTTTCCACTGCTGCTCTTGTTTTTCTCAGCTGGGGCCTCATTTCCCTTCCTGACTCCTGATTTACTCCGGCTGCAGCAGGCTAGTTGGGAGTGAGACCTTGGGCTCCCCCGTGAATTATCTCAGGCCATAAGAGCACTTTGAAAACGCAGACACAGTGATTCTGTTGCCAATAAATCTGTGTTGTCAACTGAAAAATGGCTGGGAGGCCCAACTACAATGGCTTTGCCTCTTGTAGATTCCATGGAGTTGGCCCAGAATTGTCTAAGTTTGATTGATTATGTGCCATTAAGCCGGGGTCACAGCCACCCCTGGATAGATTTTCTCTAGGAGGCTCTGTCCCCAACCTGCTTCTCTTCTACAAGAGGATTAATATGCAAAGCTGTTTTTAATGTATGAAATAACCCTCCTAAGGATACGCGTAGAGTAGATTATGTTTCTTCTCTGATTTGTTGCCAAAATACTACTCAAAAAATGAACTTGCAACATATCTCCTTGAGAGGCTGGTGACATTTTGAGAATGTAAATATATCATGGTTGGGATTTATTTATTTGTTGGATTTGTTAAGATCATCCAACTCCAAGAATATTCTGAGTGCCTACATATATTGCCTGAACAGAAAACAATGAACTGCCTGTTTTAGTGAGGTGTGCAAGGTTTTCTATTCATATCTTCTTTTACCACTTAAACAGAAAAGGAAGTTAAGCCTTGATGTGTTAGCTAGGGAGTAAGTCCCAGTGGTCTCCCCCTATTAGACGGGTCCCTATATTGATGGGTATCAGGAGCAGAACCTTCTTAGTGGTGGCGCCTCAGTATGAATTTTCCAGCCCTGTTTCTTATCAGCCATGCTATGATTGGCACCACTTTAAGGCAACTCTGTATCCCACTCCTTCTCTCTTCAGGTTTAGAACTATCATCTACTTATGTGAAAAATCCCAAATTGATAGTACAATAGTTGAAATTAAAATGAGGGAAAAGGGAACATCAGTTAGGCTGTGGCTCTCTTTTCATATTCTAATTTAGGAAGAATGCTTTTGCTGAAAAAAGTAGACTGAATTGCATTTCTCTCTCAACAAGTATGCTGTTACAAGCTCAGGCTGGCCCTACCGTCTGACCACCCACCCCCTCCCTGTTTCCTATTTCCTAGCTGTTTCAGCTAACAGCGTGGCCTTTGAAGCTGGAATCTACCTAGCTTGCCATGTGTTACTCCACATTCTTCTTCTCTACTGTCAGAAAAGATTTAATCAAAAACAGAGGGAGTTTAGTCAGCCTTGTTCTTTGGAGATTTCATAGGCTGACGCATGCCTTTAAAAGGGAAAGTACAGAGATTTTAATGAGGTTCAAATTGTCTTAAGAAATGCACAAATAGTTGGAGCAGAAGGGATTCTGGTTCCCCCCCTTCTTCTTCCTTCCAAAATGCTGGCCATGATTGGATATGAATTACAAACTTAATATGGACTCATTCAGGGCAAATTACCCAAACAAATTATCTTATTTGACTCCTCTCCCCTTTCCCACTTGACAGCCTGATTGGATTCATTATCCAGCAATCATTTAAATGTGTACACTGCTGCTGTCTGCTGGTATCTGAGCCAAGCGGAAACACTTCCCCCCCATCCCTGGAGTTTCATCTGCCTTCAGCCATACTGACAGGGCAGATGTAGGATGCACAGATTCCACAGCTGGGTGTTTTTGCTTGTAAGGGGGTGAGATTTCTGCCTCTGACTTTGTGGAAGGCCTTCAGGATTGCCTACCAAAATTCTTGAGTTGGATAATTCTAGACAAGGAAAGGAAAAACGAAATTTAAAGTATTCTTAAATACTACAGAGTAACATTGCTTCCTTGCTCAGATGTGGCAGTTTTACAGTCCATATAGATGTAAGGCTTGTAAGCCCAACTTTTGGGATTATATGTCAACACTATATATATGTGGACTTGCTAGGCGTATGTCTATTGTATTCTTCATTTCTGTTTAATTTTGTAGGAATTGGATTATAAGATGACTGAAGGAGTGGAAATGAGAAAGTGACAATACAGTATAGAGAAATATGCTTTATTTTCTCCTTTATATTTTTAAAATGCTGCAACTGTTTGGGTCAGGATGAGATTTAACCTGATACTTCAGAGACTCAGAATAGTTTTCTGATTCAGCTTATTTCTTACGAAGTTTCGTTGAAGGGGTGACCCTTACCCCTGTAGAAATAAATACATTTTAAAAAAATTTCTGGAATTGTGGAAGTGACTTGATATTAAAATGTATAGAACTCTTGCTGTCTTAAAATCACTCTCAGCTGTTTTTCTTCTGCAAAAAGTAAAAATAAATAATTTGGAGTTGTTTCAGTTCATTATTGAATTTTCCCCTTTATGCAACTGAAGCAAGGTTTGAAGAAATACTTGAAGTCAGCTCTACTGGAACTCATTGTTATTCTTCCAAACTTGGCAAGAAAATTAACCATGAAGAACATGTGCTTCCTCAAATGAAATGAATTGATTTTTGGACCAGAGAGCTGCACAGGTCAGAATGGAGAAACTCACACTCCATTTATTAGGATCCTAAGCCTGAAGATTTCCTTTCCCTTGCTGCTTCTGTGTGGTGGGAGTTTGTGGGGAAAGGAACTAGTTGGTCTAGTGCAGTCTTTTTCAATCTTGGAAACTTTAGATGTGTGGACTTCCAATTCCTAGAATTCTCCAGCCCGCATACAGTCCTGTGTGAATCAGGGATCATGCAGTTGCTTTTTAAAATATATTTAGAAAACTGAAAGTAGGAGCTCCCATTGCATCTCAAAGCATATACCTCATTGATTTTTATGATACTATAGAGAAGTGATGGTGAATCTTTTTGGCACCAAGTGCCGAAACCGGAATGTGTGTGCATGCCAGAGCACCAGAAACCCAAAGATCAGCTAGCTGGCGTGCATATGCCTGTTTTCAGGCCATTTTCTTGGCTGAAAAATGGCCCAAAAAAGGCCGGAAAACGTCCTCAGCCTGGTTTTAGGGCATTTTTTGGGCCTTTTTTAGGCCATCTTCCGGCAATCTGGTGCTCGCGAAGACATGCACACAGGAAACCAGAAGAGCAGCTGGTGATGGCGTGTGTGCCCATAGAGAGGGATCTGAGTGCCACCTCTTGCATGCGTGCCACAGGTTCGCCATCACGGCTATAGAAGTCAACTGACTCTGAGTTTAAAAATGCATGTGCAATTTTGAAGTTGGGAACTTGATGATGAATATTTTAGCCACACATCACAACAAGCTTAGATACAATTGAATTGAATACTGTATTTGACAAAGTGTGATTATCAGACACACAAAGAATTTGTCTCCGGTGCAGAAGCTCTCAGTGTGCATGGAAGCAACAGAACAATGATAATCATAATAATAATACCAATAAGAAGGGGGAATAAAGAAGATAATAAGGATAAATAATACTACAGCCATACTATATGAGTAAATACACTGAGACATTAGACAGCCCTGTGAGAATTAGGTGTTCAGCAGTGATGGCTTGAAGGAAAAAAAATGTCCCTGTGTCTAGTTGCTTTGGCCTGCAATGCCCTATATTGCTGTCCAGGCCTACCAAAAGAACAACTCAAAGAATATATGTTTTTCAATGTCTCCATAAAAGCATTCTGTTGATTGAAAATTATTTATTGTATTCTTACCCTGTCTTTATTACTTTATAGGTAACTCAAGGCAGGGAGCGTACCCCACCCATATTCCTTCCTCTTCCTGTTGTGGTTCCCAAACATCTGAAGAACTCTAAGGTAAGGAAAAGTGTTTTAAAATACTTGTTTATTTGAATATCACACAAGCTATATCAGTAGATCTCAGAGCATGATACAATTAATCATAAAGCAATAAGGCATTATTTTTATCCCACATCTCCTCTTTCAGCCATTTCAATGAGTGGAAATTGGGAACGAGCATATTTTTATGGAAATAAATCTTTTTCTAAATCTATTCTGTGAATGATGACCATAATTGTTTATTTATGTTATGATTTATATTTTCTCTTCCTCCCCCCCACCCCTCACCCTTAGCTACCATTTGCACTTGGTATTTATTTCCATAGATTTCCTACAGGATATTGAAATGACATCCTTACAAGGTTAGTGTTTTGTTTTGCCACTTTGCAGAGCCTTTTATTCAGACCGAACCACGGATGATAAAACAGATCATGGTTGTCTAATCTTGAACCGGATGAATTATGTCAAATGCGTTAGAAAATTTCAGCCTCTCAAAAACCTTGCAGGAAGGTTTTGCCAGCTCAGTTCCCTCCACTGGTCCACTGACTAGGTCCTAAGGATTGGATGGAATAAAGAACTATGGTGAAGGGAGCAATCAAAGCTCTAACTATGACAATCTAAATTCTTTCAGGTATCTAGGCAAGCGTTGGCCAAGTCAGTCATCTTTTTAAAGTATTACCATAAGATGCCCAATTATGTAATACAATTCAGTGTCATGCCTACAAGCCATCTTTTCTTTTGGACTTCAGGCCTGCTACACTTTCTACTGTCTACTTTCTAGTGTGGAAAAATGGGAGGGGGGATTATAAGGAGTTTGGTGATATGTAGCCATAATAACATTCTTCTTAGACACTCAAGGTCGTTTTTGTCTCTGCACCTGGCAGGAACTGGATGGAAGGAATCTGTCTTCATGGCAGTGGGAGATTGGACCATGTGATGAACTTGTGGATGTTGGAGCAGGATCTTGAACTTTCAACTGGGTGGGAAGCTTTTAGATTTGGGTTTTCCCAGATGTGCCAAATTGGAACTTTGAGGAATCTTTTGCCTCAGACTCTGATTTCATTTCGGATGCTATTTGGAACCCTGACATTCAGCCAATTCCAACTTTACCTCATCTTCCAGATTCTGTAGAGATTCTCAGTCATTCTCAGTTCAAGGTGCTTTTTCAGGAGGCAACTGGACTTTCTTGTTTTTTCTTTTGAAGACATTTCACTTCTCATTCAAGAAGCTTCTTCAGTAGAAGCTGACAGGATAGTGGGGAATGGAAGGATGTTATATTCTTCCAGATGTGTTGCTTCCATGTCTCAGATTTCCCATTTTATTGCTGGGACCACATCTGAATTAGATACATTTATGCAGAGTAAATAATAAACCTTTTTTATACTGTATATTTCCCCCCCCTCCCCACTTTAGGTGCTACAATGAGTCGAAGTATTCCAGTTGAAGTGGATGAAACTATTGATTGGTCTCCATTTCCAGAACATTCACTGAAAGAGGCTTCGAACCCTTCTGTAGAAGTTATAAATAACTCAATGCCTATGGGATCTTATCCACCGCAAACATCTCATCCGATATATGGGCAACTAGGATTCTATAAGCACCTTGACCATATCAATTATAATAATAGCATACTGGAAGCTTATGGCCATAGTCTTCCAGAAGATACCTATGATTCTAGAAGAGGACAATTTCCTGGCCCATCCAGCAATTCAACAGATCGTTCAGAATGTAATCATTTGCCTCAACACAAAACAAACCAGCTCTTGAGGTCTCAACCATCAGCTGATTCTCTTGACATTGGGCACAATTCTAGTAATTTGCAAAGAAGTTCATCTGAAATATCCCAGCATTCATTTGGTGAAAATCAGGAAAACGTAAAGCCCAACTGGCAGCATGATAATAGGGTGCCAGTAGACCTAAGGACAGAAGATGCAGGATATGATTCTCAGCCTCAGGATCCTCTGGGCATTGGACAACCTGAACTTCCCTTGTCCTTTACTTCTGTTTTGAACATACAAGACCTTCCAAGGTCTCTGAGGTCCAGAGAATATCCACAGATGGACTCTCAGTCATACCCTTTATTTCCACAGATGCCCCATCTTTATAATTCACCACAAGCTCAATGGCATCCAAGATACTACAATCAGAATATGTACCGCCAGAATCCATGTAAGCTCATTGGTCATAAATGGTGTTTCCCCTGGTACACATGCATTTACTGCATTTTTGTAAAATGGTTGTCCTTATTGACTGGTTTTTTGTCATACTTAAGTGTAATGTTGTAATTTATTGGGGTTTGATTTCATATGTTGTATGAATTCATTACTGCATCCTTAATCAAGTGATTCCAGCCAACCCAGATTATTCAATAAGCTACAATTAAGAAAATCTTAATGTGTGACATTACTATATTTAATGCCATGCGTAATTTAATGAATAGCAAAGGGATGCTGTGCTTGCAGGAATCCCAAGCACTTCTTCCGAATTGTTTTTGAGCCATGTGCAGCCTTAGTGAGTTGCATGTGGGGTTTAGTCAATAAAATGTGAATAAATAAAACCATGTCTTGGTACAAGGAATGCATCCAGTTTGATCATGCCATCATACAGGTCGTCCTTGATTTACGACCAAAATTTCTGTTACTGAGACCTTTTTAAATGAATTTTACCCCTTTTTATGACTTTTCTTACCACATTTGTTAAGTGAATCACTGCAGTTACTAAGTTAGTAACATAGTTGTTAAGGGAATCTAGTTTTTCCATTGATTTTGCTTCTCAGAAGGTTGCAAAAGGTGATTGCTTGACCCCAGGGCACTGTAACTATCATAAATGTGAATCAGTCTGAATTTTGATCACATGACCATAGGGATGCCGCAATGATTGCATGTGTGAAAAATGATCATATCAATTTTTTTTTGCTGTTGTAACTTCAAACAGTCACTAAATGAACTGTTGTAAATTGAGGACTGCCTATATCCCGGATGGCGAACCTCTGGCACGCGTACCACAGGTGGCACACGGAGCCATTTGTCAGGGCACGGGAGGTGTTTTTTTAAAGGCATTTTTCAGTCCTGGTTTGCTCGTAGGGTCGTTTTTAGTCCTCTGGAACCTTCAGAGAAGCCTTCTGAAGATCCCTGAAGCGTCCGAAGGACTAAAAACGGCCCTATGAGCAAACTGGAAGTCCATTCCCGAACTTCCGGTTTGTCCACAGGGCTGGGTTTTTTTTGTGCTCCAGAGGCTTCAGGGAAGCTCCTGAAGCCTCCGGAGGGCCTCAAGGGGGTGTGGGGGAAGCTGTTTTCGCCCTCTCCATGCTCCCATAAAGCCTCTGGAGCCTGGGGAGGGCAAAAAAAAGCATGCAAAAAAATGGGGGGAGTACCTGTCATGCGCGCATGCGCACTGGGGGGATCGCGTATTGCATAATGGGTGCGGCATGCCCACGCACGACCCCCCTGCGCTCCCCCCGCTTATGGCACGCGAGCCAAAAAAGGTTTGCCATCGCTGGCCTATACCATCTATTTACCTGTTATGGAAAGGAGTCTCACTTATACAATAGCCTGAATTTTTATTTTCTGTTATGTTTAGATGGGCAAACCCCCTACCAACATTTTGCACGTTCACCTCAAGTGCAGCTTCCTCTTCCTGGCCCTTGTGCAAGAGTCACCCGCCCTGCGCAGCAAATAATCCCGCATTATTCTAGTCCACATGGACCCAAGTGTAATGAAGAAAGACTGCCTCAGGGGGAAAGCTCTTCCGAAGGACTTCAGAGATTTCAGTAAGTATTTTCCAACCTTGGAGCTTATTTTATTTTTTGCAGGCAAAGCTAATGATGATTATTTTAGCATCCTGTGTATATGAGCGGCATGCTAACCTTTGCCTGGATAATATCAACACACCTGCCATCTCATTTGCTCCTATAATCAAGGCTGATGGCTCACCTGAGGCTAAGTATATATACAAAGAGGTTCCATTTATAGTTACTGTGAACCAGAATTGAAAACTACTGCCTAACTTAGTCATTATTTGTTCCAAATATATGAAGAATGGCTGCTTCAGATTCAGACAAGCTTAAATTTACTAAGTCACTGACTTAGAGTAAAACAGAATACTAGAAATGGGCAAAAGTACAAATTCACTTACAATAATTAATGTGCCATTAAATTGCATTTGGCCATTTCATTGTTTAAATTAAGTCTTCATTTGGCCATGATTGATCAGATATAAAGACTGTCATTGCTGTTATTTTGACACAACTTTTGATTGGATGAGTCTTCAAGACACAGTAAGTCATTAGTGGATAAATTACATTAGTGTATTGGGGTGTCAAATGGGCCGGGTGTGTAACGCAGGCCACGCCCTCCCCGGCTCTGCAAAGGCAAAAGAGTCACAATACGTTAAGTGACACGATGGAGTTTGATACCCATGATCTAAAGGTTCTGAATGAAACTGCAAACCTTTTTTGCCTCTTTCTCTAAATTTCTCACCTCAAGAGTATAGTAATTTATTGCTGTGAGGTCATCTACGAAATGTATATAAGCCTAAAGTAATTTAAAACCTCCCTAGTCATTTCACTGAGGCAAATTGAATGGTCTTCCCAGGCTTGTTGCCTTGTTGATATGAATCTCTGCTGCTTCTCACAGGCCTAACTGATTTCTGGCAGGGAAACCAAATAATTCTTATATACTTTGTTTCTGTTCCAGGTTCAGTAATTACATGTCTTTCTCCTTGTTAGCTTCCAGGTTTTCTAGATGTAGTGCTTTCTCTTCTCCTGCCTCTTTGGATTATTCACCCAGAGCTAGCCTCTATCTAATAACTAAATTATGAAGACTCACTAAATTATGGCATCAGACAACCAGTCATAACAACCAGAGTGTGGGTAGATTTGGAATTGAAAGTGGGTGGAGTTTGTAGTAATGTAGGATTACACACACCATCTTATCATCTCCCATGAAACTAGTTTGAGGGCCACATGACCACTGACAACTGCAGGTTACACAATTTGGAACTAGATTGTAAACATTGTTCTTCAACATAGACAATTCATCTTGCATAGTAAGGATTATGTCTGCGTGCCCACATATTGTATACTACTGCTTTTCCAAGGAACAAAGTATATTTGAAATGAATGAGGCGATGCAGGGCAGATAGTGACTAACATACATGTGTTTCCTGCTCCAAACCGTAATGGAGTTTTGAAATGATTTACAATTCCCACTTCACAAAGGATTAGCGGGTACAGTAACCCTGACTTCAGGATTGATTGAAATTGCAGAACTGTTTTTATCCCACAGGAAGAGGAGATCTCGGATTCCTATCGAATGCTTCAGGATTTCTTTAAAATTTTTAAGATAATAAACAAAAGAACAAAAGAAATAATTGAAATCAAAAAAGTAAAAATGCCAGTGGCAGGCTTCTTTTAAGATCCTGATGGTCTTTTCAAGAGCTTGGATACACTTGGCATATGGAAAGTATACTTCAAGATGTATTGATACCACTGCCTCCCATCCTTATTTTGAGCAACAAACTCTGTTGAAGTCATTAGGATTTCTGATTGCAGTCTTGCACCATCCCTGAGCATCTTCAGTCCTGGCAGGCCCCAATTACAAATGGTGGCAGACTGGTTTAAGTCGAATCTGCCCCAATTCTGTTTCAATAAATAGGAGAAAGCTTAATTCATTCATTTTTCACTTTAGAATAAAAGAAGCTTTTGGGTGGGGTCCTTAATCTTCCCTCACCTATAAATGCAGTTTTCCCCAGCTGTTTCTGAACACAGAGAATCGTTATGCCTTTATTATTAAGAAAGGACACCGAACCTGTACTTAGAATCATGAGATTTGAACATTTTCAGAATTTAAAGTGGTTTTTCTTTCTCTCCTCAGTGACCAGTTTCAGAATCAGATGCTTGAGAATAACGCACCATTCAAAATACACGGTGCCCATGAGGGCGTAGAGAGATTTCCTTTTGATTCCATGGCTCAGTCTGGCAGTATGACCACCTCTGGGGCTATCCCAAGGCCCCTGACTAATTCTGCAGCCAGAGGGACACTGAGGACCAGCAATTTGCCTGAAGAGCTACGTAAGTTTCTGCTCTTTCTTGTTTGTTAGTTTTGTTAGTTTGTTAGTTGTTTGTTAGTTGTTTGTCTGTATTTACTTGCTGGAAATAAGTAAGGATCATTGCCCTTTCCCCACCCCCATAATATGTATCAAATACCATTTTTGCATTATTGAGTTCTTCTACTGATTGAGAGATTTGTAGAGCTATATTAGCAAAAAGCTTGAAAGACTTTCCTATAAATCTTTCTGATTTATATACTGTAGCTAGCCTATTCAGCACAGGACTCTGGGTGTCTCTTTGTGCTTGCAAAATGAAAAGAGAAACACTCAAAGAACAGGATTAAAAACACAGGCAGGGACAAAGTTTTAAAAAGCTGAAGGAAAACCAAAAAAGATTTTATCTTGTTGCTTCTTCTTCTGTAAACAGAGGCCCTAGTACAACGTCTTTTTAGATAGAGGTGGACAATAGACAGGTAGTCCTTGACTTATAACCCAAAATTTGTGTTGCTACGTGAGACATTTATTAAGTAAGTTTTGCTCCATTTTACGATACTTCTTGCCACAGATGTTAAGTGAACCATTGCAGTTATTAAATTAGTAACCCGGTTGTTAAGTGAATCTGGTTTCCCCATTGACTTTGCTTGTCAGAAGGTCACAAAAGGGATCACATGACCCCGGCAAACTGCAACTGTCGTAAATGGTATTAACAATCCCCTCCTTCATGCAGTAGGCTCAACCATCAACCTTCTCCCAAATGTGGCAGAATAGCCAGATTTTAATACTTCCTGAGCCTCATCAGTTCTGAGATGTAACCAGCACCATGAATTGCACCCAGAAGCCAATGGGTAAGACATAAAACTCATGGAGCAGTAAGGTCACAATGGCATAATGCACTCTACCCACGGCTGTCTGTACCGCTGCATGCTAGACCAGCTGTACCTTCTAAGTAGCCTTCAAGGTCAACCCTGTGTAGAATGCATTACAATAGTCCACTTGTGAGGTGGCCAAGGCATTAGCGACTGTTTGGAGAATCTCCTGGTCCAGGAAGGATGAAATTGACGGCACTAGATGTACAAAGGGCCTCTTGGCCACACCTGCCACCTTCTCTGCAGCATATCGTCTTGCAGCTACTCATGGTAGGCTGCCTTTGTGAATTTTTTGGAATTCAGAACTCTTTTGTTTCACCAAGCACACCTGTTTTATTTATTGATAATTATACTTCTCCTAGGTAAAGTCTTTATAACCTATTCTGTGGACGCAGCTGTGGAGGTCATGAAATTTGTGAACTTTTTATTTGTGAATGGATTTCAGACTGCGGTAAGTATTTTATTCTGGATGCCTGCTGCACTGCAAAGAGAAAAAGTGTGAATATCTGAAGAGAGGCAATTCTAAATTCAAAGTGGTATTGTTTGTTTTGAATGTGCCTGCCTGCCTAAATATTGTATATTTCATAATGAATATTATATTAAAAAGCGACATAAATTTCATTTAAGTAATACATGTAAATGTGAATTTAAAGTGAATGTATTGACTGGAAGTGATGTAAGAAATAAAAATTGTAACTTATTTATAAAAGGTGTCTCCAGCAGCACTCTGGATGTGTGAACAACATTCAGAGAGGTTGACTTCAATATTAGTAGGAACAGACCTATTTTCATGTCAAGAATTACTCTTTATATTTTATTCTTCCGTGGCAGTAAGTTTATGAACATCTTCCTCCAAGACTGAGTGAAACATACTCTTGACATGGTAGATACGAATTCATGATGTGTAATGGCAGAAGTTGGCCTGGCATTTTGCAATCTATGGAGGCAACAAATTTGGCTCATTCTAACAAGAGCTTCCTTTTTTGTCCATGACCAAAGGAAGGCCATTTTCTGGGACTCCTAAAGATCCTGGTTGGGTCGAAACAGTATGCAGTATTTTAACACGACACTCATAGTTTTGGCAAAATGTGTGAATTCGAGCACTGTGGTTTGTAAACCATGAGTTACGACAGGTGAGTATAACTTTTTGGGCAGATGAGGTCATCATGGGGATGGCACAGGTGCAAAGTGGGCAAGGCCTTATCACACAAGTGGTTTTTTTTCCAGGATGAATCAAGTTGATCTAACCAATTTCTCCATTGTGATATGAATTACAAAATTTTTACCAAGCTGTACTAAACGTAGGATTTTTTTTTAATGGACAGTATTGTTGGTGTAACTATATTTGCATTGAAAGCTTCTTAAATCAAACTGTTTGGAAAGCATGCCAATGTTGCATGAAGGTTAAAGTAGCCTCCTAGAGAGCAGCCAGTGCTAAAGAAATCATATTAATATTTTCACTTTTTAACAGATTGACATATTTGAGGACACCATCCGAGGAATTGATATTATCAAGTGGATGGAACGTTATCTAAGTGATGTAAGTAAAGATAAAATGTTAATCTTGCACTTTTTTCGTGCATGGAATACTTAAGGTTGCTTCCTAAGGCACAATGAACTAAAATAAGAATCTGTTCTCTCCTTTACACGTGGCTTACTTATTAATATTTTTCCTGCCTTGTCTCCCTCCCCTTTCCTCGAATTTAAAATGGAAGCAACTGAGAGAAGAAAGCTGGCTTTCTTTTTATCAGTAATATTCCTTTGCTGAGCATTTTGAGGAATCTTTCTCTGAGTAATGAGCTATCCATCTTGTCTGTGTTATGTAAAGGAATGTATGTGTGTGTGAGGAGAGAGCGGGGGAAGAGAGATAAAGAGTGAACAAAAACATATATCAAGCACATCAATTAGCTATGTTGTATATTTTGGATTACGTTCAAAGTAACATATGAGCAGCAGTGGACTGCCAAGAGAACGTGATTTACATGTTGAACTAACCTATAGTTGTTCATATGGGTAGGCCATGTAAACCCAGGCTATTGGGGCTTGGTTTACCAAATAAGATTTAACTTTTGCTTAATTCATTACATGAACCTGCCGCAGGTTCTGCTCACTTTAACAATTTGATGAGATAGACAGGTCTTGCTTGGAAAGAAAAAGATTATGATACCCAGAAATCTATCGGTTGCTAGAAACAGCATGCTGGACAGATACGTTTGCATATGTTGCAGTGGTGGGTTTCTGCCGGTTCGCACCGGATCGGGAGAACTGGATGGTGAAATTTACCGATCCGGTGAGAGAAGGTTCGACCGGTGGACCCGGAAGTAACTTGGGGGGTGGTCATGTGACTTGAGTGTGCATGAGTGATGTCAAGTTGGCCATACCTGCCCAGTCACATGACTGCCAAGCCACGCCCACAAAATAGGCCATACCCACAGAATAGGTTCTAAAAATATTTGAAACCCACCACTGATATGTTGGCTTAGTACTCGTGCAAGACTAGATAAGGAAATCATATAGATAAAAGGCGGTTTCCAAAGCTTTGTATCTATGCCACAACAATGTGCAAGCCAAAGTGGCTGGTAAATCCCCCAAGTCAACAACCTGCCAGTGTTCAGTGATAAACAAAAGGAAGCATGTGCTACACTTCCAGTAAGCTTCATACCCCTACAAAAGTGACACATACTGTAGATTCCCCAAAGAACAAACTGATAATTTTGGTCTCATCTCCCTATTACATTACTGTCTTGTCTTCCCCTCAGCCAACTGAAGATGATAATATAGTAGAGCATGCTCTACCAAGCAGAAAACGTCCCCTAGCCCTGCTATAAATTTCAATGCTCTTTCTGGTTTCAGTTAGGATACAGTCATTTGTAAAGCCACAGTGTGAATTAGTAGAGTGTATATGAATCAGTGTGAATTAGTACCGTGTATGAATTCTCCTTTATGGAAGGAGGATCTTTGTGATTATGGCTTGTTTGTTTTTAAATCTATCTCGTAAAACTAAGTTTTTAATTTTGTGGCTTCTCTTGAAAATAAGGTATTTAATTTCTTCCACAGCCTCTTAGCTACTCCAAGCTGTGAGAATCAACGTTATAAATATGCATATTGTGTCTCTCTGTGTGTGTGTGTGTTTGTGTTTTGTACAGTAGGCATAATTATGTTCAATAGGCTGAGTTGGTGATTTTTTTTGTGATTCAGCACGGCCAATGCTGAAAAATATTTTCTCTCTCCGTTAAATTAAATTGTGCTTCATGGGAGATCCAGGAAATCTGGTATGAGGAATTCCAATGTATACTGTACCGTCTCACTGCCAAAAGGAACTGGCTTGCCTTATGCTTCCAAGGAACATCAGATCACGTAAAGTCCCAGCTGGCAGCTTTCCCAGCTGTTTTTGCCCAACTGTGCTGCATTTTATGATTTCATAAAAGTGTTTCTCTTTCTGACAGAAGACCGTAATGATAATCATAGCAATCAGTCCAAAATACAAACAGGATGTTGAAAGGGCTGAATCCCAGCTGGACAAGGACGAACATGGTTTACATACTAAGTACATCCACAGGATGGTGAGTGAGGACACGTGCTTGCCATTTCAAAAGGAACTCTTCCGCTTCTTCTTCTTCTTCGGCCAAATAATTGGCGTTTGTGCTGTGGTTAAGCCCTGCTTTGTTCGTATTTAAAACTTTGCTTTCTGCGGTGCTTTTTAGAGGGCACGGCAACTCCATGTTCTGTAAATGCAGTTGATTATATGTGTGGCTTTGTGACCTGTTTAAATCCTTTCAAGCTCTGTTCAAATCTCTGCCATGTGATCTATAAGTACCCATTGGGGAGCAAGGGAGGCAAGTGATGACATTTGCATCTTAACATCATTGTGCCTTGCCACATATGACTATGATATGAACATATCTTATGCCTGCACTGAACATGTGGAACACAGAAAACTGCTACACACACACACACACACACACTGGAACCCACTGATGGCAGACTGAAAAAAACCCAAACAGAATTGTATTTTGTGGAATTGTTCTAGCTACACTTTCATATCCACCCCTGAGTTACTGTGTTCTCTTTCTCTGAGCATTTGATCTTTGTCTCCCTATGGCTTCTCGATTACCAGAGAGACTCAGCTTGATAACATGTGTGAGGATTCTCTCTAGGGTTTCCTAGATCAGATTGAATATACTGCAACAGAGCTTCCTCCCTTTCAGCGAGGAATGAAATGCTATACAACAGGCTTGTCTCGAAAGCTTCCAACAGGACAGATTTATCACAGAGTGAGAGCAGACCCATACATGCAGCGGGAGGAAAGGCGGTGTTTTAGACATGCAAAGATAAGCTCCCTTCTGTGGCAGTGGTGGGGGAAAGAGGCAGAGAAGGGAGGAAAAGCTATTTGATCCTTACTAGCAGTGAATATTTTCTGACACATATTTCAGTCCTACAGTTCAGCAAATGCCACATACGTCTTGATCCCATTCCACTGATTTTGATAGAAGTTAGTGTTTTCTCTCTAGGCTCCCAAGGAGGCCTAGCCCTTGATGCAGTGACAAGCCTGCTGCCAACGTTGTAATGTGTTGTCCCAACTTCCTTTATTCTTTTTAGTGTTTTGCAAATGGCTGATGCTCTGAAAACTAAAGCAGCATATGAATGCTTAAATCAGACTGGTGATACGTTATGGCTGGGGTATTTCAGCCAGAGATAAAACTGGACTTGTCTGACTATTCCAATCTCTATCTGCTCTCAATCTCTAAAGCAAGATTATTACAGATTAAAATCCAATTGATATTTTCATTACTATTGTCATACTTAAAAGAAAAATTCAGATGTAAGTGAATAAGCCCTGCAATGTAATTGAAAAGCTTCCAGAAATGAAATACAATTCTGCTTTCAATTGTCCATATGCAGTAGCATTCAACAGGTGTATAAATACAAGACAAGGGCCTTCCAACAAAAATACGCAGCAATAAACCTCACAGAACAGCATATGCATCTTGCACACATTTATCTGTTGCTCAGTGATAAGGGGTAATTAACACCTAGGCTCCTTAGTGCTCTCTGAGCTTGGTTATTTTTTTGCAGATGTTTCATTATCCAAACTAGGTAATATCATCAGTGCACTGATGTTACCTAGTTCGGATAATGAAACGTCTGCAAGAAAGCAACCAAGCTCAGAGAGCACCAGGGATCCCTTCTTTCAACCCTGAGCTACAAATATTCTCCTTTACTGGTACACCCCGGCTCCCCTACTTCCAAAAATCTAGAATGGAAAACAATATTGCTCAGATCAGGGCACTTACGTGATGTGCCTAACATTGGATCACGACCTACTTTTGCCCCTCTGATTTCTATGCAATTCATAATCCAAGAAAAACATACATAAATCTATCTGATTGTGTCAGTGTGCTACTGTAGGGATATGAGTCTGTTTATAGCTGAAGGCCATTGTACATTAGAAATCAGAACACATACATCTGAAATTAATGTTGACAAATTTTCATTCTTTTGTATGTTTTCAGATGCAAATTGAATTTATACAGCAAGGAAGCATGAACTTTAGATTCATTCCTGTGCTCTTTCCCAATGCAAAAAAGGTAATATGACAAAGGCAGAATAATTCCATTTTGGTTCTTGATGAAAATTTAAATTAGGTATATAACATTTGAAAAAAATATTTGGGAATGTGAAGTAAAAATTCTTTTGGCATTTTATGTAACAATTTTGAGAAATGTTTCAGAATGCTCTTAAAACAGAATTATAATTTATATCAAAACGATACTTCTACTCTCAGTCTGTACCCAAAATCTGTCCTGCAGAATATGGAAAAAAATTTACACACCAACTAGGTTCTCATACTGTGTAGATCAGAATCTCATTGTGTAGAACTACAGAATTGGAAATAATTCAAATTAAAGCATTGGTGACATGTGGCTATCTAATATCTATCACATCTAGTGACACAGAGACCATCAACCCTCTAGGTATTTAATTCTTCTGTCGAACTACTCTTGTATTCTTATAATTTTAAATTATTACTTGTCCTGCTGTCTGCGATATTAATGAACAAGTCTTGGCCTTCTACTTTGCGATGCCTTTTATTCAGTTTACATTTCTAGACTCCCATGCTACTTCATTGGTCTTTTCTGAATCCCTCCTAGTTAATCTAAGAAGAATTCAGATTAAAAGTCTAATGCCCAGAACTGGTGGGTCTGATTAATGCATAATGAAATAAACTTAGTTCCAGTGATTTGGAAACTATTCTTCTAGTGATGCAGTATAGTTGACAAATCCATGTTGACCTCTGTAATTTCAGCATTATTAACAAACATTTTTCATTCTCATTTCATTTGGTACTTTACCCATTATCTCAAATTTCACATTTTATGAACAGTCTATTAGACCGTCAGCAAATCTTTCAGTACCCTAGGATGACGTTTATCTGACCCTGGAGATTTGAATTGATTCAAAATATAGAAAAAATGTATCAGTTGAAAACAAACCTGTTCCTTGACCTTGCTCTTCACAACTGCTTAGTGAAACACATACTCCCATATTGTTTTTTTTTAAAAAATGGCCAAGATGGGAATTGACTAGTTTTGCCTTTTCTTTGGTACCTGCTAACATTTTGTTACCTTCTTTAGAAGCTGATATATTAATTATTTTGTTTCATTTTGAACATTTTTAAACGGTTTTTTTTGGGGGGGGGGAGGATTCTAGAGGCTGCATTTTTCCTTTGTGACTTCTCCTTTGTTACAACATGAATCCTTGTTTGTTTGGTTATAACTTAACATGAGGTGTGATCCTGCTCAGAATCATAATCAAATAGGCTGTTGTATTTATAAATCTGTATATTACCGTGTTTTCCCGAAAATAACACAGGGTCTTATTTTCTTTTAACCCCCCAAATAAGGGCCTGGTCTTCCTTTTGGGGAGGCCTTATTATTTTTGAGGTGCAGGAGGCGGCGAGTGTGGTCACCTCATGGATGCTGCTGTGTTGCAATATTTTTGGGGAGGGCTTATTTTCAGGGGAGGGCTTATTTTAGCGCATGCGCTCAAAAGCTTGATTGGGCTTATTACCTAGGGAGGTCTTATTTTCAGGGAAACAGAACAGCCCTCCTATTCCCCTTGTAATATCACATACAAGAAAATGTAGGAACCATCTTTATAAATTCTCCTTAATCTGCTTGGGAAAAGTTACTACCATAATCTAGCGTAGGTTAGTCAAGATCCTCCTGCAGCTTTGCTATCAGAGCTATAGGGAAGCTACAGTACATGACTCTACTGTACCACAACATTATAACTATGGAATGCAGATTTATAGAACATTAAAGCTGAATGATGTAAGAAGCAATAAACATGCTGGGAAAATGCTTCATACAAGTGATTTCACAAGGAATTACTGAAATTGTTCAGAAAAGAAATCCACAGCAATTAATTAATTGCTTGGTTTGTTGGCAAAGACATACGAGGAAGACTGGGGAAACTCATGTCAAATGTGGAGTCTGTAACTCTAATGGTGAGTATGTCTCAAAAGCTGCTATCAAAATCAGGAGGGATTATATATTGTTTCTTTCTCTCTTCTTTCCTACCCACATTCTTCTCTCTCTTTTTGACTTTTCCTTCTCCACAGGAACATGTGCCTACCTGGCTTCAGAATACTCATATCTACCATTGGCCTCGGAATAAAAAGAACATTCTGTTGCGTTTGCTCAGAGAAGAGGAGTATATCGCACCTCCAATAGGACCTCTGCCCACTCTCCAGGTTGTTCCATTAGGAGCGCACATCTGAAGCACACATGGACTAAATAGTGTATGATTCTCTTGGCTGATGGCCAGAGTTTTCCTGGCTACCCTTCTGGGTGATGAACGGCATATGCACCCTTCTCCCCTTCCCGCCACAAATAGAATTTGTCTTGGGGTGCAGCAAGCCAATGTGTTTCCTTTCCTTCTGAAGGTCTCTTTCTCATACTGATCAGGCACATTGCTGCATTTCAACAAACTGCAAATGAAAAATGTATTTCGTGGTTTTTGCTTTCTTCTTCTTGAGCAACATTCCAAGTCTGCAGTAAAGCAAGCAAATACTACAATGAGACTGAGTATGCCAAAAAAAAAAAAAAGGATACTCTTGTTGATTCACAGCTCGTTTTGTTGTCAGATAGATGGACATATATTGTAAAATAATATTCCAATGCTGTTTCATGTACACGATAAAGGAGTTACTTTTCATATGGGCTGTCATTTTTGTGGTAAGAAAAACACGAGAGTTTAACGTTTGTATTGTAGGTAAACATAGTCATGATCTTCCAGGATGCTATTTAGTTAGTTAGTTAAACATAGTTTGCAGATGATCCATAACATAATTAAGAATATTCTTTCTCTTGCTTCGTCTTAGAGCAAGGCCATGTTTTACATTTCACATATGGCTGTTCTCAAAATGAACACCTACCATAGGTTCTTCCTGATAACAGATACTATTGCTTATAATAATGGTTTACCATCTCTTTGTCAACAATAGCAAACTATGAATAAGCTAGGGCAGTGATGGATAACCTTTTCCGGACCAAGTGCCCAAAACACGCATGTGCCCCCCCCCCCAAAAATGTAATGCATGTGTGGCTCGTGCATGCACCTGCACCCACCCACATGCACCCTGCCCCCCCCCACGGCAGAGCCCTGAAGACTAGCTGGTCGGTGGGAGGTGCGTGCGCATGCGCAGCAGAGCTGAATTAGGGTGATGGCTCACGTGCCCACAGAGAGGGTGCTGCTTACCACCTCAGGCACGTGTGTCATAGGTTCACCATCATGGAGCTAGGGAATACCTGCTAAGGTGACATGGAGAACAGCAAGAGGCTTGATTCAAGATGTTGTTCGAAGGACGAGATAGGTAGCAAGAAACTTCAGTAGATTTTTGGAAGAATTAAGGTAGCTAGCAGCACTAACATGGCCAGTAGAGTAGTGTATTATCAGTATCTGCTAGGACCTCCTAGTCATTCAGCAGCAGCAGATCTTCTAACTGTCCCACAGATGTCTAGTAGTGTATACTGTCTTGTCACTGAGTCAGAACTCTGTTATTTGTATCTCCTCACTCAAAAGTACTATTATCTGGAACTAAGTCTTTTTATTTGCTTGAGATTTGTTTTACTTTTCCCTAACTCAGTATCCTCCTGATATGTTAGATTATACTGTCCATCAAGTAGAAGGCACCAATCTGAGGAATACCCAGAATATATGGACATCAAGCCATAGGATTACCGTGTGTGTGTGTGTGTGTGTGTGTGTGTGTGTGTGTGTGTGTGTGGGGAGAGAGAGAGAGAGAGAGAGAGAGAGAGAGGGAGAGAGAGAGAGAGAGAAATACTGACTGTGGATATCAGAACTATAAACACAACATGGCAATGAAAGTCTGTCTTTAAAAAAAAAAAACTCCATACAGAGTGGGAGCAGTATTGGCATGAGGACAAGCCAATAATCTGTCAGTTGGACTATAAAGTACCAGCGACCCAAGAAAGGCTATCAGGAATTCTGCAAAGCCAATTCTGTTGAAAATAAAATGAAATGGGTGTTTTGCTGCTTTCACAAATGTTATACGCTAGCTAAGATTAGGATATCCAACGTCTTTCTGCCTGTTTCCTTACATCTAATGTTAAGTTTGCTTGTATAAAAGGTACATATATACATGTACCTTTGCAGCAGACTGAGTTAGTTCTAGATCTGTTCTTACAACTATTGTATCAAAAAATCTGATTTATTGATGACTTTACTGCATTGTATATGAAATCCAGGCAGGCTACACTTCTCTTCTTGAAGTGTACAGCATCTCTAATGAGTTTCTGGAAGGTTTATTCCCCCAGTGTTGGGAACCCTCACCACGCCCAGCTCTTTTCTCTCAATTACCACTGTTCTCATCATTTGGACAATTATTGTAAGTAAGCCCCGCAGTGTTCTTTAGGAACTGGAAAGTTAAAAAAAAAGAAACTGGTGCAAATACTACAGTACGGAAATGCCCATAATTAATTGATACATCAAGGAAGGGCACTCACAACATTCACAACCCTGAATTTTCACATTTCACCTTAAGATGGAAAGGACGTTAAACTTTGGGAAAGGTACTTATACTTCACAGAATTCATCTCAGAACTGCTGAGATACTGTACAGAGGTGGTATTAAGCTGGTTCAGACCAGTTCGCCCGAACCGGTAGCGGAAATTGTGGGTGGGCTTGCTCACCCGCCCCAGCTCTATGCCATCCTATTTAATCACGTTTTTGAGGCCGGCCACATGCATGGAAGGGGCACGGGCACCAATACTAACGAAATGTGAAACCCACTGCTAATACTGTACCAACAATTGCTAATTTCTCATAGTGTAGGGTGAAAACAAGTTATTTTTCACTCTTAATAACAGAGTCAGTAGCAGGGTTGAGATCATAGCACATGGCAGGGGTGATGGTAGTGGTGGGGAAAAGGATTAATGTAGGCAATCTGCTTCCTTTGAGGTTCTGCAAAAAACTCTATCCCTAGAATAACTGTAAGCCCAGGAAAAAAGCATGTACTAGTTAAAAAAGAAAAACAAACTGGTTATTCCATCTTTAGGCTTTGCTTAACACAATTTAAATGAGAAAGCCAAGACCTATTACTACGTGTGAAACGAGATAAACAAAGGTGCTTAGTCCAAAAAGCTACTTAATTTAAAAGGACTCTTGTTAAAAACCCAGTGTCTCTTATCTTGTGTTAGCAGGGCAGAAATCCCAATGATTGCTAATTCTAACTACAGTAAAGTTCAAAGGGAGAAACAATTCGTAGCTGTGCAACAGAAAAGAGGCAGATTGTTGAAGGAGAATGCTAATTACTATAATTTATCACATGTCCACATTAATGAAGCTCAACTGAATACCTGGGTTTTAAAAGAAGCGAAGCTGTATAGTAACAAGCGGAAAATAACCACTTATAGCCCCCTTATCACAGAAAATACAATTTTGTTTACTTTCAGATATAAGTGTAACCTTTCGCAGACTAAAATAAATGCAGTGGACAGATTTGCAAAAGAAGCTATATAGATTCTGGTCATTACGTTGAATGATTGTTCTTGAAAGCAGGACGAAGGCTAGTGCTTTTCATCCCACCGTTCTGATATCCAAATTGCAACAGAATGAAATGCTTGCCTTAGTACTTAAGAGTTAAAGGTATGATTTCTAAGGAAGTGAGAGGAGTAATTCCACAATATTTAAAGCCAGATAAACAGAATCTGTAATGAGAGTATATATGTTTTGCAAGGTTCCCTTTAACCTGAAACGGACGTAAAAGGTGGACAAGCAAATGTTCCCATCCATGTGCCTGTGTTTAAAAGATGTTTTCTTTGCTTTCAAAGTCCTTTGGAGCCATTATTGAAACTCCTTGCAGTAACCCAAAGGTGCTTACCAAAATCAACTGAACTTTCTTGTTTTTTTTCCTTGAAAACATTTCACTTCTCATCCAAGAAGCTTTTTCAGTTCTGACTGAATGGTGGGGAATGGAATGGATTTATATTCCTTTTTTTAAAATAAAATTTTTATTTTCAGACAAACACAAACACACAACACATATAGCATAAAAGCCTCTTCAACTACATACAGTGTGTCGATTGGTTACAAGGTCTTTCTGTGTCCTTTCCATAGTTATCACTTGAATTTTATCAAAATTCACATATTGACAATCAAGATATCTTTGTATACATTGTTATTATGCTTCCTCCTATTCCAAGTCATTCTACTATTTTAGCATTGATAACATTCTCTAATAATGTTCAATTCCATGTTTTTTCTCATTATTAGTATCATCAATCTAATATACCTGTATACAAATTGATATAATTATTAAACATCCATTAAGCCTAGCTATTATTTCATCCTTTCAACATAAGACATATTAAATTTAAAGTAAATTTATATTCTGACATTTTATTACATCATCCTGAAATCATCCAATGATATTACATCTTTATATTCTATTCTATATAAAATTGTTTATCTTTTATAAAAAGGCTTTTCAACATCATCCCCATAGTCCTCACTTACAGTATTGTATAAAATTTCATATTATCAATCTAGTATATATAAATGCTTTGTTATCATTGTTAATCATTTATTTGACTACAGCTATTATTATGTTGTACATAGAACTCAAAATGTAACTACGTTTAACTAAAGTTTATTGTGATATTTCATTTCATCATCCTGTATCCTTCCAGAGATAGTGTAGTCCAATATCTCTTGACATTTGTAAAGTCTGTATTCTAAGTGTTTTCTTGAAAAGTCTTAAGAACTTGTTGTTCATTGCATGTCTTATAAGAATTCGAAACCCTCTATCTGTTCTTTTTATCAGCTTAACTTTTGTTATCAGTGCTTCTGCCGAGATTACTCTCATTATTTCTGGCAAATTTTCTCTCCTTTCTTCATCTATTTTTTGACATCTGAAATAAAGTTCCGGTTCATCAATTTCTCCTTTCTGTATTTTACACTTGTCATTTCCTTCCATTCTCAGTTTGCTGTCAGTGTCAACAATTTTCTTATCGATACAATACAATAACAGAGTTGGAAGGGACCTTGGAGGTCTTCTAGTGCAACTCCCTGCCTAGGCAGGAAACCCTATACCATTTCAGACAAATGGCTATCCAACATCTTCTTAAAGACTTCCAGTGTTGGGGCATTCACAACTTCTGGAGGCAAGCTGTTCCACTGATTAATTGTTCTGTCAGGAAATTTCTCCTTAATTCTAAGTTGCTTTTCTCCTTGATTAGTTTCCACCCATTGCTTCTTGTTCTACCCTCAGGTGCCTTGGAAAATAGTTGACTCCCTCTTCTTTGGGGCAACCCCTGAGATATTGGAAAACCGCTATCATGTCTCCCCTAGTCCTTCTTTTCATTAAACTAGACATCCCCAGTTCCTGCAACCATTCTTCATATGTTTTTTAGTCTCCAGTCGCTAATCATCTTTGTTGCTCTTCTCTGCACTCTTTCTAGAGTCTCCACAACTTTTCTATATCGTGGCGACCAAAACTGAATGCAGTATTCCAAGTGTGGCCTTACCAAGGCATTATAAAGTGGTATTAACACTTCACGTGATCTTGATTCTATCCCTCTGTTCATGCAGCCTAGAACTGTGTTGGCTTTTTTGGCAGCTGCTGCACACTGCTGGCTCATATTTAAATGGTTGTCCACTAGGACTCCAAGATCCTTTTCACAGTTACTACTATTGAGCAAGGTACCACCTATACTGCACCTGTGCATTTCGTTTTTGTTGCCTAAATGTAGAACCTTACTCTTTTCACCATTGAATTTCATTTTATTAGATAGTGCCCAATGTTCAAGTTTGTCAAGATCCTTCTGTACCTTAAGCCTGTCTTCCGGAGTGATGGCTATTCCTGCCAACTTGGTGTCATCTGCAAATTTGATGAGTTCCCCAATTATTCCGCATCCAAATCATTGATGAAGATGTTGAAGAGTACTGGGCCCAAAGCAGAGCCTTGGGGTACTCCACTGCATACTTCCCTCCATGAAGATGCAATTCCATTGAGGACTACATGTTGACTGCGGTTGGTCAGCCAGTTACGAATGCATCCGGTGGTGATGCTGTCTAACCCACATTTTTCTACTTGTATCTAGTAGTAGGTTATGGTCTACTTTATCAAATGCCTTGCTGAAGTCCAAGTAAATTATATTGATGACATTCCTCTGGTCCACTAATTTTGTCACTTTGCAAATAATGCAATAAGATTAGTCTGGCATGATCTGTTTTTGACAAACCCATGTTGGCTTTTGGCTATTACTTTGTTTTTTCTAGGGGTTCGCGAATTCGTTGCTTGATTATCTTTTCCAAAATCTTTCTTGGTATTGAGGTCAGGCTGATAGGTCTGTAGTTTCCTGGATCTGTTTTTTTCCCTTTTTTGAAGATGGGAACTACATCAGCTCTTTTCATATCCTTTGGTAGTTCCCCGGTGCTCCAGGATGTCTGAAAGTTATAGTTCAGTGGTTCTGAGATCTCGTCTGCCAGTTCCTTCAGAACCCTGGGGTATAATCCATTCGGCCCTGGTGATTTGAACTCGTCTAGGGTAGACAAGTACTATTTTCTTCCCTATTTCAACTGTGTTCCTCATCTGATTTTTGTGGTGCTGTTTTTGATAGGTTGGACTGTTTTATCCCTTTGTGTAAAGACAGATGCAAAACATGAGTTAAATAGTTCTGCTTTCTCCCTGTTGCTTGTCACCTTCTTGCCACTGTTTCCTTAACTTTCATATGTCTCTGTTATTTTTTCAGCTCTGTCCTCAAATTCATTACTATCCCCGTACTTTCTGTATTTTGATCTATAGTTTCAAGTCTCTTTTCAATTCTCTCTGTAATTATTAAAACTTTTTGAATTTCTAAGAAAATTCTTTGCAAAGTTAGTGCCTTTTCTTCTTCACATTGTGCCAATTTCCAGTTTACAAACACTGCCAAAACATCCGAGACTTTTTAGGTTTCAAACAAATTCAGTGGAGTTTTTCAAATCAAAGCTTACTCTTTCCTTCAAAGGAACACCTGTATAAACAAAATGTTTTCCACTGACCCTTTCAGTAAACAAAGCTTATAGCTTTATCAGATATTGCCAAGCCTCTAGCCACTAGATGGCAGTGTTACCTCTTTTCCATCTGTTTTTGCCTCTCTCTGTAAACATCAAGTTCCAAGAGAGATAAAAAAATGTTTAAAAATTATGCTCCGTCCAAGCCTTACGAGAGAAGCTTTTAATCCACGAATACAACAAATGGAAAAAGTATAGAGGAAGAAGGAAAAAAAGAAACCAGCCTAGTTTAAAAGTAAGAGACATTTGTAAAAAGTCCATCCATAAAAAACAAACAAAGTTAAGGTAGAATAGATAACACGATAGTTTTAAACCAGGATTAATTCACTGCTTCTTTTCTTCTGTCTTCAATTTTATTTTAAATTCCAAGTCTTTTGGGTTTCCCTTCTCTAATAATAATAATTTTTCTCACCATTTCAACACACTCCTGTACTGCTTCTGTTTCAGAGGCTTGTCTCAACCTTCTGCAGCCATTTTGGCTGCTTCTCTTGTAGATGGCAAAAAGAGCTTTCTCCTGGATCAATCGGGCTTTGCCATGCCCCTAAGATCAGCGGGACATGCTCTTCTCTATCACTGTTCCTTCAGAACAGTTTAGGTCCAAAAGGACCGTCCAGGAACAGAGATATCGACAGCAATCCTGGAGCCCCAAGATTGCATGTCGTGTCATTGCGACGTTAAGCACCGCCTCCTCAGATTTATTTTCCTTAGCAGTTATCCTTAGTATATTTAGAAGGAATATAACCCCTTCCATTCCCCACCATTCAGCCACAACTGAAGAAGCTTCTTGGATAAAAAAAAATGAAACTTTTCAAGGAAAAAAAATAAGAAAAGTCAAATTGCCTTTGATAAGCATCTTTGGGACAACCATGACCTGGATGATTGAGAATGTCCTAGACAACCTTTGCAGTAACCGTTCTGACCTGTATTAATATAAATGTCTTATATGCTACTATTCTAGTAATGCTTGGATTCTTGCAGACCCAGACCTTGTAAACCTAAAAATTGTACAAAGCATGTCCTTGCCATGCAGCAGTATCTTTATGCATTATGAATTGCCATTCTTTTTTTCCCCAGCTGGTATTTACTCAAAAACACTTCACAACAAATTAAAACTAATAATTCAGTGCCTTTTGTTGTTTCCAACGCTGTGATTTTGACTTGGGTAAAAATTGTGGATCTTAACACTCGGTGATAAAAGCACACACTTGGGGTAGAGAAACTGGGTTTACATAACAGTTAAATGTTATTGCTAGTTTGAATTCAATGCTGTCCGACCTCAGGCAATGTATTGTAGTTTCTCATTCAGTATATTATCAGTGTGGCAAACTAAACTGTTAACCAAACTGTTAGTAAATCATAATTCTGTTATCTACCATTTGGCGTGTATACAAAAGCAGCAATTAGGGTCCTAGTTCAACCCTAGCTTCCCTAACAAAAGGCTTCTTTCTCAAACCAAAGAAAGTTCTAGCTGACTGGCTTAAACATTGAGCCACAAATTAATCAGCCACATTTTAGCCTATGAACTCAGTCCATGCTGTTTATTTATAGTTCAATAAACCATGTAAACACAAGAAACAGGACTAATTGAGTATACTGTGGTTAAGTTTATCTTTTTAAATTTATTTCTAATAGTAATTTTATTAAAGATTACAAGTATGACAATAAAAACTAACAAACTAAGAAAAAGGAAAAGATGCATAAAAGAAAAAATAGGTAATAGAAAAGAAAAAAATCAACATAGTGAAGAAAAAGAAATATATAAAGAAGTTACTTCTTCATCACAAGTTTAAACAATTTTAGTAACTTATCACCTTTAATGATTAGAAAAGGAAATATGCAAACCCAGTGTCCTTCAGAAGCGCCAACCATGTTTTTGAGCAAGATTCCTTCATCTCCCAAAACCACCGGAGACCACTGAAACAAAAGAAACAATGTCTGGAACATTTTGAGGGTGATCTCAAAGTTCTTTCTTTGTCTGGAGCAGTGACGTGCAGTCAGGAGAGCCTCACCACTGTCATCATGAAAAGAAAAAAATGTAAAAGGAAAAAGGCAAGAGCTGAGGTCAGGCTGAGCTAGTTGCTGCCAGAATCACCATAGATGACTCTGCTTAGTGCTTAACTGTTTAAAAAAAGCCTCTAAAAAAGCGCCCTCTACAGGAGGAGGCAGGAGAACGACATGCCTCATCTAGTCTGACTTTAGGCGTTTTTGATCACTCGAGCAGAGTTAAGCAAGGGTTAAGAGCCTAAAAATTCCTGACGTAGGTGAGGCACGTCGTTCTCCTGCCTCCTCCTGAAGAGGGCGCTTTTTTAGAGGCTTTTTTAACAGTTAAGCAGAGTCATCCATGGTGAGGCAACAACTAGCTCAGCCTGACTTCAGCTCTCGCCTTTTTCCTTTTACGTTTTTTTTCTTTTCATGATGACAGGCAAGAGCAGAGTTGAAATCCTCTCTGAAACAGCTGGAAAAGCTATGTGTGGGTCGGAGGGAGGGGGAGGAATTCAAACTTCATCCTCCTGGTGCAGGGCTTTGGGCAAAGGCTGGAGGGAAGTGCTCTCCCTCCCCAAGTGTAGTTTGATTGCAGGCAGAGCCACACTGTCTTTTCAAACCTGTAATTAGTGAAGCTGGGCTGGATCCTTCTGGGGCTGGGGGAAAAGTGTGTGTACTCCAGTATGGCTCTTTGACTGGCTTCCTGCCTCCTCCTGTGGTCTCCCTGACCAATGTTCCCTCTAAGGTGCGCAGCTGCGCGGCCGTGCACATGGCAAGAAAACACCGTGCTGCAGTTTGCAATGATTTCTACCGTCACAGACTCCGGAAGCTGGGGAGGTCCTTTGCAGGCGGCTAGAACTGGCCGCCCGCAAAGGACCTCTCCGGACTTGTTTTGATGAGTGCGGGGCGACTGACGGTAGTTTGCGCTGGCCGTACCCGGTCAAACTATCGTCAGTCACCCCGTGTTCAGCAAAGCAAGCACGGGGAGGTCCTTTGTGGGCGGCCAGTCCTAGCCGCTTGCACCTGGCATTGAGGCTGAAGTGAACCCCCAAAGCCCCCGCCGCCACTAGAATAACTGCTGCCTCCTCCTCCTCCAACAGCACGACCACATTTGCTGCCCGATGCTGCAGCTGAGGTGAAGCTGCCAAAGCTCCCACTGGTACCCCTGCCTGTGGCCACGGTGCCTTCCTGTCCACTCGGAACACCTGAGCTGGGCACCGCGTTACCCCTGTCCCCTCCTCCTCCATTGTACTTTTGAGGAGCCATGAGGCCACAGGAGCCAGTAGGAAGGCAGCGGAGGGGGCGGGAGCAGGAAAAAAAGGCCCCATGGCTTCTCAAAAGCACGGCAGAGGAGGCGGCGGCGGCAGGGGTAACGGTGCCCAGCTCAGGTGCTCCAAGCTGAGGGGGAGGCGGCGGCGCTGCTGCCATGGGCGGGGGTGCCAGTGGGAGTTTTGGCGGCTTCACCTCAGCCGCAGCACCGGGCAGCAAATGTGGTGGTGCTGTTGGAGGAGGAGGAGACGGCAGCAGTTATTCTAGTGGCAGTGGGAATTCGTTGGCATCTTCATCTGCAGCCCTGCCCCAGGTGAAAAAAACTGAAGATGGAATAGATCCACGTAGATGACGTCGCCGCAACATGACTGGAGGAGAAATTCTGGGAGTTGAAGTCCACAAAGGTGTCAGATTTGAAGACCCCTGATTTTTTTTTTCTAACGGGTTAGGGATGCAAGGATCTTGTAACTTGACAGCTTTAAGACTTGCACACTTCAATGCCAGAGTTCCTGAGCCAACATTTTCATTGCTAAGCAGGAGCATTGTTAAGTGATACTGATATAACACTTTTAATTAAGCGGGTACATTGAATAAACATAACTTTGAGTTTCAAATAATACTAATTTCGTTGTTGTCTTAGGTGACATCGGTGAAAAAAATTCAGGTGCTCAGGCATAAAAATGTGCCGCTCAAACACTATACTTTTCTGCTCACACTGAAAAAAAATTAGAGGGAACATTGTCCCTGACTCCCTCCAATCCAACCTTGTGTGTGTATGTGTATGTGTGTGTGTGTGTGTGTGTGTGCGCGCGCTTGCTTGCTTGTTTGAGAGAGAGTTTGTTTGAGTGAGAGAGGGAAGGGGGTAGGAGAGAGAGTCCAATCCAAATTGTGTGTGTGTGTATGTGTGTTTGAGAGGGGAGAGAGAGAGGAAGGAGGGGAAGGGAGAAGAAAAAGAAAGAAGGAAACTTATTTCGCAAAGGAGAAAAACAAATGCTGTCGCTTTAAATCGGAACTGAGCATGCCTGGCTGTGGAATTCTGGGAGTTGAAGTCCACAAGTCTAAAAAAAATTGTGTCAATGCCTCACCAGCCATAAACCTCACCACACATCACTGGTCTGGAGAGAAATTACAAAGAGAAAGTGTATCCACTGACTCTTAATTTTGCTATGGTTGTCAGCATAGCTTTTGCAGAGCTATCTTTGATCAGCCATTTTTTTCCCTGGAAGCCCCATGGTTAAGTTTATCATAGGCATTATATGAATGTAGCTATCAACCATTGGGACTATACCAATGGTTTGACTCAGTAAAACACAGATTTTTATGTTCCTAATTTAAATAGATTAATAAAAATTATTTAAATTCAAGCAAACAAAAGATATAGGATTGTGTTTAGCCAAGATCAGCTTTCTAGTTCCATATGTTGCTATTTTCCCTTTGCCATAGTTGGCCTATGATAATTGGCATTTCAGCTTGATCTATTTTCCACTGTGCCACAATCACAGCTGTTTGATCCTTACATTAAAAATAACGCTTCAACACAGCTGTGACATCATTTCAGAAAAATTAACATGGCCAAGAATCCTCCATGCAAGTCACACTATGTTCTCTAGCATTCTGTTATGTTCCTCCCAGGTCAAATTGGAGCAGTGCTGCATGACACATCTCAAGTTATGCTGCTGCACTGATGACGTTCATGTTTATATGGTTTTATTTTATTGTAATCTTATTTACGGTAAGCTGCTTGGAAAAAAAATTGCAATGGGAGGATATAAATGTTTACCACAGAGCTTCAATCTATCCATTATTTCTATCCATTTTTCATTGGACACTTTAAAATGGCAATGGGAAGTTTGTATCTTCATATTTCCAAGATTCTGTACATGTAGCCTTACAATAAAATAGCTTTAGCTCATTTTCCACCATGTTTACCCAGGGGAGCTGACAAAGCTAGCTCCCCAAAACTACAACTGCAGTGCTGTTGGTCACCAAAACCATGTGACCTGCCTGTAATTTCCTGCTTAAAATGTACATAATGTGACTATAGTCAGCATGCATTTTGTACTATATAAGAAATGTTTTTACATCAAAATGAGCTGGAACAAATGTCAGCTACAAACTGCTGCAACAACATATAGATTGTCCTTGACTAATGACAACAATGGGAACAGAATTTCCATTGCTAACTGATGCAGTCATAAAGCAAAATGTCATATGACCACAGTCCTGGGTGAGTTGCCGTCATTAACTGGGAACTGCAGCTCTTTGAGAGAATACCTACTCATATCCAAGCCATTCCAGGCTTGACCACTCCTAGCTCCGAATCTCAGTAAAGTAGTAAATAAGATCGAGCATTTCCACTACACTTCAGAAACTTTTTGCAAAAGGGTTTTGCGAGATGCCATGGCTCTGAGACTGCTTTTGGCTTTTTTTTTCATTTTTTGCACAGCTAAAACTCAGTTTTGTTTTGGTTTTTTTTTGCAAAGAAGCTGTCTAGCATGCCATGACTCTGCAACTGCTGTTGGTTTTTTAAATTTTCATAGACAAAGCCCAGGCCAGCCTGATCTGGGAGTGTGATGCAAATTCTGTCAGGATGTTAGGGAATTCTGGGTGTTGAAGTCTACATATCTTAAAGTTGCCATGGATGAAAAACGCTGGTCTAAATGTTAAGATTGTGTTTTGTTTTTTTCAAATTTGCTGGCTGTAAATAAAATGGGCTGTAAATGGAGAAGATGAGTATTTAGGCTTTGTCTCTTAGCTAGCTTACTGATTTATACCATCAGAATGTCAATTCTCAATAGCTTCCTTGTAAGACATCTTTCTTTGAGTGTTTCCTCTCAGTGATCCTGAATGAGAAAACGAGAGAATGAACTTCCTGCCTCATTCATTTCATTACCAAAGAATGCATTGTTCTCTGACCAAGGAAGACTGTGCGTCAGTAAACAGTTTTTGTAGGAACTCCGAAGAGTCTTCCAGGAGGATAGCTTATTCTCCCTGATCTATTTGTGTAATGAACTGGATCATGTGATAAATATGCATAATGACTTTTCTCAGTTGCTCCTGGAAATCCTAGAAGATAAATGCCAAATCTCCCAGGCATCACTCAATGCATAGCAAATTAATCACAAAGAAGCTAACATGAGAAAGCTTTCCTTTTCCTAAATCAGAAAGAACAGCAACAACACGCTATGTTTTTCACTTAATTCTCTATTCCTACACTTCAAATCTCTATCATGTCCATTCAAGCAGAACATCATTTAAAGTACTGTTGTGGGGGGGGGGGGGGATATGCCGGCCACAAGCAATTCATATTTTCACGTTTTTATTATTATTTGAGGGAAAAATAATTCTTTAAACATTCCAATTCTTGGGAAAGTTAGTTTATTCATAATTCCTGTATTTGGACTATATCCTGCATCATGGTTAAACAATACACAGCTACTATATCAACAAGACTTTTGAAGATTTAAAAATGGCCTTCAGGGGTGGCAGGAGCATGGCCAATGGTATACTTATAGTATAGGATGTTTAAAAGGCATTTTGCTCCTCACTTTTTGAAATGAAAAAGCAAAATCGGCATTTTTAGAAGCCTTTTGAAAGGTTTTAAGGTAGCATAAGAGGTGCCTTTAGCCATCAAATCTCCAGGCAGCTATTTTAAATCCCTTCTCAGTTCCAAAACATGAAAAACTGAAAAATGTGTCCCTAACCACTTCGGTGCTGATACTGACCATGCCCCTCTGCCTGGAGGCAACAAAAGATGGGTAGATGGTTAGGCTTTGCCCTGACTGCCGGGAAAATAAGGTGGGACTGAGTTTTAAAAGGGATTTAACAGCACCACAAGAGCCTTTACTCTTTAAGGCGAAGCTATTTTGGAGGGGGAGAAGCCCAAGAAAAACTATGTATCTGAAAACAGACCTTGTTGTTTGTTTAGCAGTACAACCTGAAAGTGCTCCCCAGCAGTGCAAAATGAGTACAAAGGGGTCTATATGTCCTACATATAAGCTGCCCATCCCAAGTTATACAGTATAATAGATATACCTCGGGTGTACTTTTCTCAATCCTAAAAAATAATATGAATTATTGAAAAGGTATATAATCATATAAACTAGTATAAATCAAATAATAAGTGGTTTAAATGGTAGATTGTGAGGAACTTGTTTATCTATATATTATTTAAATTCACCTCATTTACTACTTAGAATTTAAGATGACTAACAGCCATCAATTTTTTCCATTAAAAAAGTTCCCCCAAATGCTTAGAAAGAGGTGGGGACCCCTTTTTATGCCATGGAAATGGCAAATAGCAGTTAGACTTATATACCGCTTCAAATGGTCTAGGGAGGTTTCCAGCTTCCTGAACAGCTCTCAGGTTGGAGTTTGGAAGACATGAGTTGAATCATGGCTCCCTTCGCCTGAGGATTGAAGGCAACCAAACCAAATGACTAGAGTCTTTCAACTTGGAGAGGAAACAGGAAATGAAAACACACCCTTCAGAAACATCTTCCTTTTGACATACCAATCCTGAGTCATTTACTGTGTTATAATAAAGTAATAAGGTGTGACAAGAAAGTAAATTGTTTTTCATTCATTATATTATCTCCCCCCATTCCTGTGCCTCTTAAACATTGCTATAAAGTTCATAGAAGAGAAACATTTCTGTTAGGGAGACAATTGTTTATTTTAACATTTTATACAGGATCTCCACTAGTTGCCTCTAATATCAAACATGGGTGGTCTAAAGACTGTCAGTTTGGAAGAAAAACAGATGCTTAGATCATTCCCCCTGTATTGTAACTAAAAAATTTTTACAATTTGCAGAATAATGCTCTCTGGACTAATATAGGTCAAGGCTATTATTTTATTGTCACAATATCTCTGTAGCATAAGTTAGGCTAAGAGGTACTGCTGGGACTGTTTTTTTCCTATGCAAAGCATACTGAACAGTATGATACTTACTAGAATTAAGTAGCATATTTTTAAAAACCCTTGCCACCTATTTGAGGGCTACAATACAGGGGTGCTTCTGTTAACTCCCAGAAAACAGACTGATTTTCTGTTTGTATTCTCTTTTTGCCATCAAACAGGTAGCCCTATTGTTCAGAAGATACTGCCTTCACATGTTGGTCGCATATAGTAAAACTGAACCAGTGAATTCAACTTTTCAAAATAGGGACAGACCTTGGGCCTGATTAAATCATCCATGGAAAACAGCTTGCCTTCAGAAGTTGTGGGAGCTTCATCACTGGAAGCTTTTCTAGAAGAGAATGGACTGCCATCTGTCAGAAATGGTGTTGAGAGTCCTGCTTGGGCAGGGGGTTGGACTAGATGACCTACAAGATCCCATCCAACTCTGCTAATCTGTTAAAAAATATCAACTGGCTAAATTCATGCTAAATAATAATTCATAATTTACCAGCTATACCAGCCATTCTAAGCATACTTACTTAGTATGTTCACATACTAAGCCAAAACAAACAAACAAATTACAGTGTTTTAGCAGAATATAAAAATGCTGTGATGCCCATAATGAACTAGATGGATAAATCATCTGCTATTTACAAGCCAGCATCTTATGTGACTTTAAATATATTTATAGGTAGTTAGATAAGTAAGTAAGGGACGATGTGGCTCAGTAGCTAAGACACTGAGCTGGTCGATCATAAATGTTGGCAGTTCGGCGGTTTAAATCCCTAGCACTGCATAACAGAGTGAGCTCCCATTACTCGTCCCAGCTTCTGCCAACCTAGCAGTTCGAAACCATGTAAAAATGCCAAATAGAAAAATAGGAATCACCTTTGATGGGAAGATGAGAGAGCTCCATGCACCTTCGGCATTTAGTCATGCCGGCCACGACCATGGAGATGTCTTCAGACAGCGCTGGCTCTTCGGCTTTGAAACAGAGATGAGCACCGCCCCCTAGAGTCAGGAACAACTAGCATATATGTGCGAGGGGAACCTTTATCTTTACTTTAGATAAGTAGGGAGGAAGGTGAGTAGATTAATCCTCATTCTTAATTTACAGAAAGCAACATGACACATATATCTATATCAACAATTACGTTATTAGTACAATTTTCTTAATACTGTTTTGCTATTATTTTACTTTAAAAGTATTAACTACTTGCAAGCCAAATTTATTCTGTTATATTCTAGAGAAGGCACAATTATATCTGGGATTACTTATAGCTTATTGCTGAGCTATGCCAAACAACCTCTGCAGTTCTATCATGGCTAAATAAAGAGGCTGCTCAGTTCTTATAATAGTCATTCATATTGGTCTGGTTATAGCAAGAGTTGTCATCTTTTATAGATATGAGAATCCTGCAAGTTCAAGTGAGGACATAGAAGCAGATCATATTTACATTTGTCTCATTACTGAAAAGCCATGACCATTTAGTACTTACTCAAGTCTCCTTGTGCATCATACAGATTCACGATATTGCGCCTGGCAAGACTTACAAAAACAAAAGGGGTTTATTCTTTAATGTACAGATTCTAATGTAACCTTTTTACCCAGGGATCCTATATAAAAAATCATGCAAATTCTTGATCCTTTTTATTTCAATACAAATGATGCCATGTTTTACAAAGAGTGAGACCACTGCTTTAGACATCAGAAACAATAACAAGGTCTAAAATGGACATGAATGTTTAGGTTGAAGTTGCACAAGATCCTGAAAATATTGGGTATATCTCTAGGAGTACCTCCAAATCTTACTGCCAAACTGTAATGTTAATGGAGAAGAAAAATGAAATAAGTAGAAAAATATATACATTAGAAATAATTATATCAACCACATATATGTTAAGATATCTACATTGCACAAAAGAATGTTCCCATGCCCAGCATAATGCATACTAGTCGCAAGACTGTATTAAAGCTATCAGTTTTAGCCAATAGCCAATTTGTGATTTTCTAACCTTGTTTTATTCTGCTATTAAACCAAGGATAATTTTAGGTATTTCTGAAACCACACACAATATTAGGATAGGGAAATGGCACACTACTTTCATGTTATCTGCCAAAGATTTCCAGATTGGAAACTTGGAACCCTCTAAATTTATGTCTCTATTTAGAACCCACTTCACTGATAGCCCTGTTCAATAGAAATATTGGCTGAGTTTCTGAACAGCAATTATGAGTAAAAAATAAGTTGTTGCTACTCTGCTTCCAATTCCAGCTGTTTTAGGTTGCTAGTGACTGAACTCTTGTTGGGCATAATAATCTCCACACATAGTATTATAGTACCAGTAGAAAAGAATTAGCTTGCCTCCATGTTGACTTTTCTCCAAACTATCATTCTGACTCAGGTGTACATTTCGACTGGATAAATTAAAAAGCAAAATCTGAATTAGTGTACCTTCCATTCAGATGAATACTTTTTATATTGTCATTTCCAACCACTTGAGAACTCCAAGGCTAGGTTTTTGTCTACTTCTGGGTGCAATAAAAAATTAATATAATACAGCTTATCAACTGGCTGTTGGAAGAACTGAATTCTGATCTGACATTGTTTCAGTCCACTTAAGCATAGGGCAAGTAATGTTTCCATGACTGGTTGCTTCAATGGCTGATTTCCCACTTCTCCCAGAACAACACCCTCACTTTGAAACAGCCTGCCCCCCCACCCAGACTACAATGGGCCCTTCCCTCTTTCCAACACTTTCAGGACACAGAGTTCAGCTTAACTGAAACCTAGAGAGACAGTATTCAATTCAGAACCCACATGATGCCTCACTTTACTATTTTTAATGTTTTATTGTTGTGTGTGGTTTTCATTTATATGGAACTTTCAAAAACCTTAGGAAGTAGCAATATATAAATCAATTAAAAATGCAAATAATTACAGCAAAGGTTTTCCAAACATAATTCTACCAGTACACAAAAAGGCATGTTATGAAATGGAAACTGATAACACGGAACGAGATGCATAATAATGTCTGATGTGTTATTAGCTATTAGGCATTTGCAATCAAGAAAAAGGTCAAAGAAATCTGAATGGGATGGAAGGCAACATGATGAATGATATCTTACGCCAATAAGAGAGGCAGGTATAAGTGTGATTTCATCTACAATTCTGAACTTCTGATAATATTTAGGAGAATTAACTATAGCATTTGTGTATTTTTATGCTATCTGTTTTATTATATAGTACCGTTTTCCCGAAAATAAGACCTCCCTAGATAATAAGCCCAATCAGGCTTTTGAGCGCATGCGCCAAAATAAGTCCTCCTCTGAAAATAAGCCCTCCCTGAAAATATTGCAACACAGCAGCAGCCATGAGGTGACCACGCTTGCCGCCTTCTGCACCTCAAAAATACTGAGACATCCCTGAAAATAAGGCCAAGTGCTTATTTTGGAGGTGAAAAGAAAATACGACCCGTCTTTATTGCAGGGAAACACAGTACAAATATGTAATATGAATAAATAGCATATCAGAATCATAAACAATATTAAATAACTAACACCATATCCCTTGTAAAGTACTAACACTATATATAACAATAGAGTGGACCTGAAACACACGCAAAAAAATTGCCAATATTTTTTTCTGTCTCTTTTATCTTACCTTTTTGATTGAAGAAATACAATTTTTACAATTTTTTTGATTCAATATGAAAAGTGTTCTTTCGGTATTACTAATGCAGGGATCTTGGATTTCTCTGCAGAACTATATGCATGTAAATTGGCTACTGAATACTCGATTAACACAGAGCATGAGTAGAATGCATATATGAAGGCTACAAAATATACAGGTGAAACTCGAAAAATTAGACTATCGTGCAAAAGTTCATTTATTTCAGTAATACAACTTAAAAGGTGAAACAAATATATGAGATAGACTCATTACATGCAAAGCAAGATAGTTCAAGCCGTGATTTGTCATAATTGTGATGATTATGGTTTACAGCTCATGAAAACCCCAAATCCACAATCTCAGAAAATTAGAATATTGTGAAAAGGTGCAATATTCTAGGCTCAAAGTGTCCCACTCTAATCAGCTAATCAAGCCGTAACACCTGCAAAGGGTTCCTGAGCCTTTAAATGGTCTCTCCGTCTGGTTCAGTAGGAATCACAATCATGGGAAAGACTGCTGACTGGACAGTTGTGCAGAAAACCATCATTGATACCCTCCATGCGGAGGGAAAGCCTCAAAAGGTAATTGCAAAAGAGGTTGGATGTTCCCAAAGTGCTGTATCAAAGCACATTAATAGAAGGTTATGTGGAAGGGAAAAGTGTGGGAGAGAAAGGTGCACAAGCAGCAGGGATGACCGCAGCCTGGAGAGGATTGTCAGGAAAAGGTCATTCAAAAGTGTTGGGGACTTTCACAAGGAGTGGACTGAGGCTGGAATCAGTGCATCAAGAGCCACCTCACAGACGGATCCTGGACATGGTCTTCAAATGTCATATTCCTCTTGTCAAGCCGCTCCTGAACAACAAACAACGTCAGAAGCGTCTTTCCTGAGCTAAAGAAAAATGACCTGGTCTGTTGCTCAGTGGTTCAAAGTCCTCTTTTCTGATGAGAGCAACTTTTGCATCTCATTTGGAAACCAAGGACCCAGAGTATAGTGGAAGAATGGAGAGGCACACATTGCAAGATGCTTGAAGTCCAGTGTGAGGTTTCCAGAGTCTGTGTTGATTTGGGAAGCCATGTCATCTGCTGGTATTGGTCCACTGTGCTTCATTAAGTCCAGGGTTAACGCAGCTGTCTACCGGGAGATTTTGGAGCACTTCATGCTTCCTTCCACAGACAAGCTTTATGGGGATGCTGACTTTATTTTCCACCAGGACTTGGCACCTGCCCACACTGCCAAAAGCATCAAAACATGGTTCAATGATCGTGGGATTACTGTGCTTGATTGGCCAGGAAACTTGCCTGACCTGAACCCCATAGAGAATCTATGGGGCATTGCCAAGAGAAAGATGAGAGACATGAGACTGAACAATGCAGAAAAGCTGAAGGCCGCTATTGAAGCATCCTGGTCTTCCATAACCCCTCAGCAGTGCCACAGGCTGACAGCTTCCATGCCACGCCGCATTGAGGCAGTAATTGCTGCAAAAGGGGCACAAATCAAGTACTGAGTACATATGCATGCTTATACTTTTCAGAGGTCCGATATTGTTCTATGTACAATCATTGTTTTATTGATTGCATGTAATATTCTAATTTTCTGAGATTGTGGATTTGGGGTTTTCATGAGCTATAAGCCATAATCATCACAATTATGATAAATCACGGCTTGAACTATCTTGCTTTGCATATAATGAGCCTGTCTCATATTAGTTTCACCTTTTAAGTTGCATTACTGAAATAAATGAACTTTTGCACGATATTCTAATTTTTCGAGTTTCACCTGTAGCAGCATGACCTCCCTATATTTATGAATATTTGTGTGTTTAATCCAAGATTGACTTAAACGATGAAGGAAATATTTTTTATTAGAATTATTATGTATGGGAAAGGAATGCAAATGAGTACAAGATTATGAAAACTGAGCAAACCAGAGTCTAAAGTAATGTCTCTGAGGTTCCCATGGGGCCAAAAAAACCAAATAAAGAACACTGACACAGACTCTGACTAAAAGATGATACATGCCTGAGGTAAAACCACAGGAAGAGAAATATCACCCTAGGAGAAAGGCTGGAAGGAACAACATTAACTTGGGCTGTGTTGGATGAAAAATCCAGTTCTACTTCCAAGCCGGGAATAAAATGGAGGCTGATTGGAAAGATTCTGTTTATTGGTGAACAGTACCTTTTTGATTTTTATGGAATCATGTAGGAGTCATGGCTGGGTCTATAGGCAAAGGGGGAATTGTCTGAGCAGTTAATCTTATCTTGCCTAATTGCTTATCTGGAGTTTCCCTCTGAGCCAGTCTTTCTTAATGAATTGCCAAATCTGCATTTCTAAAAGGTGGCCTCCTCAGTTTCTGCTTAGGGCAGGGAGACTGGTGCTGGTTTCTGCCTCCCTTAAACACACACCACCACCCCCCTCTCCTTTAGGGAAAATAATCTATCCTGTCTTTTTAATATTCCCCAAAATATTTAATTCTCTAGGAGGGTGGGTGGGTGCTGACTTTCTACAGCTGGTTTCTCCTTCTTTCCCCTTGACCAACACTACTATTTTTTGTGGCCCACAGTACACACAACATGTTTCGCTAATCTTACATCCTTTGTATCTTGCTTGACTCTAAATTTCTATAAGTTGCCCATGAATATTCTTCCCCATAACCAGCACTATTCTCTATGTGCCTCTATTCTGGTCTTCATGACTTTCAAAGCTACTCAAACAGCCTATCAGGCTTCCCATACATCCACATGCCCTCTTATATTTTCTGTCAGGATAGTATAACTGCAGATTCTTTATGAGCCCAATTTTTAAGAAGGCAATGCTGCAAAGACTACACTAATTTTTGTTTTGCTTTGACTTTCATTTAAAATTGTTTTGTTCATTGGAAGAAGAGATAGTATACTTGATGAAAAAGCTGAAACAAGACCTATAAACACCAGGGGAAAATGGTTACTTGTTTTTATTCTTTTAAATATTGCAATTAAAATTATACCTTGTATCTATACCAACATTTCTAAATAAAATCAATATTCCTTCCATCATTATTGTATTTAGATATATAGAATTACTTAGGTACATTTATGAATGAATAAAATCACCTGATAAAATTTGCCATTGAAGAGTCCATCTATTATATAAGACTGTTTCTTTTTTTAATGCAATTTGTATTAATCAATTAATAGGGACTGTACAATATGCCTCTGGGCTTTTAATTACAAAAAAAGACAAAAAATAAAGTGACAGCTTATAGCCTATTTATTTTTTTAAATAATTCTGGGATAAACAGACCCATAACTTTCTCAGAAAACAATCAATCAAAAAAGATGGAAAGTGCTTTGTTTGAAAGTGTGTTCATTTGTCCAACAACACAAAAGGTAAATAATGCTACTACAGAGAATCCTGTCTGGGAGAAGGGTGGGGTATTAAGGTGGAAGTACATGTTGTATATGGCCAAGCCCCTAGTAAGATGGTATTAATTTAGGTCTCTGAATCCTTTTAGCATTTCTACAGTAAAAATATAACATTTTGCATCCTAGTAATATATCTATTCTGGTATATTTATAGTTATTAATTTAATATCAGAGATCACCTATTTTGGCAGAGGACTTAAATCTCAATTGGCTGGTGCTCTTAGCTTTGTTGTTTTTAATATGATGTGGAAATCTAGAGGTCATTTACGGAAGAAAGGTAGTTAAGAAATATCCATATTTAAGATTAAGCTACTTTATTTTCTTTGATTGATATCAGTAGCTTATTCAAATTTACAGCTCATTATTGGGATTGTTGCCTAGCAACACACATTAGACATTCTGAAGGGCAATGGACAGAGGTCTTTGTTTTAGCTACAATTGGATTTGCTGCTGAGTACTAAATAAAATTACATTTTTACTGTACACAAAATTGTTTTAAAAAATTTCTATTTAATAAAGCAAGTTTGCATATGTTCAAAACTGAGAAATAAAAAAAAGAATGCTAGTTGTGCAAGTTATTTCCAGTGGGAATCCCCTGATGACTGAAATAGTCTGGATTCCGTAAAGGGGGGGAGGGTTGTTTCTGTTTTAAAAAAAAAACAGATTCCATTGAAATTGAGATGAATACAAGGAAAATTAATATAGGTCATCTCCAGGACTGCTGGGAAGAGGTATTAAGATGTTACAACAGCTTGGGATCAGCAAACCCAAAGTCTCGACTGACACATTTATTCCTTTTCCAATAAAAAGTAAATATTGCATATGAAAACAGCTTTCCTCTGAGACAGTGCTTTCTCCATGGAGAAGAAAATTTAGTTAGAGAGACTACCAGATTGTAGACTGCATTATGACTGTGTTCATACAATATACTGAATTTATTTCTCATTAAATACATAATTCAATAGAAAAGTACAACCCCTAGCATAATAATGTATATAATTATGGAGTTTTCTTAGTAGCAGTATGGAAATGGCTTGCCCCTATGTTCTTCAGGAAGGTGCTTTTGACTTCCTAATTCAAACCACACAGCCTTACTATTATTTGGTATATCATACAAATACTAACCAGTCCCAAACCTGCTCAGTTTCTGAGCCTAGAGAACATTAGCCTGTTGCTGCTGTTCTAACCAAATATTTAGTGTGAACCAAGTCCATATGGTTAGTTTATGGTTCATAGTTGAATGACTCCAGAACAGTTTGTTAAATAAAGTATGGATAGGTTAACCATAAATGACTTGGGTGAACAAAGCCCATGTACTTTTAAGTTTCTATCCACTTTCATGGTATAACCACTCAAAACTGTACCTCTTTTCCTCATCCTGCATACATTTATATTTGATAAGCATTTATGAACAATACTGTATGCAATGAAATTTCATTTTAATGTATGATTAGCGAACATTCAAAGTGACAATAAAGTTATTCTATCAACAATACCTTACAAAAGCATTGGCAGTTCCTAAATTTTTTTTAAAAAGCCAGAGAGCCTTCAGCTTGTATATATTAGTGGAAGATACCAAATACCAAATTAAGGTATTGGTTGCATAAGCAAAAAAATTAATACATTATTCCAAACTAGAGAAACGTAATATTGTTCTGTACAATGCCTCGGTTATCACAGAATGTTCCTTTTCTTAAACAAAGGCAGAATATCTGTATAGGTGTACATTAAGTGAAAAAGAGTCAAGAAAGAAAAATAGATATAATTTGTGGTGAATATTTTTTTTCCTTATAGCAGTAGAACAGATTTATTATGGAATCACTAAGAATTATACAGCCAGATGTTTCATTCTAAATTCCGATAAATGGCTGTAGTTCGACGGTCGTTGTGCCAAAGGGGAAGCCAGATGGCACTTGACCCTTTCTAAATCCTCAGGGTACTTGGCTCCGTAATGTAGCGGAATTGGAAAAACCATTTGTGCAAGCACGCGTCGCTTTGTTATAGAGAAGATATTCAGCGCGCGCGCACCCTCCCATGAAAAGCCGATCGCCCCGCTGATCTGTCACCCCAAATGGCAGGTTTCAGACAACCCCCAGATCAGCGTAGGCTCTAACAACTGTACCGCCACCTGGCTGGCGGCCCCCAGTCTAAGTTCCCGCGCCACCGCAGAACAGCTGTCAGCGCCCAACTCCGCAGCTGGGGGGGGGGGAAAACGGGCAGCACGTTCCTCTTCCGCAGCGCGCGGCTGAAGCCCCGCCCTTCTTGCCATTCCCGCCTTTCGCGCGAGCCGCCCTTTAACGAGGCTGCGCTCCATTCATCTTTCTCTTCTCCGGCAGCAAGTTAAAAGGGAGGGAGGGAGGGGCGGGGGAGAAAGAGAAGCGCGCGCAGGAAACATTGCCCGGTATTATTCTCCCCCTCCCCCCACCGTGCCGCTCCTCACACAATTTCCCTCTAACGCCTTTCCAAGGAAGGCACACCTTCCTTCCCTCTGAGCTAAAGGGGCTCGACGTCTGAAATGGCGGCTGAATAGCATCTCTTATAAGTTACCAGTCCCGTCCCTAATCGCGACTGCGCTCTCCGTATAACTTTTCCCAGCCCTTGGAGTTCGAAAGCCGAACTATCGATAGCAATGATTCTCTCTCTCTAAACCCAAGCATACGCGCCAGTTATAAAGTCGCCTTGGAGCTGAAGCTCGTGCGCAAGTAAGAAGAGTCCAATCTTTTTCCCTCCCCAGCACCCCCACCCCCACCCAGTCTATAACCCTCCACAAGGTGGCCGTCACGTGACGTCATCATCATGGCAACAACAACCGCAGCCGAGAAAGCTCCAGTTCTGGCGCTGTTCCGCATACAGTGGTGTTTGCTCACGACGAGCCGCGCGTTCTAAAGAACCTCATCCTGGTTGGCGCTCAATCCTGGTGACAGGAGAGAGTTGGGGAAAGCAAGAAAAAGCGGAGACCCGGCGTCGCGCGTGCGCGTCTCGCTCTCCCCTCCCCGAGGATTGCCCGGCCATTGGTTCGGCCGAGCGCGGGAGCGCGCGCGCGGCGGGCGTGTTGAGGAAAGAAGGCGGGAGTTGCGCTCTCGCGCTGCGGACGGGTGCGCCGAGCCCCAGCCTCGGGGTGCGCCCAGTGGTCGCCCTCAGCGGCGCCTCTCCTTCGTGGCGGCGAACATGTTCTCAGTGAGGGTCGTGACCGCCGATTACTACATGAGCAGCCCGCTCCCCGGCCTCGACCCCTGCCAGTCCTCCTTTAGGGAGGCCCCCGTGAAGAAGGTGCCCGTGGTGAGAGTCTTCGGTGCCACTCCATCGGGTAAGGACGGGCGCCCGCTCGCTCCGGGCAACGCCGAGGCGAAGGAGGCTTTGTTGGCTCTGGGGACCCTGCTTGCCTTCTGCCCTTTCTTTTCGGGAGCAGTTCTGATTTGGGGGAGAGGGGCGGATGGACCAGGGTTTCCCAACCTCCCTTCTCTTTCTCTCTTCGCCTTCCACCTCGCGACGTTGACGCGCTGCAGCGGGAGCCTCCCCTACTTGATCCCGCCGTCGCTACTGCGGTTGAGCAAACTCGGTGGTTTCCGGGTGCCCCGCCTGGGAATCGCGGGGAAAGGAATGGCAGCCCCTTTGCACGACTGAGTGTTGTGCCGGGGAGCTGACATGTGAACCGCGCAAAACGCGTTTCCCTGGTTAGGGACTGCGCCGTGTGACCCCCAGTGGTGCAGCCGGGAGATGGGTTGAGTGGGAGGGGGGAATCTCGGCGTGTTTCTGTGTAAAGAGCACACACTCCGTCTGTATGCGTTGTTGGAAGCGAGTGATCGCCCTCCACTCCCGCCTCCGTGTATTATAATCATAATGAAATCCAGCTGTATAAATACTGCTTTTGTCTGATGGCAGTACTAAGCTATAACTCACCTTGGCTGTCGTCTCCCTCCCTTTCCCCCCTTCTTCAAACATAACATTCGGAGCTACAGTGTAGAGTTTCTGTTTCTGGCAAAGCCTATAGTGTTGAATGTGCTTTAAAATGTATTATTAATCCTAGACAATAGGAAGGAGATTCTTAATAACTGATAAAAAACCATATTTAAATTGCTATCCTAGAAAGATCATAAAATTATCAGGAATATATATGTCTGCTCTAAGAATGATTTTAACACCTAGGCACATAGGTTTTAAAAAAAAAAATATTTTGCTCTTTAATAAAATCTTCATAAGACCAATATTATTTTGGTTAATAATATGCTCGTATGCTTTTAGCCAACTATGTTTAGCAAATGTCATGTAAATCTTCAAAAAAACCAGACAAATATTCTCTCTCTATCTGTGTGTATGTGCCTGCATGCATGTGTGCGTGCATGTAAATACTGCTGGGCCAAATTTGTGACATAAATGGAAACTGCAAAAGAGACATGCATCAAGGCACTCAATGTAAATATAAAAAAACTAATACTGATAATAGTGACAGTTTTTAATAGCACATTGCCTATATTTGGTTATTTATTATTAAATTTATTTGTTGCTTACTTCACTGTGGGACTACTCTAGGCAGTTCTAATAATTACTATTTTGCAATTTCATTCCTTAGTTCTTGTAAATGGAAAATATTTGCATAGTATATAATACTCAGTGTATTATTCCTAATCTTAAAAAGTGATAATTTTATAAAAGCAGGCTGGTTTTTTTTGCATCTAATTGTAGTTTCTTATAAAGCATTCATTTTTTGAAGTCCTGCAGTTGGTTCTGATACTTCCCTTTGGGTAATTGTATTTGTCACAAATCCACTTAACAATAGCAGCAAGTGTTAATTCCACAGGTGGGGATTGCTTATGTTTTATTCACCAGGGCACAGAAAAGGGGGGGGGTTGTAACAGGAGGAACAGAAGATATTCTGCAAAATAACAACAGCCATCAAAGGTAGAGATAACATTATCTCATACAGCCCATTGGTTGCTTTGGGAATAAATATATTTATCCCCTTTCTCTCACTCTTGTTTTTTTTTTTTAAATCAAGGGAAAAAATTATCTTAATGCTTCCCAGGAGAAAAAAGTACAAAAGCAAAAATACCTCTCTTCCTTACCTCTGCAATAAGTATAGATCTGTGCCATGTATGAACTGGCCAGTAGCATAAGTTTTGACAAGTAGGTCGAGATAAAATGATCCTTATCCTATGGAGTGTATTGTTAAGATGCAGGAGGGAGTGTATCAGTAAGATGCAAAGGGAGGGGGATTTAGTAATAAATTGTAGTCTGAAAAACATGAACTGTGAAACAAAATCCAAATAAATATATCAAAATATTTAGATAAAACTTATACAAATAGTATTGTAGAATAAAAAAAATTAATATCTTTCATTGTAATTCTATTTATGCATACTTGAAAAAATATTTAACTATTCAGCCAGATGTACTCCTAGGAATTTTTTTAAAGTTTATAAAAATCCAAAAGGTTTATTCTGAGAAGAATTTGGTTTTCTTAAAACTACATGAAGAGGTAACACAGTAAGTCATAGTTCCAAATAAATATATCTAAAGATTGTCATAAAGAGAGTTAACCTCGACAGTATATTTGTCATGGGAAGGATGGTGTTATTACCCTATATATGATATGCAATCAGTATATCTCTTCTATATATTTTCATCATCTTTGCTTCTTACTACTGTATTTAAATAGTGATTTATAATTTATGAATTAATATACACTTTACATATTGTCCAGTAAGTACCATGGGACCAAAAGACATTTAACTAGATTTTATTTTTAGTTACCTGCCAGATGTGATTAGTCGGTATTTTTTTATTATCCAACTTTGGAACAGATTTAGTTACTATATAACTAAAATTGCCTACACTCATTCTAGTTGTTGTTATTAATAATCCTGAAGCGTATGCATTCCATTCATTTAAACTGATTTTATTTTATTTGGGCAGAAGAGAAAATTACTAGTCGTGTTAACAGAAAATGATAAATGAACTATATATACTATTATCAATTGTTCAGAATGATATTTAATGAATAAAAATGACACTAAATCATTTTTTAAAAGTTTATGCAGTTGAAATAAATTGCCCGAATGAGATTTAGCAATGATTTTTATATTTAAATAAAGGTCCAGAAATAAACTGAACCGTATGTGAAAATTCAAAATTAGTTCATTGAATTTATACTGTGTAAAACTGGAATTGAATTTGACTAGAATTAACCCTAACAAATAAATGTAATTCTTCAGGTTTTCCTCTTTTTAAAAAAATGTATTTCAGATATTTTATATATAATGTGTAGTGGTCTAACAATGTATAGTGCTTCTGAAAAATTTGGGTTAAAACTTGAATTTCTATAAAAGTGTTTATGTCACTATGGCAAATATAATCATGATGTGCAAGATTAACCTGAACTTCTGGGACCTTATCCTCACTATATTTGAAATGTTTATACATTGACTAAGAATAAAACAATAAATATTTGGCATAGATTTTTTTAAAAACTCAGATCAACTTTATCATTATATCTTTTCTGGCAGCCTCTTTCTTTGACCTACCTTTGGCAGTAAAGCATTTACCTTGTCTAAATACAACTTATACCTGTGCTTCTAGAAGACCAATTTAATAGTACTTCCACAGAAATGCTTCTATCTTGCCTGCTTAAGGAAATAGAATTAATCTATATTCTTATATTGCCCTTTTTACCTGCAGAGCAGCAGTCTTACCTCCCATCTTGCCAGTTTGTCATAAAACATAGGAAATATATGCTCACCCTCCATCTGAGCCAGTCAGGAATAATCTTAATCAATTTTAAGATCAATTCACAGGTAATCCTTGGATTATGACTCTAATTGGGACTGGAATTTCTGTCACTAAGCAAAGCAGTCATTCAGCAAAATATCACATGACCACAAAGCAGTTTCAGCACTTCCAGTTGTCATTAGGGCCTCACATGACCAGGGCTTGTAACCTGCTGCCAGCTTCCCCATTGATTTTGCTTGTCAGAAGCTGGTTGGGAAGATTGCAAATGGCAATTAAGTCCCTTAACCCTTAACAGCATGGCCAAGATGAAGATGATACTACATTCCATCTCCCCAGTAGACTATCCTCCCTGTCATACTCAGTGGTATCCTTGGCTTCTTTCTCCTTGGTGTTGCCTTGCATTTCTTTCTGTGGAAGAACTTCAAGCCCTACAGTACAGGTACTCTGTCAACATAGTCAGAGGTGGCAGTGAGAGGGAGGGCCAATTCCTCTGACGTGTACGAAGTGCCTCCACTTCAACTCTGCCACCCACCTATCTCTCCCCTCTCGTCAATTTCTGCCCTTTTGATCACCATGCATAGCATGGCAGAGATGAAGACACTGCTATATTTTGGTACCACTTTTCTTTTTTTTTCTTTTTTTTTTTTTTATTTATAGATTTTATTGGTAAAAAGAAAATACAACATCCATAACTTGTAACAAAACAATACAACTACATTTCGAGATATTCCCATACTATCAAATCATTATAAACATCAAAGGTTAGGTATCTTTCCCTCCCTCTTTTCTTCCCTCCCCCCTTACTTCCTTCTCCCCTGCCTTCCCTCCTTTCTTTTCTCCTTTTCTCCTTTCCTTCCCCCTCCTTTCCCTCCCTCGCTCCCCCCCTCCTTCACACATACCTTCCCTCCTTCCCTGCCTCTTTCCCTCCTCCTTCCTTTTCTCTTAATCTCCCTCCTTTCCTCCCTCCTTCCCTCCTTCCTTTCAACTCTCCTTCTCTCTTTCTTTCCCTCCCTCTTTCCCTCTTTACTACCCTCTCTTCTTCCCTCCCTCCTTCCTCCCCCAGTTTCTTCTCTTTCTTCTCTCCTTCTTTCTTCCCACCTTCTTTCCCTTCTCTTCTTTCTCTTCCTCCTCTTTCTTCCCCCCTTCTTCTGCCTTTCCTATTCCTCTCCTTTCTCCTCTCCATCCAGACTTCCCTACTATCCTCCTTCCCTCCCTTCTAACCTTTGTTACATTTGCGTATTTTCCTCTGCTGAGGACAATCTGGTTCTCTTTCCCTTTCCTTGCTTGAAGAGGCAAGGATTATACGTCTTCTCGCCTCATCTAAAATGAAGTTTGATCACTAATTTCATGCAGGTAATTATAGCAAATTTCCTATCAGCTTTTTAAAGTTTTCCCAGCATTGTAGCGTGACAAAATTGCTCGACGGTGGGTTCTCGCCCCTGATACATTTCTCCTTTCGTTTATCTCTCAGTTGTTGTATATTGTTCATTTGAGTTATTGGTTTAATCGTGATATGTTAGTTAGCTATCTCTTTTTATGTCTAGGTCTTCACTGACTCATCAAGCCATTTGTATAGCTTCTCCCAGACTGTATAAAAGTCTGTGTCTTCTTTGTCATTAATTCGCATCGTCAGTCTGTTCATTTCTGCTAGTTCTAAAATTTTATTCATCACCATAGTGTTGGTGGGGGCATTTTCACTCTTCCAGCACTGTGCGTAAACAATCCTTGACGCTGTCAGAATATGGACTAGGAGGTATTGGTCAGATTTGCAAATTTTTTGATCTATTATTCCTAATAAGAAAGTTTCCGGCTTAAAGCATAGTTTAATTGACAGGATTCCATTCAGCCATCCTAGTATTTGCTTCCAATATGCTTTGGCTACCGGACACGTCCACCACATATGGTAGTACGTGCCCAGCACCGTTTTACATTTCCAGCATATGGCTGAAACTTTTGAAGACATTTTCGCCAGTCTTGTCGGTGGAAGATGCCAGCGGTAGAACATTTTATATATATTTTCTTTATAGGCCGTCGACTTTGTCAATTTTAGATTCCATTCCCAGACTCTTTCCCAGTCGTCTAGATCTATTGAGTGGCCGATGTTTTGGGCCCAGGTTACCATGACTTCTTTTACTCTTTCTGCTTCCGTTTTTCGAATCAGTAAGCAGTTGTATATTTTTGAAATTAATTTCTCATCTGGTCCAATTAAAATTTTATCTAATTCCTGGTTCTTGTTCTGGAAGCCAGGTTGTGCTAGATCGAATTTATGTTTGTTTTGAATTTGAAGATATGGCCACCAATCGATGTTTATTCCCTTATCAGCCAAATTTTCCCTGGGGTTTAGTTTGTTTTGGTCGTCTAGCAACTGTTGGTAGGTAACAATTTTATCCAAGTTTATCAAATTCGGGTATATCAGGGCTTCCGTCGGAGATATCCATTTAGGTAGTTGCGTATAGTATCTCCTTCTAATTTCGAGCCAGTCCTTAATCAATACCCCCCTTAAATGGTGACTACTAAAATAATTGTGGATTTTATTTCCCTCGCACCATAAGTAGTTGTGCCACCCGTATTGCAGGTCGTGGCCCTCTATTGTTAAGATTCTTTTATTAGCTAACATTACCCATTCTTTTATCCACATAGTTGTTGCTGCTTGATGATATGTTTTCCATTCCGGTAATCCCATTCCCCCTTGAGTTCTTTTATCCTGCAGGTGCATATATTTTATTCTGGGCTTTTTACCATTCCATATAAAGTTACGAATCATTTTGTCCAAATCATTATAAAATTTTTCCCCTAGCTTAACCGGTGCCGTTTGAAATAGGTAGAGGATTTTTGGGAGAACATTCATTTTAATTACTGCGACTCTTCCCATCAGTGATAGTTGTAGTTTTGACCAGGTTTTTAAGTCCTTTTGGGTATTCTGTAACAACTTATCATAGTTGTCTTCTTTTATGGAAGAGCACTTCGCAGACAGCCAGATCCCTAAATACTTAATTTTTTTAGTTACCTTTAATTCCATTGTTTCCTCTAGTTCTCCAATCTGGTTTTTGGGGAAATTTTTTATAATCATTTTTGTTTTTTCCTTGTTTATTTTTAAACCGGCCACACACCCAAAGTTCTCAATGTCCTTCATCAAATTCGGTCCTGAAGGTAAGGGGTCTTCCACGATAAAGACCATGTCATCCGCGAAGGCCTGTACTTTATATTGTTCTTTTTTTATGGTCAGGCCCCTAATTTCCTGATTTGATCTTATCCGATTTAAAAGGACCTCTAGAGACGTAATAAATAGTAGTGGGGAGAGCGGGCACCCTTGTCTAACACCCTTTCCAATTTGTATCCTCTCCGTTAGTTCCCCATTGACTATAATATTTGCAGATTGCCGTGAATATATAGATTCTATAATCTTAATAAATTTATCGCCAAATTTCATCATTTTTAGTTGAGTGATTAGAAAGTTCCAATCTAGGTTATCAAAGGCTTTCTGAGCGTCGACAAAGATTAATGCGAGTTGTTTCTCGGATCTTGTTTGATAGAATTCCAGGGTGTCCATTATTATTCTTGTATTGTTTCTAATATGTCTTTTTGGGAGAAAGCCGTTTTGATCCGAATGGATACTTTGATTTAATATTATTTTTAGTCTTTCCGCCAATATTGATACAAAGATTTTGTAATCTGCATTTAACAGGGATATGGGTCTATAATTTTGGACCTTGCTACTGTCCGCCTCTTCCTTTGGTATTAGGGTAATGTAGGCTTCCCCCCATGATTTTGGGACCCTACCATTTTGCAATGTATCATTACATAGTTCTAATAATTTGTCTTCTATGGTATTTTGAAGTTTTTTATATATTTCCGACGGGAGCCCATCCGGCCCAGGTGTTTTATTGTTTTTTTGTTTTTGAATGGCCTTTTTCAGTTCTTCTTGTGTAATTTCTTTATCGAGCATCTCTCTCATCTCCTCCGACAAGACTGGAAGCTTCTGCTTTATAAGGTATTTTCTAATGTCCTGTTCATTAATTTCGTCTTGTTTATATAGTTTCCTATAATAGTTCTGTACTATCTTTTTCTTTTCTCCTATTTCTTGTTTCAGATTCCCCTCCTCGTCATACAGTTGTTTAATAATTCTTTTGACCTTCTCCTTTCTTATTTTGTGGGCCAACCATCTCCCAGTTTTATTTGCATGTTCAAAATAATTCTGCTTCATTTTCTTAATGTTTTGTGCTATTTCCTCTTGGGAGATCAAATTTATTTGGTGTTTAATTAACTCTCCTTTTTCCCTGTGTCTACTATTTTCTGGCTCTTTCTGGGTCAGCAGTTCCGTCTCTCTTAGTTCTTTGTTCAGTGTATTAAGTTTTTCCCTGTGCATTTTGTTTCTTCTTATTATATAGGCTATGGAAATTCCCCTCACAACTGCCTTCATCGTGTCCCAAACATTTTGTATTGAGGTCTGCTCTTTACCGTTTTCTTTAAAGAAGTAGCCCAGTTCCTTTTCTATTTGTTGTACAAATTGTTTCTCTTGTAGTATGTTCTGGTTTAATGTCCACCTAGCTTTTATCCTTGCCTTCCCTTTCCATTGCCATAAGACTGGGTGATGATCGGCCCACTTGTTGGTTATTATTTCAATATTTACAGTATCCATGAGTAGCTCCGAGTTTGACCAAACCATGTCGATACGGGACCATGAATTATGTGGATGGGAGTAAAACGTGTACTGTTGCATCTTGTCATTCATTGCTCGCCAGACATCATAAAGATCTAAATCCTTCACCATATTTACATAGGCAGACGGTAGTTTCCTTCTTGTGCTTTTCTTGTGGGTACCCTTATAGTCCATCTTACCATCTGCTATAGCGTTGAAATCCCCTAGAATACATATATTTTGCCACTCTATTTCATTTATCCTCTTATATAGATTAATATAAAATCTCTCTTGTTTTTGATTTGGGGCATAGATTCCAACTAGTAAAAATTTTTTCCCACCATTAATTATCTCCACCATTAATACCCTACCATCTTTGTCTGCATATATTAATTTGGGGTTCAACCATTCTTTTATATACATCACAATTCCTCTTTTTCTGGTTTGTGCTGACGAGCAGAATGTTTTACCTAGTTTTGGACAGACCAACAGGTTATTGTATTTTTCTTTAATGTGGGTTTCCTGAAGACAGATTACATCTAACTTTTGTTTCACTAGATCCAACAGTACTCGTTTTCTTTTGGAAGTTATGTTAAGACCATTTACATTAGCTGATAGTACATTCGTTTCCCATTCTTCAATTCCCTTACACGTTATTCGCTTTGAGGGCACCTTTGGATCGAGTCTCGATGGGTGACCTTGCTCTCGAATCTTCTCTGCCATATCTCTCTCGTTCTCTGGCCTCTCCTGGCCCCCGCCCCTCTGGTTGAGTTTCAATTATAGTGTCCCCCTGTCTTAAAAGTCCTTCTTTATTAAATCTCTCATCGTCTGCTAGTAAAAGTTCCTGGAATTCTTGAGCTTTCGCCAAGGTATCTATTCGGTATTTCTTTTCCCTCCATGTTATCAACATTCCTTCTGGAAGGAGCCATCTGAACTGAATTCTGTCTCTGTTTAAACGTGTGGAGAGGAAGTTGTATTTCCTTCTCTTCTCTCTGACTCTCCGTGGAGTCTGTTTTAAGATGAGAATTTCTTTACCTTTGTATGTTAGAGAGTCCCCTCTTATTGTACTTAGAATGTCCTCTCTCAGCTGTCTTCTCAACACCCTCACATGGATCTCCCTCGGAAGCCGGTGGCGTCTCGCGAAGCCTGTATTGACTCTATAGGCTTCGTCCAGATCATTAATAACCTCTTTTTTCGGCCTGCCGAGGACTAATCCCAGGATTTCTCCAATCAGCTCCCGGAGGTTTTCATCTTTTGCTTCCTCCACGTTTTGTAGTCTTAAATAATATGCTGATCGCTCTAATTCTAGCTGGAGGATGGCCTCCTCCAGGCTTGAGTTTATAGATTCCAGATTGTCCTCCACTTTGTCTATCCTTTTTTCCGCTATTTCCGTTCTCCCCTTAACATTTTGAATTTCCTGCTCCTTTTTCAGCAGCGCTGTTTGTATTACTCCTATACGTTCCTCAATTTTTCCCATATTGTTTCTTACTTCACGCATTTCATTCTTTACTCCCTCCAGGCCTTTGGCGACACTTTCCCCCATCTTCAATATTGTCTCTTGTAGGGAGTCCATTGTTACTTCCTGGTCTTGCAGGGTTGGGGCTGCCTTATCTCCCGTTTGCCTGCCCTCAGGGGACTTTTCCCTCACCGGGGTAGATAGGGGAGTTTGCTTTTTACTCCCTTTAATTAAGGTTACTGTTTTCGTTGCCATTTGCTTTAATTCAGCTCTTCCCCTATAAGGTGTAAGTCTAGTACCTTCTGAGTGCTGCTTAAGTAGTTATACAGAGCCCGGGGTACATACAGGGTAATTAAGCTGGAGCAGGGCTGTGAAATATAGGCTCAGTTAATTCTATAGTATCTGGGAGAGTCAGGAAGAGAAACGTTTCAGCGTGATACGACAGGGTGCAGGAGAGGCCAGAAAGTATTTAGAACTCACCCATCAATCTCTTCCTGTTGTCAGTGTAGTGTTTTCCTTCTGCTGTCTCTGGCTGTAATATGACACCGGGTACTTCAAACCCTTGTGATTAAACTTCTTTCCTTTTTCCCAGGCAGGCAAATCCAGCTTCTCTTCTTCGTCTCGTGCTCTGTTAATCCTCAAATTTAACTAGTCCAAAGCCTGTCTTCTTCTATTCACAACGTCAATCAGCTTTCACAAAAGTTCACTGTTTGTATTTAATAGCCGCTGCAGATAAATGCGCCCACACACGTATCTGTATTTATTGCAGTAAAGTTGTTTATCTTTTAGGTTTAGGCTTTTAAGTCAGATCTTGTGATTACCGTCATTTGGTCCGCTATATATTCCCTGCAGCTGTCTCTCCCTTCCTTATTAGTGGCTGGCAGTCACGCCTTCTGGTCGGCCATTAATCAGCCGACCTCTTTTGCACGAACTCTGAGGGAGCCTCTTGCTTCGTGGGAGGAGATCGCCTTTCACCCTCCACTGCACAGAGGTTTCCCCTCTCCAAAGGTCCTCGCACCTCGAAGGGACCTTGCCTATTACGGCCACGCTCGTGGAAAGACCGGGCGAACCGAACAGAGAGTCTGTCAGCAGCCCGTTCCAGCGTGACGCCAGACCGGAAGACCGGTACCACTTTTCTTTGCTCCCATACTGCTCCTCAGTGTTGCCTCTGAGCCCAGCATTGACAGAATCCCCGTATCATGGGGTCTAAGGGTGGCTAGCATTGATGAGCGAATTGGAGACAAGGCAAGGGGATGGCAGAAAAAAAAGACAATAATAACAAGGAGGAGAGGAATCAAGTTTTTGCAGCATTAGGAGCAGAATACAGTGGCATATTCATTCTGCCATTCTGTGCAGGGTGGCCAAAAGGCAATGATGGGGGGGGGGGGGGGAGAGAGACAGGTGTGTGTGAAGTTGAAGTGGAGACAGTCACACAGGACAGAAGAATGTGACCATGGGATACTGTGATAGTTGTAAATATGGGCCAATGGCCAAGTTCCCAAAGTTTTATTGTGTGTCCATGGGAACCCTGACATAGTTGTAAGTGTTAGGAGTGGTTGTAAGTCCGTTTTTACAGTGCTATAACTTCGAACAGTTGCTGAACAAATGGTTGCCTTCTGAGGAGTGCTTGTATTTCTTTATCATTTAAGGCTGTAGCGGTTGTTAAATCAATATTTTAATATCTCAGCCTTTTACATAGCAATATTGGATTGCATTCACTTAATAGTTAAGTATTTTTGCAAGTTTATTTTTATATCCTTTAGATTTACTCCTATATTTCAGTTTTTTAATTCATTGTCTTTTACTTTGCAATTAGCTTAGACACTTTTAATATCATCCTTTTTATCTCTGTAACATTTGTCATTGAACTTAGTTCAGTTTTTGTCACCAGTCATAACAATTGTTGTCATTTGAAGAAGATAGGAAATGTATTATTCTTGCTTTTGTTATAGCAATGGACTATTACATAATGTATCCTCCATAAAATAGTGATAATTTCTTCCACAAAAAAAAAAAGCAAAATCCTCCCTCTTCCTTCCCAAGCTTTCACATCACTAAATATTTTGCAACCTTTTAAGGAAGATAATGGTTATATTTTTGGAATTTTATCCTTCTCTTAAACATATTAACTGACTGATCTGCTGATAGAAGTCAATAAGCTAAATAGCATATCCAGACTAGTTGTATAAAAAAGTAATATGAACAATAAAAATATTAGAATTTGAAAAATTCATTTCAGTGGGTAATAGCCAGAATTGAGATAGTGTAAAAAAAATGTTACAAGGTCAAGGTACCAAAATTGAAAATCATCTTATGTGATCCTATAACATGTCGAAAATCAACCGGAAGTCACCATTCCTGAACTTCCGGGTTCCCCATAGGGCTGTTTTTCACCCTCCAGAGGCTTCAGGGAAGCTCCTGAAGCTGCCGGGGGGGCTGTTTTCGCCGTCCCCAGGCTCCTAGAAAACCTCTGGAATCGGGGAGGGCAAACAAACGTGCCAAAAGCGGGGTGCTATGGTGCACACATGCTCACTGGGTCATGTGCGAATGTGTACTGAGTCGCACACATAGCATTATGGGCATGGTACACCCACACATGACCCCCTGCTCTCCCCCCGCTTTTGGCACGGGAGTCAAAAAAGGTTAACCATCACTGCCATATAGCATTTAAGCAGAAGAATGCTTACTGTGTTGTAAATGGTGAATTAAAATTTAAGTTTATTTTCAGAAAAATATGTGACTTTTTTGACAGTATAATAAGTGAAGTTTGTTACTGCCCCCTTCCAGGTTTTTTTTTTAAAATTGACAATGTTGCCAAGAGTGGCATTCCAAAACCCACTCCCCATCAAAAACATTAACCAAGGCCATCCCTATTACAGCCAGATTCAGCCAGAATCAACATTATCATTTACTGAGGCTTGAATTCAAAAGCTGATCAACAAAACTTTTTATGGTTGCTGTATCACTATTAACTGTTTTAGGTTAATTGGTCTTTAATTACATAGTACTAATTTTGCTGAAAGGGATGTTGTGGCTCAGTGGCTAAGATGCTCTGCTTGTCAATCAGAAAGTTCGGCAGTTTGTTGATTCGAATCCCTAGCACTGCATAATGGAGTGAGCTCTGGTTACTTGTCCCAGTTTCTGCCAACCTAGCAGCTCGAAAGCATGTAAAAAATGCAAGTAGAAAAATAGGGACCACTTTTGGTTGGAAGGTAACAGCATTCCTTGCGCCTTCAGCGTCTAGTCATGTTGGCCACATGACCATGGAGACTCTTCAGACAGCATTGGCTCTTCGGCTTTGAAATGGAGATGAGCACCCCCTTCTAGAGTCGGGAATGACTAGCACATATGCGCCAGGAGAACCTTTACCTTAATTTTGCTGAGATCTTTTCCCTTTCCATTCTTCAGAGGTTCATGTGGTGTTACAATACCTATTTTTCCTTCATTTCTAATAGGCAGTTTATTCTTACCAGCTTTACATTTTGAATTTCTTTTTATGAAATCTTTATTGAGAAAATTGGATTGTTAATATTGACTCTTTTTTATAAGGCAGATGGACTGTGATGCTCTATTCACAGCATTACATCAATTCTACTTCAGGAGAGTTCTAATAGTAATTAAGCTGCCATAAAAGAAGTGAATGCAATTTTAAAACGGTTGCAGTGTCCCAGGGTCATCTTTTTGCGACATTCTGAGAAGCAAAGACAATGCGGAAGCCAGATTCACTTAACAACTGTGTTACTAACTTAACAACTGCAGTGATTCACTTAACTGACGAGAAGTCATAAAATGGGGCAAAATTCATGTACAAATTCTTGCTTAACAATGGAAATTTTGAGCTCCATTGTAGTTGCAAGTTGAGGACTACTTGTATTTAGAGAGGAATCTATAGAAACAGTTTCTTCATGAAAACTACTACAACATCAGCATATAATCATTTTTTAAAACAATGATAAATACAGGATACCTTCTCTCCATCATTTATAGGTAACTTAACTGCAGTTGTTATGTTAATTAACATGGTTTTTAAATGAATGTGTTCTCCATTGACTTTGCTTGTCAGAAACTCACAAAAGATGATCACGACCCCCACATGACACTGCAATCATTATAAATATGAGTCAGTTTCCAAGTGTCTGAATTTTGATCACATGACTGTGATGCTGCAATGATCATAAGCTGAAAAATTGTTGTAAGTCACTTTTTCAGTGCTGTTGTAACTTCGAATGGTCCCTAAATGAACTATTGTAAATCGAAGAGTACCTGTATATCTTAATAACTTCCATGCAACCTAGTATACACCTAATCATTTCATTTTCTTAAGAAAGTTAGTAGTAGCAGAGAAGAAAAACAAATCATAAGAAAGTAGAAAGAGATTTACATTCTTGGCTAAAGGCAAGGAGCATGCTTTTGTTTTAGAGTTCTGTTAACAGTTTTGAAAAGAATAGATCTGTCAATTAGGAGAGTTAGATACAAAGAGTAGAGATGCAAAACCTGAATTCATAAGATTGCATGTTGCCTGTGAAAAACTTAGGTGTAATCTCCAGGTCTCTTTAAAAGTTTACCTCAAGTTGCTTTCTTGCTCCAGATGAGTTAGGCCCCAAACTCCACCTGTTTACTACTTCAGAGAAAAGAGCTACATTTGAATTACCTCTACAATCAGGTGTAGTCAGAAAAATTCAGTATAGCCACAAAAAGTAATCTTAACAAATACTTCACTTAAGTACCCACAAGAATCCTGTCACTCCTGTTACCAGCAAAACAAATATAAAAATATTGCATGTTTTTTTTAAAAAAATGGTTTAAGGTTTCTTAGAACCTAGGTTTTTTTACTAGTAATATAAAAAGAATCTAAAGCAACTGTATACATTTAAATAGAAGAACTTATGAATGCTATGATTTTAATATTCTTGATACATTTGTATAATATCTCCCTTTCTGCTTTACCTCATGTTTCAAGTATCTGTTGATATTTTAACATTATCTAGATACAATGCAGTATCACAATAAAATGAAGGAATTATATGGCATTCCCCATCATGAGAAAGTGCTTAAATCTGTGGATTTAATTTCCTAAAATTTCCTAAATAGCAGTGTTGAATATATGGAAGTTGAAATCCACTTATCCAGTTGACCAAGCTGTTAAAACTGGTTTCTTTGGGCCTTTTAATTTAACGTTTAACATGACAGTGTGTTTGCTGTTGCCTTAATCTTGGGGAGAAAAATTAAAAGCTAATTTTTTTCTTTTTCGACAGAATTAAAATTTATTTCTAGAATTACTATACCTGTAGCAGAGTTAATATATAATAATAAAAATACTAACAATATTAAACTGCTGTTTCTACAATGTGTATATAAAATATTTCAGATATGCATGTAAAAAATTAGTGTTCAGCAAAGGCTTGTGCTGTATAGCAATCCAGATTTGAAGAGCAGAATGTGATTCAGAGCTCCCACAAATATACATGTAGCAACTGTTGGGAACATTTTAAACCAAATGCATATGTTCACAACAACAATTGTGCATGGCCAGAAAGAGATACAGATATTTTAAGGTGTTTTTGACAGATAAGTCCATGTATATTCTGAATCATATTTTGTTATTTGAATTCAAATCTCTACACAGTTCTAGCAGTTGTTTGTTTTCCTTTGAGCCATGATATAGTAGCCAAAAAGTTGCTGGGATTGTCTGCAGCTGATTTCTTTCTCATCTTTGTATACATATTTGTTACATTATATTTATTGTTAGATAGTATAAATGAAGCCCTTATGATTATGTTTATAGATTTAGCATTCATTCATGATAGAAAAAGATTTTTTTGTCTCAAGTAAAAGATGGCAGAATGTTTTTGGATATTTCAGTTAATTGAAATGAACAAAGTTTACTTTTCTATAATTTCTATGCTTCTCATTTTATCAGTAAAAAGTGCCTAAATTAACAATTAAAGCCTGTACATATCAAACATTAAAGCTCTAAACAGGCCAGATTACTCAAAGCAGAGTGAGGAACTTGTAGTTTATCAAGTGTGGCTTTATTGCTGTGGCATAGGATAGCATTTTGTTTATAACAAGGTGGTGCAGTGGTTAGAGTACAGTACTGCAGGCTACTTCTGCAGTCTGCAATTTGGCAGTTCAAATCTCACCAGGCTCAAGGTTGACTCAGCCTTCCATTCTTCCGAGGTGGGTAAAACGAGGACCTAAATTGTTGGAGGCAATATGCTGACTCTGTAAACTGCTTAGAGCTGTAAAAGCACTGTAAACTGGTATATAAGTCTAAGTGCTATTGCTGTAACTATCCTGAGTTTAAAATCTTGTTTGATAATACACCTGTTTTGTAAAATATTTACATTTTATAAAGTATTACATTTGGGGTATTATATCTAAGAATCCAGGGGATGGGGGCAGGCATCAAATAATACAATAAATCCTCAACAGTATTTCAGATGGAATTACCAATATAATTTCTTTCTTTGATTAAGATGCTCTTTTGAATTTTTTTTGTAAATTTCCCAATATTAATTTTGCTTTTCTTGCTATGTGTGCTTTAGAACAAAAAAATTAGAGATTCTCACTACATTATCATTGTGTACATATGAAGTGCTCTTGAATTGCAGTCTAGAGGAGAATCAAAATTATCAGTATTTACTAGGAGTTATCCCCTTTGGAATACACTTAATAATTGTTTGCTCGTGGGAAAGAATGATCCCTTGATATTAAGAAACAGATAACACAAGAAAATGCAGTACTATTTGGTTTAAGGTAAGCACCTTACCTTACGTATCTTAATGTTTAAATCTATTCAGATCTAGTTTTGTCACTTTTAAAATATATACACAATAATCATATAGATGTTTCACTTAAATTGAAAGTGATCTTTTTCAGTAAAATTTTCCTCAGATTGAACAAAAGGCAGCCAAATTAATGTCTATGGTTGAGCCTTACAAAGGGCAATCACATGACTGCAGGATGCTACAACTATCACAATTGCAAGCTCTGATTCTAGTCATGACAATGAGATGCTGCAATAGCTGCATCTATGAGGGCCAACTGTAGGTGCTGTCATAACTGCAAATCATTGCTAACCAAGTGGTTGTTAAGGGAGGACAACCTGTAGATCAGAGGTGGGTTCCTACCTGTTTGGGCGAACTGGTAGTGGAAATTGGGTGCACCCCACGTTTCCCTGCCTGTCTGCCCACCGCTCAGTCGCCCCACCCATCCAATGCTTGCCCCACCCACACGACGCTCACTCGCTTGCTTGATGCTTGCCCCACCCATCTGAGCCCTATATAGGCCTTTGCCACATGGCCCATCCTCCAGCTACGTGCCTCGCCCGCTCTGCTCAGCTCACCAAAGGTAAGTAAGCATGCTGCCTGACTGTCTTAGGTTGAGGACTGAGGCCCCAGAGACACGCTATTCCCTGAGGCCCTGGAGCCACCGCCCACTTTGGTCAGGTCAGGGAATGTGCAATTCCCGGCTCCAGCCTTGCCCCCTTGCCATTGCCGCCTTGTGGCTTGCCTCAGCCAGCTTGGGGACTGCGCCATTCCCCGGCTCTGGCCTTGTCCTGGAGCTGCCTCCCTCGCTGCCCCTCCCTTCCTGTGGCCCTGGTCCTAGTCCCACTTCTGAGCCACCGCCTCTTTCTTCAGAGCAGGCTACTTATCTTCTGCAGTGGCTGGTCCAGAGTCCATCGGATGGCAAGCTGGTTGGAGCTGGGAATTGGCTGGCTGGCAAAGAAGCCTCCCAGCTGCCCCCTTTGAGAGCCATTCACTTTCAAACCAGCCACTGACTGCTCTGCTCCCACCACTGTCATAGAAGCCGCTCACCACCTCCCCAGGCTAGGCCCGCATCTCATGCCAGACCGAGACCGCAGCTGCTGTCCGTTTCCTTTTTCTGCCCGGCCAGCGGGAGAGGTGGCAGCACCGGTCAGGCCGCTGGTTCTCAAAGAGGTGGCTAAGAGGGTTCTTTTCCACCCAGTCCCTTGCTGCAGGGCGACGAAAAGTCCTCCGGTCTCTGCCACCATCTTCGTGTATGCGCATCCTTCTTACCTGCTGCAGGACTTTTCAGCGCTCTGCGATCAGAGGCTGGCTTGAAATGAACTCTCTCAGCTGCCTCTATCAAAGCTGACGGGCTAGACAAAGGGAGCGGACAGCGGCAGCCTTGGTCTGGTGCAAGCTGCAGGCCTGGTCTAGGGAGGCGGGGAGTGGCTCGCCTGGGGGGCTTCTGCAGTGGACACGGGAGTGCCCCTTCTCACCTCTGATGGCTGCCCCCCCAAAAAAACCTTGTCAAAAAGTCCCCAAAATTTTCCCACTTGTTTGGTGGGTGTGGCTCGGTGGTGGTAGCCATGTGATTGCCTGTGCGTGAGTGACATCAAGTTGGCCACGCCCACTCAGTCCCATGCCCCCTAGCCACACCCACTGAACCAGTGGCAAAAAAATTTGAAACCCACCACTGCTGTAGATGAGTTGCAGTTACAATAAAATTTAAGGTACAAGAAACTAGTGTACAGTACTGTTTTTACCAAACTGATGCAGTGGCTCATTGAATAATTTTTGTTAGGGGCTAAGATTGCAATACTTACTTTTTAATGCTTTCAGGAATACCAGCAACTAAATAAGCCATATGTGGTAGGCAAATGTTAGTGCCACTACTGAAAATAGATGGGCATGGCCTGGTCCATGTGTGGCCAGCTCTATGTCGCTCACATGGGCCGGGTGGTGTTGGGGAGGAAATCCAGGGGTCTCTAATGGGTGAGGCGGTTGGTGGGAGTCTCATCCCACAGATGAGGTGAGGTGAGGCAATGCAGGGGGTCGGATGGGGGTGGGGTGCTGCAACCATGAGGCAACACAAGGTGCGGGGCAGGAAGTGCCAGAAACTCTCTCTCATCACGCATTCACTGCCCTTCGTGTGCGGGGGCCGATGTTTTCTGGCAGCACCGGCAGCCTGCTAGCCACTTAGCAAGCATATTCTATGGCTTTGGAACCTGCTCCACTGGACTGGCTGTCCCAGCAGTACACACGGCAGCAGGCAGAGGCAATGAGGAGGTATGCGATGGGGACTGCTGGAACGCTTACTCTATCCCACTCTGTTTTTGCTTGCGTTTGGAAAGCAGGTCACTGCTGGTCAACTTCACCCCCCCTTTTGCAGGTCTTGCCCTTGACTTGCTCATGGAGCGTGTTCCCCTTGCACATCCGATGCGCCTCAGCCCCATTGCCACTACTGCTCAGCAGACCCAGCTCAAAGAAGGTGAAGCAGCCAGCTAGAAAGGGCAAGTAGAGGTGGTAGAGCAAGCCCAGGCCCAGCAAGTAAAAGGCAGCCACCGCAAGCCGGGAAAGCCAGATCTCCATCGGCACCATGGCCACCCAGGCCCAAAAGAGAGGGGAGATTACACGATCCTGGCTGGGCCTGAGTGGTGATGGTGCCAATGGGGATCCGGCTTTCCAAGCTCACGTGGCTGCCTTTTATCTGGTGGGCCTGGGCATGTTCTACCAGCTCTACTCGGCCTTACTAGCTGGCTGCTTCGCCTCCTTCTTGCTGGGTGGGCCTGGTGCTCTGGGCTATGACGGCAGCAGCCTAATGGAGCTGCATAGCTGCTGGTGGCCTTGGTGCCAAGTTGCATTGGGTGCGTAAGGAGAATGCGCTCCACACGTGGGCCAAGAGCAGGACCCACAAGGGGACCAAGATAACCAATGGTGACCTGCTGTCTAAACACAAGCAAAAACAAATGGGATATAGGCAGGCCGATGGTGTCTGGCAGCAGCCACCCCACCCCTTTTCTTGGCCTGTGGCGATGGCACTAACCGGAAGCAGAGGCGCAGGAGGGAGGCACACAGTCCAGCCTGCTTGATACGCCAGGCAGCTGCCTGCCCTGTTCGAGACATGTGGGCTGGAGCAGGGGCATCTGGTAATCCGCATCACGTGCCTTCCTCCCATTCTCCCTGCCGCTGCCGCCATGCCTGTTTCTTGGATGACCAGCCCTGTGGTGCAGCAGGCTGCAGAGCCCCTGCTTCTGGAGATTCCCCCCCCCCCCCCGAGCATGCACACAACACAAATACATGCACAGAGGCAACAATGGGGCGGGGTCAAAATGGGAAGTCTCTGGCAAGTTGAAAACTAAAACCTGCGGAGCAGTGGCTTAACTTTTTGTCCACCCTCCCCTCAGTTGCCTCCACACCTGCTGCCAAGAAGACAGTTGTGCTTCTGCCTTCCCCCACAATGCCAGAAGTCACATGCCACCACCGCTCGCCTGTTGTGTCCCCCACCACAGCCTCTGTGATCTGCCATCGCACCTGAATGGGTCCATTGGATGTCTGAAAACAGTCCGTTTCTGGCCTCTGGAGGGCCTCCAGAGAGTGCAGGGGAGGCCATTTTTGCCTCCCCAGGCTCCAAAAAAGGCATGCACGCATACACAGGGCTGTGTGTCACACATGCATGTGCAGGGGGCATGGCCCAGGATGGCATTAAATTATGGGGGTGGGCATGTGAGCGCACACGCATGCTTTTGGCACCCGAGGTGAAAAAGGTTCGCCATCACTGTTCTAGTGCAGATGTGCCACAGGTGGCATGCAGAGCCATTTGTCAGAGCATGTGAGGCGCTGCCCTGCGCATGCACGCTGGCCAGCTGAGTTCACCCTTTTTTAAAGCCATTTTTCTCCCTCCCCAGGCTCCAGAGGCTTTATAGGAGCCTGGGGAGGGCGAAAAGAGTCTCCCTGCCCTCCCCGGAGGTCCTCCGGAGGCTTCATGAGCTTCCGTGAAGCCTCCGGAGCGCAAAAAAACGGCCCTATGGGCAAACTGGAATTTTGGCAACAGACTTCCGGTTTGCTTAGATGGTTGTTTTGACTGCTCCAGAGACTTCAGGGAAGCCTCTTGAAGGTCCCTGAAGCCTTTGGAGTGCTCAAAACGACCTTCCAAGCAAACCGGAAGTCCGTTCCTGAAATTCCGGTTTGCCCGTAGGGCCGGTTTTTTGCACTCCGGAGGCTTCACGGAAGCTCATGAAGCCTTCGGAGGGCCTCCGGGGAGGGTGGGGAGACTCTTTTCACCCTCCCCAGGCTCCTATAAAGCCTCTGGAGCCTGGGGAGAGCAAAAAAAGCATGCAAAAAATGGGTTGCGCCTGTCACACATTGCATTATGGGTGTGGCACGCCCGCACACGATCCCCCCTGCGCTCCCCCCACTTATGGCACATGAGCCAAAAAAGTTCGCCATCGCTGTTCTAGTGCATAAGTAAACTGGCGATAAACATATATAACTTTTTATTTATGAAGTAAGGCAATATTTCACAACCTAGAATTATAGAATTGAAATACAGTATATCTTTAAGCATTAAATTGAAGAAAGCTCAATCTTAGTCATATTCTAAATAAATTCTGTTTATGACTTCTGCCTAAATTAACTGATACTTCTTAAAATTTTCCTGTACTAGATTTTGTGTAAGAAATCTGTTTATATTTGTTTGATATTTCACTATGGCATTTAAGGCAGAGTTCGCCAACCTTTCTGGCTTTGAGGACCAGTTGGAGTGGGTAGTAGGGATGGTTCCGTACGAGGGGCGGGCAAGCATGCACAGCTCCATTTACTGCTCATGCAAGTTGGGAAGTGCACACATGCATGGTCACCCACTGATTTGGGTGGCCCAGTTTAAACAGCTCACAGCCCGGTAGAAGCCCAGGTGTTGGGGACCCCGATTTAAATCCTCCCTCCCTTTTTATTTTATGATCTTCTAAGAGAGAATCCATGTCCTTGTTTCTTTTTTTCTTTTGGGAAGTATTGTATCTGTTTACATTTATTACTTACCCAGAACCTATGGGAATAGGGTAGTGCAAATATAATAAATAAATAAATAATATTTATGCATGCTGTTTTAAGAAACAGAGTACTTTAATTATTTAATATACTACATTAATAATTTAACATTATTATATTATTGCTTTAACTCTGATTTTTAAACTGTTTCAAAGCTTTTATGGAAAGCAAAATATATCACATACATTGGCAAAAAGAGAGGCTTCTTTAATAAATGGCAGAGGCGTTAGTGACATTCTACATTAGTAACAAGTGTAATACTTTTGCTATTTATTAAAGAAGCTTCACTTTTTGAGGCATCTTTTGAACTCTGGATTCTTAAAGGAATTGCATTTTAATAGTGTCCTTTAAAGCAGCCTTATTCTTTAAAAAAAAAAGAAATGGACTGCTTTAATAAATATCTGAGAACTGCTGTTCCTGTGTAAAGTCTTAAGTATCCATTTGGAATCATTTGCAAAGGGTAAATAACTGCAGTCTGTAATGTAGCATAAATAAATAGTATATTTATATGTGGATATTTCAAACCTGCTTTAAGCACTTATTTGAAAGTTATATCTTTCTGAATTTTCAGAATTACTTTGAACAATTTGTTTCTTCTTCAGGTCAGAAGACTTGTCTTCATTTACATGGTATTTTCCCTTACTTGTATGTGCCATACGATGGTTATGGACATTTGCCAGATCATTATCTGCGTAGTTTGGCATTCAGCATTGACCGGGCACTCAATGTCACTTTAGGAAATCCATCTTCTTCTGTTCAGCATGTGTTTAAGGTGTCACTAGTATATGGAATGTAAGTATTGATTTATTTTTTAAACATTGTTAAATAATACAATTATTTTTGAGAATAGTTAATCTATATACTACTAAAACTCTTTTGCTTGTTTGTATGTAACTTTCAGTTGGGCAAAATGGCGTATCATAGGGCAACAATTTTTGAATTGAGGTACCTCAAATGGACTAATTTAAAGAATACACCCTCAATTGTCCTCATCAGATTGAGATTTCAAGAATCTCCAGACCTTTTGTAATGGCAAAATTGTGAATGCTATAGTATTATCTGTTGTACCTCCACAATCACAGGATTGTGATTTCTGACACTGCCTGCTAGCTTCATACCAATAAAGTCAATGGGGGAAGCCAGCTGGAAGTCAGAAATAGCTCCCACTAAGTTTTTGCCCCCTTGTGGACATTCTGATATTAGATAAGGAAATATTTCTGAAAGCATGTTTCAGTGGGTCATGGGTTGTCTGTTATTTGTATCTGCATATACAAAACAGACTCCCACTCTCCTCATAGTATTCTGTACTTTTCCTGGATGCTATCTCCACCATATGAGATAGGTAAGACCAACACCCCTTTACTGTAGCCATACCTGCTTTTTAATTTTCACAATGAACCAACTCCATTATTTTTTTTCTAACAAAATTGGCTGCAGTGTTTTTTGGTATAGGTTGGAATTTAACTTTTAAAAAAGCAGCAACTGAATAAACGATCTTAATTACTTTTTTGCCCTTGTTTTTAAATTGAGGATTTTAGAGATGGAGAGGGAGTAGGAAAGACAATAGCTGAAAGATTACAATTAAAATACAGAAGAAACATGGTAAATGTCATTTTTGCATTGATATGCATATCAGAATTTGAGCCTCTTAGATCTCTAAAACTTAGAAGAAAAAACAGAAACTAAGAAACCCATAACTGCAAGTTGGGAATGTGAATGCACATTTCTCCACAACATGATAAATCTTGAACTAGTAACATTTTTGAGCTAAGAAGTAAAACTAACATATGTATTAGGCTATGTATTAGGACTATGCAATACTTCAGAATTGATTCTGAAAATATATTTTGGAGCACAGAGAGGAACAAATGTAATTGCAGAGACCATCCTGAGGAAAGATATGTCTGCTTTCTGTGAATTATGCTGTATTATTTTCTGCTGTTTCTAAAATTGATTGTGTAAAGATATGTTTAATTAATTGATTCGGTTGCTTCAGATGATAACTTTTGAAGTATTTTTTAAACGTTTAACCCAATTCTTCCTAAGAGAAGGCATATTTAATTACACCCTTCACCACTGTCATCTATTGTTGTAACCCTAGAATAAAAATACAGGGATTACCAAGGGTTTTCTTTGTGTTCTAATTGTTCCTTGTAGCAAAATATTTTAAGTGTTTCAAGCTTTCTTCAGTCTGGAATATAGAGCACTCTGGACATTCTGAGTTTTGTTTTGAAAGAAAGTTCTGATGAAAGTTGTTTGTCCTTTATGCAAAAAAGCAGCTTGTGTACACTCCTTTAAGTGTTTTGATGCATGTCTTGATCTGTTCTCTTGAGAGATTATGAGATGAATAGTTTTTTTTAGGGTATTTCAGCTCCTTTCTTCTGTATTTCTTGTGATACCGGTGTAAGAACTGCACAATTGAAGAAAAAAATAAAGCTTTCTTGAAGTTGAGCCCCTTATGCCTGGTGATTTTATGGATAGATTTTCAGTTTTACAATATTATAGAAATATTGTAATGTGTCATTGCCTTCTTCCAAGCTTCCTTATGTAGCTTAAGGGTTCTTATATTCCTGCTTAGCTTTTAAGTCCAGGCAAGGTTAGTCAGGGGTTGGCAGCTACAATGGCTGAGCAATTGAAAGAAATTGTGAAAAAATAATTTAATGTGAGAATTAGTGGAACAAATATTTTTGTTCATCTGTTTGAGCCAAGACATTATGGAAGGATCATGATGTGGTTTTGGTTGGTGTCCCTGCCAGTGTTAAAAGTAGCTGATATTTCAGCCTTTTCCCTTCCCCCTCGGTCCTTACATTAGTAAAGATATCTCATATCTCTTAATGGAGACAAACTATGTTTCTTAATCTTTCCATGTAGCTTAATAGTGGTTTTAAAGCTATAGTTTAAAGATTTCTTAACTCTTAAATGAGAGTGCACTTTATATTTCAAAATTTCCATAGTTTGTATAGAAGATACATTGATTTCTGTTGTCAGAGTTGATCAACAGTTTAGGTAGGTTAACTTTGGAAGAATGTTATTAAATTTATACATTTATGAAACACCAGTATTTAAAAGTAGAAATATTTCTTTTGTAGGGCAAAATAAACCTGGGTAGAAATTTCAAGTTGCTTCAAATTAGCATTTATGGCATTCCCATAATATGCCATACTTGATCATTTATTTCAATTGTTTTATTTGCATGTGAATAATCTTGGGAATTAATGTGTAGATTTATTCTAAAAGCCTTAATTAATAATTTGGAATTTAAGTTAAAAAATGTGGTTGCCATTCCCTACCTTATTATTAGGGCTACTATGTAATTGCCCTTAGCTGCACGATAAGCAAAAAAAGTATCCCGTCATCTATATTTTTGGAAAGGCAATAAAAAAAGTATGCTGATCTAGCTGCCACAATGTTCCAAAATAAAGAGCTTGGGGTGGGCCATTAGCATAGTTGTGTATGACAGTATTCGTGTACTATGGCAATGTAATAGCCAACTAATCCATGTTCTCTCTCAAACTTGGAATTTCAAAGGGTACAGAGATCATTATTTAAGTGTCGGAATGATGTCTCCTCACTTGTGCAAGCACTATAAAAAGCTTTATTTCAGATCATCCATTAGTAGTTCTCACTTCAGATTGAAAGATGATTAATACACACTCAAATTGTTTCTGAGAAATGAAATAATAATTGATCTTTCATTCTGTGTTACTTCGTATCTGACCTGCAATAAAAAAAACCTATAAATAATATGTACAGGTGAATCTCAATCCTAGATTGGGCTGTGATGGGAAAGGTTCCTATTACTCTGCTGAGGGCATAACTTCATCAAAGTGATTATTTGGAGCAGGACAAACCAGAATATAATATACTGGATTTTTGTTTTCCAGGCCTTTTTATGGATATCATGAAAAAGAAAGGCAATTTATGAAGATCTATCTTTACAATCCTGCTATGGTAAAAAGGTAAATATTTCTTTTGTTAGTATTTCCATGGTATATCTTTTTATACAGAGACTGGAATGAGGGCTGACACATCATAATTTTGAATGGTTGCTGAACAAATGATTGTAAGTTGAGGCCTATTTGTACAGGCTGAAGATTACCTGTACAGATAATATTTGACTTTTGACAATAGTTTGGATTTACGATGGCTTCGGAAAGACTGTGTTATCACCTGTAAAACATTTCTGGCAATTGTAAAATGTTTTATGATTTGTTCAACAACTATGATTTCAACTAATGACCATGTGATTCATTTAATGACCATTGTAAAAATGGTCTTAAAAATCATGTGATCTGGTGGATGCCTTAACTTAAAACTTGCCCAATTTTCCACCAAAATTCTGATCCCAATTACACTTGTAAGTCAAAGACTACCTGTATCCACAGGGCTACTGTGAACTGTAGATAAATTCTTAGTACTTATATACTACTCCATATTGCTTAATAGCACTCTCTGAGCAGTTTACAAATATCACCCTATTGCCCGCAACAATCTGGGTCCTCATTTTACCCGTCTTGGAAGGATGGAAGGCTAAACTGGTCAGAATTGAATCCTGGGTATGGGCAGAATACTGCATTCTAATCTCTGCACCATTACGGCTCCTAGCATGTAATACAGATATCAAATTTGTTGCCCCTCTTTTACCTGCCCTCATCCCCAGGTAGTTGGTTTTTGCTAACATTCAGTAGCAAAATATGGGAAGGCTTAATTTGCATAATTAATAGATAATCTTAATCTCCAAAAGGATAAATGCAATGAAAAATTCTGCTTTCATCAATGCAGTAGCATCATTGCTGTGCTTCTTGCACCCCTTGGCCAATAGAAAAAAAAGCTTTAAAAAGTGCCGTAATGCTGAATGCTGTTATAACAATAACTATAATCTATGATTTATTAAGATATACACTATTGCAAAATTTGCGCTTATTTATTATTTTTCCACAGATTAATCTGCTTCAGTCACAAAGAAGGCATCTCTACTTGTTTCTGCTTTTAATTAAACATGGCTTTAATTATGATGAACTCAACAAAAGTCACAACCTGTCCTTGAAGTTATGACTGCCACAAACACAGGCCCTCAGTAGACACATGACAGCAGTTCAGAGGCTTGACAACTGGTTCTCATTTACAACCAGTTGCAGCATCCCACTGCCACATGACTGTGATTTGCGATGGTTTTGTCATTTTGCAGCAAAAATACCCACCCATTAGATACATTGAATTTGCTTAATGAACATGTGATTTGGTTAATGATTGCAGTTACTCACTTTACGAATGTTGTAAAAGTGGTTGTAAAATCAGACTAAGTCACTGCTGATGACTGCAACAATGTAGACCAAAAATCTGGGCCCAGTTGTGGTGGTTAAGTGAGATCTACCTGTATGCAATTTCTTTTTGCTCAAAACAAATATTTTGAACAGCTAGACACAGACATCTGTAGATGCCTCAAACACATGTGTTTAGGTTCATCATATCTTGTTTTTACTATCTAAAATGTTATATGTGTAGGTGAAATTCTTGGTACAGATATCAGAAAACTGCTATATTCCATTTATGTTCAGTAATGTTCCCATGTTTAAATATTTCTTTAAAAATAATTTTGAAATACTACTGATGATTTTTTTTATTTAGAGTATGCGAGCTTCTACAAGGTGGCGCTATAATGAATAAAATTTACCAACCTCATGAAGCTCATATTCCCTACCTCCTTCAGCTCTTTATAGATTATAACTTATATGGAATGAACTTAATCAATCTGGCTGCAGTCAAGTTTAGAAAAATAAAGAAAAAAGGTATGCAAGTTATCTCAAACATATTCAGACAATTTAGCCTCTAGAATAAACTGTAAATTATGGATGGTAATTTAAAGAAAATAATGGTTGCCTTTGTATTAATTGCTTACGTTCCACACTATTCTCACCATTAATATCTGCTGGGTGCATAATCCAAGAGTCTCTGTTTTCAGAATAAGAAATTACAGCTATAATGTCTGAGTATTACTTCTCCATGCTTCTTTTTAACTTTGTATCCCTCTTGCTGTTTTAATGAATGACACAACAGCAATACCTCATGCATAAAACATAAGCACATGACTTCCTGAACGTAGTCGTTGTGATTACTTAACCAACCATGGTGTACAATAGATAAATGTAAAACATAAATACAATACATTAGTCCAGTCTGTGTTTAGTTGTCATTTGAAAGTGAAATAAAGAATTATTACTTTGGGTCATTTTCTAGGGATCCCATAATGTACATAGTTGTTTAGGCTCCTTTCCCTTTGCTTTGCTGGGAATAGTTGTCAGGTACAAACAACCACGCTTGAAGAGTTCAATCCCTGTGGTATCTCAGTACTGGAGTCAGACTGGGCTCTGCTGTTCTTCTGCAGGGTGCAATCCTCCTTTCTCCATTCTCCATCACTTTCATTGTACTGTGGCTATTGTGTACTATTTTGTAAGATTATATAGAAATTAATATAGTGCTATCTTCTAATTTGAGGAAAGAGCTGAGTCTTTATTTCTGCTGTTTGACTGTTTTCTTTCTTTTGGATCTGCAGTTTGTTTTTCTGTTACACCTATCTTGCAATAGTTCTTCATCTGATGTCTATAATTATTAAAGTATTCTCTAATAGATGCTTCAGGTACAATAATGTTTTTTTCATAATCACTATTCCATTCAGTGTGTTTTGGACTTAGATAACAACCACATTTATTGTTAACAGATTTCTCAAAATAATTTTTTTATGTGTGAAATCACTGATGAAAATGGGCATTTCATTCTTCTGTCAGAAGCTAATAGTGGGAAAAAAATATTGAAGAGCACTTTATAGGTTTCTGCAGTTGGTTGAAAAATGGATTTAGAATCTGTTATCTCTTTAAAAAATATAAATATATCCTCAAGTCATATTGCACTTCTGGTGACTTCATGAATGTAATTTACTTGGTTACATAAGAGAGGTTTTCTGCAGGTTTCTCGGTCTGTCATAATGGACACTACAGCTAGATTTAAGGCCTGGAAATGAATATATACATAATTCTAAGGGTGCTGTGGGTGAGAAAGAAAATGATTTTTTGTAAGATATATATTATACCTGAATATTGCCAATTTCTTAAAAGCCATTTCCTGCCAGAATTTTCAAATCAGTTATATATAGGTTTGTGATGCAGTCATAACAGATATGGCCAGTGCTGTACTTTAAACCTTCGGCTTGTGAAGAAATGCATTAATTAATTATAGCTAGTCCTCACTTAATTATCACAGCTGGAACTGGAAACTCTGTCCTTAAGTGACACAGTCCTTAAGTGAAAAATAACTTGACTGTACCAGATTTATGATGCCACTTCTGCCACAGACAAGCAAAGTACTTATGATCATTAAACAAAATATCATGATTGTGACTTGTAATTTTACTGCCAACTTCGCCATTGACTCTGCTTATCAGAAACTGGCTGTGAGGTGCACAAATATTGGTCATATTTATGCAGGACACTACAATGGTCATAAATACCTGCTGATTGTAAAATGCCTGAATTTCGATCGTGACCATGGGGAGGCTACGATGGTCATACATGCAAGGGCAAGTCACAAAGTTAACCTTTTCAGTGTCATCCTAATTTCGAATGGTCACTAAATAGGGCAGTTGTTAAGCAAGACTGCCTGTCATAGTACATTTGCATAAAATATGCTAATCATTGGATGTAAGAATAAGTTACATAAAACTTGTTCCACTCTTGCAAATTCTTCTCATGTTTCTTATATTCCTGCCATAATATCAATTATTCCCTTTGGGATCTTCTGTAACATAAGGAAGGTTGTTTTTCTGCTCTTATTTGGCTGTCAATTGCTTGCTTCTTTATAGAAGTTAGGCATCATCGTAAATATGTACTCTAATAGTAGTGTTTGATGGCATCTATGATGAGTGGCTATGTTATTACATATACAAAGACTTGTTTTGTTAAGTAACTCAAAGGCATCTCAATCCCTGAGAGTTAAGAATTCATAACTTTCTCTGAAAATGAGATAATTTCCTAGATATATTTTTGCACTTCCAATTTAAAAGACTTTTAGATAAAATTAGATGTAGCAAACAAAATGCAGATGGGGATTAATTTAAACTGTTATTTAATTCCATGCTTATTTTATTGCAGTGTTTTGCCAATAAATGATCTGTAATAAACTTCTTGTTAAATAAACAGTATTTCAAATGTTTAATATATAAAGTTTCAAATAAAGTGGCATGTTTTCTAATACAACATATTGGCTATGTTTTATATATAGGTGATGCATTTGAAGAAATTGCAAGTTGCGGAGATAATTGGACAAAATCTGCTACCAGACCCCATCAGTGGGAAGATAATCAGATTCCTAGGTTAGCATATCTGGATACATATTTGCCTTAGCAAGTATCCTAACCCAAGGGATATCTACATACATATACTAAATATACTAAATATAGCGGCAGGTTTAACTAGTTTAATCAAATTAAACTTGTATATTGACTGATTGGTAGGACCACAAATCTAAATCAACGGGCTACAATCAAAGTTCTTCCTTTAATTTTGAATTTATTTTGCTTTATATACTAGGATAGAGATAGCCTTCTGAGAACATGCTAGCACCCATGTATTATTTATTTAGAATGTGTTAATGGGAGAATTGTCCTCGACTTGAGGATCTCTTAAATAATTGAAACTACTTTGAAATATTATGACATTTGACCCAATTTTCTCCTATATTTTATGGCTGCTGACACATTTTTCCAGTAATGTAACTGAAATAAACATTTGTCTCTAATACTTCTAGTTAGCCTACATACATGCTAGTACACAATCACATCTAATAGTCTCCAAATGTTTGAAATTGCTTCTTCTTTAGCCCTTGGCTTTTAGCCATTTTAGCAGGAATTATGACAAGCGTGACCCTCAACATTTGAAGAGTACCTGCATTGTAAATATGGTTAGGTTAGGTTAGGTTAGGTTTATTTGATTTATATACCGCCCTTCTCCCAAGGACTCAGGGCGGCATACAACATTAAAAGAAACACACAATACAAAAATTAAAAAGAAATTAAATAGGATAACCCAAACCCAATAGAATCAGACTTTTCATATTCAACAATCCCTTCTCTAATCTTGTTCTTGAATTCCATTGACCTGATTGTGACGTGTCAGTCGGTTTTTTCCCCATATATATCTTGTTCTACAGGACTTACAAATATCTTTAGCCACAACTTTTGTGTTGTTATGCAACATTGGGGGAATCTCACTTTTAGCCCTGGAGAATAGGAAGAATAGTATCATTTGTACATATCTAATGCTTCTCATTCTTTAGTTGAACTAAGGTTAAAACCATTGTAAATCTGTGATTATTTATGTATTTTGATACAAAACTTTACATATAATTTCTATGTTTATTATAATACATTTAATATATATATATATATAACATAATACTCTTTTTAACTTTAATTTAAATGCAGCTCTTTGATATTGGAAGGTATAGAGCCACAGAGTACCTGTGAATTGGAAGTGGATGCAGTAGCTGCTGATATTTTAAATAGATTGGATATTGAAGGTAAAGTATTTTTCTTTGTGTGATCACATGGTATATTTGTAGGTGTTTTTTTTTTCAGTTCAGTGTATAATTCCTTCACTTAAAATATTTGTGTTCTGTTAAGCAATAGTATATTTTAATAGAAAAAGATAAATAACTTTTTTGATAGCCAGTAGGAAAGATGCTAAACTGTACCCAGTAAAGTCCACCCTCAACCATTAAAGTTTACAAAATCATAGTGGGTGATTTTAGGTCAGTTATTATCTCTTGAGCTTCTGGGTAAAAGGTGAAATATAAGCCTAACATGATAAACATGAGGGAGGGCAGATTTTTCTTACTATTGCTATTCAAGATGACCTCTTGTAAAGCTATGTCTTAATAAGCTTGATGCTGCCATTGATTCTGCTGCATCTTTTCTGATCTAGCCCAGATTGGTCAGAATCCAGGGTTACAAGCAATATGGGAGGATGAGAAACAGCGTCGTCGGAAGAACAAAGAGTCATCCCAAATTACTCCTCCTAACTCACAAGGTAGAATTGTTGGACTAAAATGTCTAATTTTGATTGGATACTGCTATTGTGAACTAAATAAAATTTGGGATATAAAAATTTTGGAATGTATATAATATAACATCATAACATTTTCTGAATTTCTTCTTTTTACCTGTTGCTTTTATATGTTCTCACTGGATTATATTTCATTTTATTTTAAACTCCATTTTCATTTTCTATTACCAGTATAGTCTTAGGTCCAAAAAAGCAGAAATAGTGAAGAAAAAGCATTTGTTCTTAAAGTTAGAATAATATGAATGCAGTGCCATAATTTGCAAAGTGTTGTATCTAAGAAGTGATATATAAGTAAATTGCATATGTTTTTTTACCATCTGGAAGATGCTAAAAATTCAGGAATGCATTAGTTTAATATCTTACAGCAGACCTGGGCATTTTATGGTCCCACATCCGGCCCTTCGGCTGTCCCCACATCCGTCCCTTTCCAGCCCACGTGAGCTTAATCGGAAATTAGAAATTAAATGCAAATAAGTATATGTCATGCATGCAATACAATTGCATTGTTTTTATTTTGAAGGTGACTGCTACTTTTTTCCCATTTATCTATGTGTGTATCCATGCATGCCTATGCACTTTCACAGCCCTATTAGTTTAGTCCTCCACAACAGTCCCAGTTTCTCATGTAGCCTTTGGGGAAATCAATTGCCCATCTATGTCTTACAGTTATACTGACAAGAATTACTCTGAAATTCATGGCTAAAATTCATTGCCTAGTTTGAGTATATTTTGCTTCATTTCTTCATTTTATGTTACCTTCCTCAAATAGTATTGTTGTTCCTGTTTAGTGTAACGGTTAATGCCTCAAATTAGAAGTGCGGCAACAGCCATACTTTTGCACATGAGTCATAAGTCATTTTTCAACACTGTTGTGACTTAGGTTACTTTTGTGATATAATATATATCAATACATATTAATATATTAAAATAATATATAACTATTTGTAATAGTCATAAGTCGAGGACTACCAATACGTCATGTTTTATGGATATCTCAAGAGAAGTTCTATTCCGAAGTTCAATTCCGAAGTTCTGAATAGATCGAAATAGAATCTACATAGGTGTAGATCCAGATTCTTTTTTTTTAATGGGCATGGCCATTTACAGATGATATATTGCTTTATTTTCAGTTAAAATATTTAGTAACAATTCTTAAGGGGGGAGAATATTAATATAGTGACTCTAAATTCCTTATATTTTTTTCATGAAAAAAAGATCGTGGATTTGTGGCCCCAACAGAAAGTGAAAGAATCTTTCAGAAGAGACTTAAAGAAATACTCAAGCAAAGTGATTTTTCTGTGTAAGTATTAATTTATATGTTAATCTTTATCTTTTTACCTCTGAATTCAACAATCACATTATTTTTTTATTATTATTAATTAGGACATCTGGCTCAATAGACAGCAATAATGAATCTCAAGAATTCTCTGCTGAATTGACATTACATTCTGAGATACCTAAAATTGTTTCATGCTCACCAGCAAATATGATAGAAGTACACAGTGATGATGAACTGCACAGAGGTTAGTATTAATACAGCAGTTGTTTTCTTCAATTACAAGACTTGTCCTATTAGAACTGATTTATTCAGAATGGAAGATATTGAAATGAACACACGAACTTTTCTATTGAACAGACTATCTTCATGCTCATCTGCATTTTATTTTATCCTTTATTACCAATTTGTTGATACACTTTGTGTGAATATTATGAGTATAATCCTATTTAATGTTAATATGCATTTTTATTATTGGTAAGTATCTTGACTATTTAACTTTGGCTTAAGATGAACTTTTAAGACATATATATACATGGCATGCTATAACTACATGTATTATTAGGAATATTGGTAATATTTGTAATATTAACATAATTAGGATGGAACATTATAATGTATTGTATTTGTTAAATTTTCAACAGATTCTGGTAAGATTTATATATAAGATGTATTGATTAATTCCAGTCTGCTGAAGAAATTAACAAATTCACATTTATTGCTTACTCAGTATTTGGAGATAAAGGAAATTTAGTACATATATTTAAGTCTATATAATATGTAATATGTATTACATATGTATATGTAGTATGTATATGTAATATATAATATGAAAAGCTGCTTGGTTTAGTGGTTAAGATACCAGGCTAGAAACCAAAATATTGTCAGTTCTAGTTCTACCTTAGGCACAAAGCCAGCAGGGTGACTTTGGCTACTTGTCTGGGCAATCTCCAAGAGTTGGGGCCAGTTGAACAAGAGAAAACAAATGTACCTTATTTTTCGGAGTATAAGACGCTCCAGAATATAAGACTCATCTTAGTTTTTGGGGAGGAAAATACAAAAAAAAAATTCTGCCTCTGCCTACCAGCATCCATGGTATTCATCTGGCTAGCGTCCTGTCAGTATGTAAGAGAGTTGAGGGCTGTTTGGAAACAAACAGTATTTGCTGTGTGAGCAATAAGGAAGGAAACAGCAAGAAGCCTGGGTGTGGCTTGTACTGTACTAAAACTGTATGCTGTGCTGATATCTGAAATTAAAACGGAAAGTGAAACTTCTCTGCTGAACTACCACGTTGGAAAACCTGCTTTGGGTATTGTATATTTACTTAATATGTTATATTATACATAAGGAGAAGTTATTGAATCCTGCTGAATCAGTTACTTCTGTGTACTTTCTGAATGTGATTGCTGCTGCAAACTCTGGCACATCCTTGCAGCAAATAGTGAACGGCCAGGTCAGCTTCAGCACATTGCAGCCTGATTCTGCATGAGCAGCTGATTGGCGGGTGGATCAGTCTCCTGGAATACCTCCAATCAGGCTGCAGGGATTGCCACAGACCATTGCCTCCTTCATGCCTCACGTTTTTTGCTACATTCTGTGTATAAGACGCACCTAAATTTTCACCCTCTTTGGGGGGGAGTACGTCTTATACTCTGAAAAATACGGTATATACAAAAAAAACCAGTAGATAAGAAAAAGAAAGCTGCTTTATGTATCATTTTATTAAAATAAAGTATAAAGACATCTTACTTCTCTTGAACCACAAGCATGTTCCCAGTATATTATATCTTCACAAAATGTAAATGCACATTTTAAGAATTTAATAGTCTTGTGATATTTGTAAAACAGTATTGGCAGCTAACCCAGAATCCTTGTTCATTTTTTAGAAGATTCTGAAAGCAAATACAAAGAGGATGCACTTATAAATGAAGAAGCCATTTTGAATATAATGGAAAATAGTCAATATTTCCAACCCGTATCTCAGAGATTTAGTAAGTATAATTCACAAAGACTTTTCTAAGTAAGGATTAAGAATATTTAGGTATAGATATTAAAGTGTTTTAATTACTTTGGTAAGAATTTGTGTGGCTTTATTATATTAATCACCCTGTTTGTCTTGCTTGTTTAAAACAGCAGGAAATCAGATAATTAAAAAGTATCTAAGAATTATTAGTGGGTTCCCTTTTTATTACTTACAGTATATCCATGCATTTGGTTTCTTTTTTTACATACTCATCGTATACACATACCTAAAATGTGTGGAAAGTATAAGAATTATTAAGCAAGAGAAATTAAAGGCAAAAGGTAGTAGAAAAGGAAATTATTTTTTACAATACTATGCCTCTCTATTCTTCTCTGACCTTGCAAATTATCATTGCTTCTATCCACCCAGTTAAACTTGTTCACACATTTCTGATTGTTCTTTAAAGTTCTCATTAGCTCTATCCAAACTTAACTCTTGATTTTCATTTTAAAATTTTAACTCTTTGACATTTTAATTTTTACATACTGTTTTTAGATTTTGATGTTTTACTGTACACTGCCCAGAGTGTTTTTTTGAGTGAGTCAGGCAGTTTAGAAATGTGAAATATAAATGAATAAACTTAAAACATGTGTCCAAAATCTGAGACCTATGACTCGGAAAGGAATGAAATTTGGAAAGGTTGTGGCTGTTTCAGTGCTACTTGCTGCTGCTAGGTTGCTACTGTGGTCATTTGATCTTCATTTTCAATGTTCCATGATAATTTCCCAACCATTCTTGCAATCCCTTGCTGTCAGGGTGAACAACCAGATCTACATGTAAAGAGTTCAGTTAGCTGTTTATTTCTCAAGCTTATACACAGGAATTTTCTCAGACTGAAAGTTTGTACCTGGATTAGACTAAATAACGTTCAGTGGCTTTAAGGAGAAGGTCAGCCTTTGCCTTCTTGTGCCCATATAGGGATTCCAGACTAATTATCCATTTGACCCCTCCCCCTGGCATGGCCAGTTTTCTCTAATATTTCCCCCCTCCCCTACCCAGCAGCAGGCACTTACCTGCTAGAAAGGGAGAAGGAAAGAAGGGAGGAACAGGGAGGAAGAAACCTCTATGCATCATTCTCAATCTACGCCACTGTATTTCCCCAGGCGGCTATCTTCCTTGACCTGTTCCGCCCACATGCTTTTCCCAACCCATGTAGCACTTCTTGTATATTCTCATACACCGTCCCCAACCCATGCTAGTCACATGTGCTTCCCTGATCCAACTCATACCACCTCCACATGCCATCCTTGACCCATCATGGTGCTTTCATGCACCCTTCTTGACATTTGTTATCCTCCTGTGGACCCTACCTGACTCCCATGGCACCTCTTAGCTCTCCTCCATGACTTCCTTGCACTCTTTTGACCCTCAATGCCCCTATGTGCCTTTCCAAATCCACACAACATCAATCACTCATTCCTCGGTACCTTTCCCAACCATATAATCTTACCATTTTTCAGCATTTTCACTGTGTTTTCATCCACTTCTTTCCTGGACCCTAACATTTTGTAGTACTTGTTTCAATAGCATTCTTCAACATATCACTAACATTTCTTTGCAAGTTGCTAAAATATTTCTTCCCCTATTCTTTCTCTTCAGTTTCTTCCCAAATAAGTCCATCATTTCTGTACACTCTTCTAAAGACTCTGTGTTTAAACCCTTTTCACCCACTTCTAATATAATTTTTATTTCCATCAACATCATATTTGTCTTCCTCTCACCTTTGTTCTCTTTGATAGCATTCTTTAAAACCATATTTTTAACACTAATTCAAGTACTTACCACAACTTTTTCTTTAGCTTCATTTTTCATGTACTCGCTTGGAGTTTATCTTGTACTATTTATCATACAAAACTTACACATTTATTCAGTCATTCTTTCACTTTATTTTCCTTCATTTCTCTTCTTCCATATCTACTCCTCCCCAAATCCATTATTAGCACATTCAGATATGGCTGTCCCACTTTAAATAACTCTTCTTTCTTTCTTCACTAATTCCCTCAATCGTTTATAACAAATAATGCCTTAGATTCCTTCCTTTGCTATATGTATGTATACATATATTGAAGGCAAAAATTTGAAATAAATGGGCCGTTTTCTGAAAAATACTTATCAAATTACTTTTCTGCATTTTCTTGTCTGGTTTCCATCAGTCCATTCATATCACTTAACATATGTTTTTCATCTAGGTTGCATTCATTCATAAGGTGGTCCCGTTTCCCCCCAACTCATAGCTGTATTTTTTCCTCCCATTGTCACCATTCATTTGTAAAAAGGTGTATTAGCTTAGTGGCTTAAAATCTTGGAGGTGGTCTTTGCTCCAGCAGTTCAAGTCCTAGCACTACATGACAAAGTGAGCTCACATCACTTGCCTCATCTTCTGCCAACCTAGCAGTTCAAAAGCATGTTACATGGAAATAAATAAATAGATACCACTTCAGTGGGAAAAATTATGGTACTTTGTATGGAAGTACAATCTCAACTGGTGCAGGACTTGCTCAAATGCAATCCCCAATTGCGAGGCAACATCAGAGGGAAACACCCCGGATGACACTGAAGAACACTGTTAACCATTCTGAATACGGAGCTAGTTCACCCTCTGTGGTACACACCTTGGATAGCATGCAAGTGTGAACCAAATGGACTAGCAGCCTTAGGCAGCCAAACCACTACTCTGTACCAACCATGTAGTGTCCTAGCTAATGTACCATCACCATATGCTAAATAAATAAATAAATAAACCATTGATTTGTGCTCAACGTGGAATATGTAAGCCAACATAATGTTGATCATATCTGACCAATCAGTAAACACATGTTAAGATACATGAGAGAAATGATAATAAAAATGAAAAATCTAGTATATTTTCATTCATCTATGGCATTGAGATGAGGAGGTTTTTAGGTTTTATTAAAACAAAAACCAATGCAGAGATTGTTTTTAACAGTGATTTCTTTAAAAAATACAAAAATACATTCTTTTTTCCTGTAGTGAATAACAGTGCTGATCAAGCCATTTTAGCTGAATTGGAGGATGATGGGTATGAGATTGTACAACAAAATGCATCATCACAGCATTATTCTTCTGGACACCATAGAAATCTTCAGAACAGTGATGATGAAGAAAATGAGCCACAGATTGAAAAAGAAGAAATGGAGCTCAGTTTGCTAATGTCCCAACAATGGGACAGCAGCTCAAATGATGATGCAAAGAGAAGGTATATTCTTTTTTAGTACATTTGGGCATCTGATAAAAGTACTGATCAAGTACTGAATCAAAGTTCAATGTATTGAACCTTCCATGCTACTGAAGAAAATCTATATAATCTATATATTATCCATGATCTAATATAATATCAAAACATATCTGTAGGACAATGTATAGGAATAAATGTAAGCTCAGTCAGCCTAATGTGCAGTAGATACGACTTTAAGCAAGGTAATCTAGAAGCCTTAATTAAAACATAGTCATACTAGTGACTAGTTTAGCCCTAATTGTCATATTTTTGAAAACTGTAGTAAGATTGGAAAGGATTTTGATAGAGAAGAGATTAGATGTATTGATAGAGGAAAGAAATAAGCCTATGTAGTGCTTCATTTGAAAGAGAATTGAAAGTGTTAGAAGACACATATAGCATCTATTTGCAACTCACTAAAACAGGTCCAAATTTAAAATGTGTCTATAGTATGCCATGATAAATTGTATCAAAAATTATAGAGAATCAACTCTGCCTACCTATGTCTCAGCAAAAGCCATCTAATAGGATGGACAATTCAAACAAGACTTAAACCCTAGTTGAAATTTATCTAGAAATTTAGTTTCATCCAATCTGAACAGCTATTTCACCTCAATAACTTTGCCCAGGAAGGGGATACAGTTTTAGATCTGAGCAGAAAGTGATCTCATCACAACAATAATACTCATCAGACTGTCATCGACCTGGAAAGTGAATTTTACAGATTTATTTGTCTTTTCTGTCCAAGATTAAATGTGTCATAATTGAACTACCAGATTATAATCAGAAGTTTTCAAATGTGTAAAATAGGTTGTATTTCTTATAGGTCAATGGGCAGAAGTAGAAATCAAAGTTCAGGTGAAGATGATAGTTCTTCTGAAGATGATATGGACTGGAATGATAATGTGCTTCTAGCAAGCCTTTCTATACCTCAATTAGATGGAACTGCAGATGAAAATGGTGGTAAGTATACTTAAAGGATTTTACAGTTGCATTTCCCCCAGAAACAATAGTTCTTCATTACAATCTCTGTGTCACATATGTGGATTAGGTGCTTTGCAGAAGCATTTGATAGGAAGCTTGCCCCACATATATCATAAAGTTAAATTTTAGGTGAAATTGTTGAGTTTATTTTCAACCACCCCAATCATAACATTGAGCCAATATTTTCAAGTGGTTCACCATCAAAAAATTAAGTAGTCAAAATTAAGTGTAATTGTCAAAACTTAGGGGCTTTCCATAATATGTGTGTGTGTGTGTGTGTGTGTGTGTGTGTGTTTTGTGCTGATAAATAAATAAAGGGAGACTAGTATAGATCTATTTCAAGCTATTTAGCTCTCATCAGCTAGCCATACCCTTACTGGGATTCGAACCTGGGCTATATTACATATTAGGCAGACGTCTTAGCCATTAAGCCAATCGGCTCGTCACAAGAGTCCATCACGACAGAAACCCAATATTTTTACTGTTGCCTTTGTTATATTTGTGTTTTATTTGTGCTGATAAATAAATAAAGGGAGACTAGTATAGATCTATTTCAAGCTATTTAGCTCTCATCAGCTAGCCATACCCTTACTGGGATTCGAGTGGCTAAGACGTCTGCCTAATATGTAATATAGCCCAGGTTCAAATCCCAGTGAGGGTATGGCTAGCTGATGAGAGCTAAATAGCTTGAAATAGATCTATATTAGTCTCCCTTTATTTATTTATTCAGCACAAATAAAACACAAATATAACAAAGGCAACAGTAAAAATATTGGGTTTCTGCCATGATGGACTCTTGTGACGAGCCGATTGACAGAGAATGGAAGCAGTTAGCTTCCTCCCATAATTGGGGCATACTAGGGGTTGTGACTTTAAATACATATATACATATATACATATATACATATATACATATATACATACATACATACATACATACATACATACATACATACATACATATATGGCAACTCCACTGCTCCACTCCTCTGGAATGCCTTGAGCAATTTCAACCAAACTTGGTACACCAATGACTTACTCTCTGAAAACAAATACTGTGGGGCTAAAACACCGCCAAGACCCCTTGTGGGGGGTGTTCTGTTAAGGTACAGCCTGTTGTGCCTTAAAATGGCTTCTACTGCAGTGGAGTTGCCATGGTAACTGCTTCACAGTACTCCACAAGGGGACTCCCTCTGGTAAGGGGGAAAATCCAACAGTAAAAATTACATTTGGTCCTGACATTTTCAACAAGGCTTTGATTATGCTAAACACCTGTAAATAAAATTACTTTGATTTGATACTATGCATATAATTCATTTCTTTTCCTGTCTAATACATGATTGGGATAAATAAATCCCCTGGCAACACAAGGTTATCAGCTAGTCTTTTTATAAATATTGTGAAATTCTATGAATGTTATCTAAAATATCTCTCATACCACATTATGGTCTTCTACTGCTTGATGCTCTTAGAATTTCTTTAACTATATTCTTTTATCATCAAGAATTATTATTTGGCCAAACAACATCTGTATACTTGCTGATAGTTTAAACAATATAACCTCAGGGGAAAAATAGTTTAAAAAATCATCTGTTCTGTTCTAGACAATCCTTTGAACAATGAAGGTTCTCGGACCCACACCTCTGCAATTGCAACAAGTAAAACTGTAAAGACTACAATTTTTCATAAAGATGCTGCTACTCTGGAACCCCCATCATCTGCCAAAATAACTTTTCAATGTAAACACACAAGTGCCCTTTCTTCTCATGTTTTGAATACTGATGACTTAGAAGGTCTTACTCAACCAAGCATGATAGATATAAGACCTGACTTATCAATCCATTCTCTTTCAAATGAAAGTATTTACAACATGAAATACCCAGCATCCTTCAACAATATCCTTCATTCTGAAAAGCCACATCAGGAAAATAATAAAAGTGAAAAAGGCCCTGTTTTGTGTGAAGACATCTCTTCTGTAAACAGACACTTGCCTAGCAGAAAGTATGCTGGAATTAGAAAGGTTGCAAAGGATGTATCTCAGCATATGAACCACCAAATTAGTGAAAATATTCTAACAAAGAAGTCTAACTTTGTAGATTTAGTTTATTCCAAAAATAAAACATCTTCTGAAATAAATATAAAAGCAAACACCACCGATTTAAATAGCCTTTTCCCAGCACCAGAAAACTGTGAAACTATGTCTTGCTCAGAGACTCAGACTCTTATTCTTTCTTCTGAAAAAAGCACTGACGGAGATAGCCTTAATAACTTTAAACTTAGATACGAAGAATTTGAGGAACACAAGACTGAAAAAACAAATGTAAATCAACAGGCAGCACACTATATGTTCTTTCCTAGTGTAGTTCTTTCTAATTGCCTCAATCAGCCGCAGAAATTGGGCCCTGTGACATACAAACTACAACACTGCAAAAAACAGTCTAAGCTAAAACGAAGTAAAAAGAAAATGGTTCTTAGCAATCAGCAGTCTTCAAGTGCCATGGATACTTTATCTACAAAAGAAAGCTGCTATGTACAAGATAATGCAAGTAGCAATATTTCTGATAGAGACATTTTGTTACCCAATGATACTCAAATTCATCATACGGTTTTTGAAAACAAAATGTCCAAAGACACTAGGAACTATACTGATTGTCATTTTGAAGATTTTGCTCAAGAATCTGAGCAAACATTTGGGCTGTGTAGTAATAAATATACACTCCGAGCTAAACGTAAAATAAATTATGAAACTGAAGACAGTGAATCTAGTTTGGGCATACATAATTCAAAAATCATGCTACCTCATTCTACTGTAGAAAATGATGAAGATGTTGATGGTTCTAAAAAATTTAGAAAACGAAGGCGACTTTCTAGAAAATTGCCACCTGTTATTATAAAATATATTATTATTAATAGGTTCAGGGGGCGGAAAAATATGCTTGTTAAGCTGGGGAAAATAGATTCTAGTGAGGAACAAGTGTTACTTACTGAAGAGAGAATGAATCTATATAAGAAGCTTGCACCTTTGAAGGACTTCTGGCCAAAAGTTCCTGATTCACCTGCAACCAAATATCCTATTTATCCATTAACACCAAAGAAAAGTAACAAAAGAAAAGCAAAATGTAAGTCCACCAAGAAAAGGCTGGGTGGGAACCCACAAAATATAAAAAGTAAAACTATTAGAAGAACCCTGTATTTCAGAAAAAGGACTCATGCCTTTCTTTCCGCTCCTCTGCCGTCATACAATGCTGAAACTGAAGATTGTGACTTGAATTATAGTGATGTTATGTCTAAATTAGGTTTTCTGTCAGAAAGAAGTGCAAGTCCAGTTAATGTATCCCCACCCCGGTGCTGGTCTCCCACTGATCCAAATGCTGAAGAAATTGCATGTAATCTAGAAAAAGAAACATTAGTGTTTAAAAATACTAATACGTTCAGCAGTAAAACTGTTAATTCCAATGTAGGAAAACACGTTCAGTCAAAAACTCAGGTTAAAAAATGTAGAAAGCAATTTGCTAATGCTACTATAAGAAGCAAAAAAAGCAACCAGTCTAATAAACCTAGAAATAATTTGAAGAAAAAGCCAAGATCAAAACAGAAACAAAAATTTAAAAAAGTTTCAACATTGGTGACAGTTGCAGATGGTCAAAATAGTATTCCTCCTGTAACAGAACGTAAACCTACACCACACCCCTGGGATTTACCTGAGAATGTTCACAACCTGGGAAATTCACAACCATTTACAAAAGAGCTTGCATCCACTAGCTGTACTACAGGACATCCATCTTCAGCACAGCTTTCATTAACAGCTAATGCCCAAGTAAATCCATTGATTTATTTCCAGTCATTGTTGGAAAATGAAAAGCCTATTGGACACCAAGGTTTCAGTTTGACAGAGGATCTTCATCCAGACATAGCTTCTCTGATATCTGGAAGGGAAAAAGCCAAAATAAATTTCCAAAGATCTAACAGTCAGAGTGGTATATTTAGGATGGAAGAATCCTCAATTCAAAATAATGTATATGACCAGTGTAACTGTATATCTCAGGTAGCACTGAAGGCGTATAGTTCTAAGGATGCACTTAAAAAGACAGAAGAAGTTACAAATTCACAAAACAAACTTTTATCCTCTGTGGGAAAAGTAAATGAAAACTGTATTTCTTCTGATGTGATCAATACTGATCAGATTCATCCTGGTAACCTTCATTGTAAAGATAATCAGCAGCAAATAGTTCATTTGTCAGAAGCAACAAAGCAGGCTGATCATATTTCTTCTTTTTTAAAAACTTCTGGGGAAAGCCATGGATCTTTTCAGTCACCAAAAAAATGCTTTATAGCTTCTTTAAGAAGTCCGATGAACAAATTAGAATGGGAACAGAAACAGAAGGGATTTATTTTGGATGTGGCACATTTTAGCCCTGAAAAAAATACAAAACAAAAAGTAGTGTCGGAAACAATATCTCAAGCCCAAACAGATTCTCAATGTAAGAGCAAGGGTCTGGTAACTCCTTCAGCATTCAATGAAGGGCAATCTGGCTTAGCAGTTCTGAAAGAATTGCTCCAAAAGAGACAACAGAAAATGCATATGAACAACATTCATGAACAAGCATCAGTTAAATCTCAGTCAAACATAGATGCATCCTTGTTTGCTGATTCAAATAAACCAGCAAAAAAACCTGGTTCTGTTGCATCCTCAAGAAAGCCTCGTATTCCCAGGGATAAAAAATCTAAAGAAAAGGTGGTAAAGCTTTTAAAAGACTCAGCCAAACAACTAAGTAATAAAACTGGCCATGTTACACTTACTGATACTTCTATTCTTTATTCAGATGCAGGTTTTGAAAGCTGTTACTCACTTGAAGATAGTCTGTCACCTGATCATAATTACAATTTTGATATTAATGCTATAGGGCAGACTGGATTTTGTAGTTTGTATTCTGCAAGTCAGTTTGTCCCAGCAGATCAAAATTTACCACAGAAGTTTCTGAGTGATGTAGCTCAGGACCATTATCCAGGTCAAACAGCAGAAACTGAATTTTTGAATCATAATAAAATATCAAAGGAAGAAAATATGCATAATACAGATACTCAATCTTGGTTAAGATCTGGCCAACATAGTCCTCAACGTTTTGATAAAAGATGTCTGGAAAACAATGAAAATCTTCTCCACAATCAGTGGAAAACCATTCTTCCATCTACGTCTCAACCTGGTTCACCAGCAGTTGGTCAGCAGGCTGAAATGTGTCATAAAGAACAACTTCAGTTGGATAGAAATATTATGAAGAAAGCAATTTTTCTTAATCTTTCATCTCCAAATGGTGATTGGAGTCAAAATCCCTTTAGAAAGGAAGTCATTTCTGAATCTGGGCAATTGCTTGATTCAGCTGGTATTTCTTTTTCTTCTATTTTATCTTCCCCCGATGGTGAACTTATGGATGCTGCTTCTGAAGATTTAGAGTTGTATATTTCAAGAAACAATGAGGGATTAACACCAACTCCTGACAGTTCACCTAGATCTACAAGCTCTCCATCACAGTCAAAAAATGGGAGCTCTACAGTTCGTGCTGCTCACATCCTTAAACCTCTAATGTCACCTCCCAGTCGTGAAGAAATCATGTCAACTTTATTAGATCATGATCTGGCAGAAACAATTTATCAAGAACCTTTTTGCAGCAACCCCTCTGATGTACCTGAAAAGCCAAGGTAATGTGGTTATATAGATAGTCAGTAGGACTTTCTGTAGTCATATTTCTCTTTATCAATAAAAAAGTTTAAATTTTTACATAAGATTTAAAAAGTTGGATACAATTTAATATAGCCTTCCTTTCTGGACCCATTACACAGTGAATGCCTACAAGGTGAAAGTTAGAGCTACATAGAATCACAATTAAATTTCAGCTATAAAAGTAAAACACTTTGGTTGATTTGTATCGTTAAATAATCCTTGTGAATATGACATGTAGGAATGATTGGGTATTACTCGGAAGTATTTAAATGAAACTAGATAAATTACCATTTTAATATTCCTGGGTCTCAACAAAGTTATTCATAGTCAATTATTTAATTTATTACCTTGGGGCCTTATCTTAGACCCTAAAGGGTTTTGACTGAAGTTTATTCTTTTGCTTAGATAATTTAACCACATTTTATTATTTACTGTATATTTTATTGTATATAGTAGTTTTGTATTGAAGATAATACTTTTTCCTGGTAAATCAGATTATATGTTCTTCATCTCTCTGTTCTTTCCAAATCTGAGTTGGAAGTTGAAGACCTTCTAGAATATGAACCAATTTCGTTGTATTTAAGTACAATGACAATAAAGATTATACTTATAGAATAGATTTGAGGGCTTCAATAGAAGATAGGAAAGTTTCCATTATACAATAAATGTATACTTATATTTAAGTATTAGATGGATGAAAACAGCAAGGACAAATAAGACTACTAATAAAATCAATTCTGTTTATGAGAAAAATAATGAAAGTAATTATTTTTACAGAGAGATTGGAGGACGAGTACTTACAGTAGAATCTAGACTTCCAAATGATCTACTTGAATTTGAAGGAGATTTCTCTTTGGAGGGACTACAACTCTGGAAGACTGCATTTTTGGCAATGGCACAGAGTCCTAGGCCAGGTTCTCCCCTTCGAAATAGCCAATTTTCTACTGATAAAAAACAAAGGAACACCCGTAAAATTAATGACAAAAAGATAGTGATCATGCCTTGCAAATGTGCACCAAGCTATCAGCAAATTCAGTCATGGCTTCAAGCCAAAGAAGATTACGAATATTTTAAAAAAAGAGCTGTCATCAAATCAATTGAAATAGAAAAGATTGATGAGAGTTTGAACAATATGTCTTTGCCTAAGAATCTGTGTGATCAGATAGTCAAGGTTGCTGTGAGTTCTGGTATACCAAGCAAACCTGCTGTACAATCAGAAGATCTGTGCTTTTCATCTTCAAATCCCACATCACCTCAAACTATGGAAAAGTTTGGTGTAAATGTCTCTGAAATGAGTAAGTCTATTGTTAAAGTAAAGACAATGCCACTTGTCCCTGCAGCAATAGATAAGGATAAAAAAGAGGAAGATTGTACCAATTACAGTTCTCCTGATTCACCAGGACTTCCTCCCTGGCAACAAGTTGTACCCACTGATTCTAAGCAATCTAATTTAGAAGACTCAGAGGGTATATTGTCTTCTCTAGAAGAAAATAAATCTGTAGCTGAGAAAGAACAGAAATCTGTCAAAAAGGAAAGCAACATACCATTTTGTGTCTCCCCATTGAGCAAAGAACCAGATGACAATTCTGATGTTTGCTTTCATAGTACACCTATCAGGGAACATATGTCTAAAGAAGAAGCACTTGGATGTACTCCGTTATCAGGTAAGCTTATGACCAAAGAAATACAGCACTTAAAACTAAATTCAGTTAGTTATCGCATTACTTACTTGTATTAGGTTTATTATGATTGCCCACCCCACAACACCTGAGTGGCTTACAGTATCCAGATTTAAAAAGTTAAAAGCACAAAACAAAAAGTGGCAGCCCAGACTAAAAATAACCAAACCAATAAAAATCTGGTGAGTTCCACAGAGGCACTAACTCCAGACTTGGTCTATAGAGCCTGGAGTCCCAAGAAAGTTAACACTATACTTCCCTTGGGAGTGCTGTTCCATGGGGCAGAGAAGACACTTCTTCCATCCCCCCAAATGGCAATGCTTAATTGAGGGGATCTGGGGCATAGCTATTCTGCCTGAATGTACCAAATAGGCATAAACTATTATAGACAGGTGGTCCCTAAGAAAATGAGCCCCTATGCCATAAAGGACTATATAGGTAATGGCCAATATTTCAGATTGCACCCTGAAGCCAACTGACAGCCACTGCTGTTTGTGTAGTAACACATGGGCAAAATGAGATACCCATAATTGCTCAGGCCATTGCATTTTGACATAGCTGTACCTTTCAGATTGCCTTCAAGGGCAGCCCCATGTAGAACACATTTCAAATTCCAGTCATTAGATGAGTAGGGCATGAGTAACTATCTATAGGATCTCCTAGTTGAGAAAAAGAGACAACTGGCACACAAGAGGTGTCAGCTGCCATCTGCTCATCAAGTCCAGAAAGACCAGAGAGTTGCTTACTAATCAAGCTATCCAAGACCAACAGTGAAAACCTACCCAACACAGGGAAACCCAATACTACAGCAACTCAGTCTTGTCAGGCTTGAGCCAAAGTCTGTTTCTCTCCATTCAGACCTAAATGGCCTCCAGACACTGATTTAGTAACTGACCATTTCACCTGTGCAGCCTGGAGTTGAGATGCAAAATTGGGTATTACTAGAGTATTCATGATACCAAAACCTGAACTGATGGATAATCTCATCTAACAGTTTAGTTAGATGTTACCGAGGAAAGGACAACCGAGGTATCTGTAATAGGATGTGGGAATAACTTTGAGAGGTATCAGCCCATAGAAGCAAGAAGAGTATGGAAGTGTCTTAGAAGGGACCTTCGCAGTTTTCTGGAAAGTAAAAGTATAGAAGGAGAAAAATGCTTTCAGAGAGAAGAGAAGATTGGATTGCAAACTAGATGATAATTGTCCAAAATGGAGACATTTAGTGATGGTCTCTTGAAAAGAGGGCATTCTACCATATCCTTCAAGACTAGAGTGACTACCTATACTTCAAAAATAGAATATAATATTAAATATGGCTTTAAACATAAAGGATAGCCATTTAATATTTACTCATTTAAAATAGTCATAATATTTGAATATATAAAGACATTGGCGTCATAAATATAACCAAGTAAATAAACCATTAATGAATTTGCAACATTTTCCTAATTTGCATAAGATCAAAATAAAATGTGATCAAATGTCATTCTGTGATTCAGTATTGCGTTAATATTTGCTTGTTTCATGTACAACATGTATTCTATCTGGAAAATACTCTTTATTTTTACTCAGTATTTGCAGTGATTGAACCAGTAGCTTTCTGAATGCAAAGCATGTGCTCTGCAACTTTTTAATTAAAATAAACCTTCAAAGTTTTTATACATAATTTAATCCATTGTACAGAATACAGAGTTGGAAGGGACCTTTGCTCATTGTAATATTCCTGACAAAAAACTATACAGTTTTCCAGAGGAATTTTGCAGGATTAGCCAGGATTGGGTATTGTGATGTCCAATTGGCCTCGAGACAGAGTTAATTTGAAGCCACACCTCTGTGCTCCTTGCTTCTGGTTCCCAGTTTCAACTCTGTCTGGCCGAAGAAAGACAGGTTGCTTTTGGTTCCTGATTCTTCCAAAAACAATCCAATGCCATCCCGCAAATTCCTTCACCCTGCCTTCTTTCCCTTGCCTCCATCTGATACCTGGAAGCCTCCCCTTGGTGTGGCTTGCTCCCGGCCGCCGGTAAGGGATTTAAAAGTTGCTTCTTGGGGCTTTAGAGGCAGAACGCCATTACGGCGGCCATTTGGGGGCCTCAATTCCTGCGGGCCGCAAGGGCTGGTGCAGAGGCTACTACGAAGCCTTGTTTTCATCCCTGCCTTCCTGGGTGGCCATCTTTTCTGAAGCGGTGGCAGCGGCAAGCCCCTGAAGGCCTAGATCGACGCCAGGAGGCCTGGAGCGGTGTGGGACAGCAAAACAGGCAGGAAAGGTCTACCAGAGGCTGATTTCGTCACATGGAAGCCGTAAGTGATTGGGGGAAGCTGTTTTTTGGTCGCTGCTTTTTCTGGTGGGCTGGGCCTGGTGGAGCCCTGACCTGGTGCCCTGGCAGATGCAGAGGAGAGGCTGGATTCCCCCCCCCATTGTCCCCTGGGGAGGGGACCTCCAGTGGGGCCCGAGTGAGGCCCACAGCCTCTGTGAGACTGCGAAAAACTTCAGCAGCTGGAAAATCCTCCAAGGCCTTGCAGAAGGATGAGGAAAGGAGGCACAGGGCCTTGGAAAAGCAGATGTCAAGGGCTGAACAGAGGGGTAGGCCTAGTTCTCCCTTGAGGTCTAGATCGCCCATTAGATCCAGGTCTAGGTCTCCTCATGGGGGATTCTCCAGTGTATCTCAGGGACATTTCACCTTCCCCCCCCCACTCTCCATGGTGGAACAGGGCCCCTATCTAAGGGATCCTTTTCAGTGCAGGGAGGATAGTCCCATCAGGCCATCATTGGCTCCACAGTCTGAAGGCTGTGCACAAGAGGAGGAGGAGGATTCCTTCGTTAGAGACATGGAGCAGCTTCCAGCAAGCAGAGGTTTATCTCCTCTGCAATTTCACATGGAATTTCTGCTGGGTTACAGAAGGGATCTGTGCGACCCTCAATGGTGGCAAAGGTCCCTGGGGGGGGGGGGTTTCCACTGCTCAGGCCAGGCTAAGGCCTTCCTCCTTGGAGGTGTGCTGGCCTGTTTCTTCCTCTCTGGCTAGCAAGGGTTCCATGGCGGGGAATTGGGTTCAGAGAGAGGTAGATATGTCTGATGATGAGGATCCCTCAAAATCTGAGGCTTATCTCCGTGAGTGCTCTGTCAGGGTCCAATGCTATCTCGATGACATCTTAGTCTAAGCAGCATCGTTTGAGCGGGTGAGGGAGGATCTTTCGTTGGTGGTATCCACACTACAGCAGTTAGGTTTTTCGGTTAACCTAGATAAGAGTTCCCTCATTCCCGCCACCAGGATTACTCACCTGGGGACCATCATAGACTCCTAAGCTGGGGAAGCTGTCCCACGATCGTAAAGTTAGTTTGTTAGCTTTAGTTAGACAAGGTAGAAGTCAACGTTTTGTTCCTGTAGTAGTGCTCTCCAGCTTGCTGGGGAAATTCATTTCTTGCATAGACGTTGTGCCTTGGGCTCATCTACACACGAGGCCGCTCCAGTGGCATCTCCTGCCACATCAGAAGTCAAACTCCAGCAATTCCAAGGAAAAGGTTCCAGTGACACCACAGGTGCAGCTCTCATTGGCTCTCCCTCATTGGCTGGGAGTTCAGGGAGCCAAAGCGCCTCATCCTGACAACAGACGCCAGCTTGTACGGTGGGGAGCTCTCTTGGAATCCCGGATGGCGCAGGGGCGTTGGACCTGGTTGGATCTCCAACATAATATAAATTGGCTGGAACTGCGAGTGATTCACTTGGCATTGCGGCACTTCAAGGACCATGTTCGGGATCAAGACGTCTTGGTGCTGACCGACAACGTGGCGGCGAAGGCCCACGTCAACCGACAGGGCAGCACACACTCCAAGACTCTTTGGACCGAGGTGATGGCTCTCGGCACCTGGGCTGAAAGCCATCTTCGATCGCTCAGGGCAGAGCACATCACAGGAGTGAACAACCATCAAGCTGACTGGCTCAGTCGGGCCACGGTCGAACACGGGGAGTGGAGCCTTTCTCCGAAACTGTTCTGGGCCATCTGCTCCAGGTTTGGCCATCCGGAGGTGGACCTATTTGCCGCACCGCAGAACGCTGAGGTGGATTGGTTCTTCTCTCGGTTCCCGACTCAGGGAACGGAGGTAGTCGACGCGCTTCGGATTCGGTGGCTGGAGGGCCTGCTGTACACCTTCCCTTCTCTTCCCCTTCTCCTTGGGGTAGTTCGGAAAGTGATATCAGAGAGGGCGGAACTCGCCTTAGTGGCGTCCTACTGGTCGCGCCGGGCGTGGGTTTTTTAATATAAATTTTATTTTTTATTTTCGAAACAAACACAACACATAAAATCTTCCTTCTTTACATACTGTAGAAAGTGTATCAGTTGGTTACAAAAGGCTTTCGTGCATCTCTTCCACAGTCATCAAGCATAATTCATATTAGCTCAAGTATTTTAACTCAGATATTTATACATGTTACCCTTATACCTCAGTTTTTATTTGACTATAATTGTTTAAACGTCCATAATAAAATATACCAAGATTTAATACATAACCACATACTGGCATTTCATTTAATATTTCTAAAATCCTCCAATAACACTGAATCCTTATGTCCTATTCTAGCTAAACATCCATAATATTTAATAACAAACTTTTCTAACCCTCCTTTCCAAATCACTGTTTGCAATTTTCATCCAGTTTCCTTATATTGTACCCGTACATGTACATATACATATACATATACATATACATATACATATACATATACATATACATATACATATACATATACATATACATATACATATATATATATATATATATATATATATATATATATATGTTGTCATCATTATCCCTCCTTTATTTGACTATATCCTGTATCATATCATTTTCCCCCTAATAATCAAAACTTCTTTAAGTCCATAGATTCTTTAATTTTATCTTCTTCTATATCTTGACCTTTGGAATAGATTTCCTCTCCATTTAATTCCTCTTTCTGTATTCCATTCTTTCCATTTTCAGGAACAAACCAATTACTATAGATATCAGCAGGTTTAGTTTCCTTATATTCATTTTTCCACTTCGTTTTTTTGAGTTTCAATCACCCTGTTTTGCATTTGATGAACATTTTCAATTTTTTCATCATATTTTCTTGTTATGTGTTCTAGGTATTCCATATTCCATTTAGTTCTGAAAATATATTTTGCAAAGTTAAGACCTCTATTTTTTTCTTGATGTTGTGTCATTCTAACAAACACAGCTGCTCTAGTTTGGAAGATTAATAAAATTAAAGCATAGATTCACAAAGAACGTTATTTTCACTTTTCTCTGGTTGAAAATACACTTCAAAGGGACATCTGTGTGCTCTTATCAGTCTGTAGCCAAACAGTAAAACCTTGTGCCAAGTCAAAGCAATCCATGAAAGAAAGAAAAAAGTTCTGTTTTGAATACACAAAACTCCGATCAACAAAACCTCCCATCCTCCTTGTATTTCAAATTAGAAAAAGAGGTCCAATCTTTAAATGAATTAGAAAAATACCCACAGCAATAAAAGAGGAAAACTTTAGTCTGTAAATTACAGAGTCACAAGGAGAAGGTAGCAGAAGAAAACTTAATCCATCCGTTTCAAAAGGTTTGCATAGATTCGATCCATGAAAATAACATTTAAAAAGTAAGATAACCACTGTCCAAAACCATTCCAAATTTAATTCCGCCGCTTGATTCTTCTATTTTTCAATTTAAATTGATTTTTGAGTTTTTATAGGCAGTCTCTTTTTTAAAACAATAAAAATTCCTCACCAGCTGGAAACACTTTCTCTTTCCGTGTCCTTCCGTTTTGGAGCTGCCCCGACTTTGTCAGCCTTGGCTGGATTTTTTGTCGCTGGCTTGAAAAACTTCTCTTGCTTTTTTCAGGGATTTTGCGGTATCCCCGAGATCAGCAAGATGTATTCTTCCTGTTCACCGTCACTTTGGGACGGTTTAGGTCCGTTTGGACCACCCACTGGCAAAAGTGTTGGCTGTGGTCTCAGAGCATTGAGACCACACAACCATATCATTGCGACATTGGCTCCTCCCTCCCACGCCAGGCGTTGTTTGTAGACCTAATGTGCCTATCAGTGTCACACCTGTGGAGGATCCCGGAGAGGGATGTGGACTTCAGATAGGGAAACCTGGTGCATCCCGAGCCACAGTGGCTGCAGCTAACCATGTGGCGATTGAGCAGGAGCACCTAAGGGCCGCCCAGCTTTCACAGAGGGTGATCTCCACAGTTGAGGCTTCATGCAAGGGTTCCACCACTTTATGATTTATGATTCCACCTGGCGGGTCTTTGCAGAGTGGTGCCTGGGAGCAAATCCTTGTGAGGCTTCGGTATCGCATGTCTTGGAGTTCCTCCAAGATGGATTGGACAGGGGGCTCTCACACGGCACCCTCAGGAGACAGGTGGTGGCCCTCTCCACAATTATTCGGGGAGAGGGGCTCCTTCCACTTTCCCAGGTCCCGTTAATTAAGAGGTTTTTGAAGGGTGCGGGGAATCTCTGTCCCCCAGTAGTCCACAGGTTTCCGACATGGAGCCTCACTACGGTTCTCCAAGCAATGGCAGGAGCACCATTCGAACCTCTGAGGACGGTTGACCTGAAGTTCATAACCCTTAAGGTAGTGTTCCTTGTGGCGGTCACCTCAGCAAGTTGCATCTCTGAACTGGGGGCGTTGTCCTCCAGGTCGGATTTTTGTACATTCCACAATAATCGGGTCGTCCTGCGACTGGATCCTATTTTTGTTCCCAAGGTTAACTCCCTTTTCCACAGGTCGCAGGAGGTGGTATTACCGGATTTTTGTCCGGACCCGTCTCATGATAGGGAGCGCCTTTGGCACCAACTGGATGTCAGGCGTGCCTTGCGAATTTACCTGAGGCGCATGGAGAGTCTCAGGAAGTCTGAGGTGCTCTTCATTTCCTTTTATCCATCTTCCCTGAGGAAGAAGGTGTCCTCCTTGGCTATAGGGAGGTGGATCAAAATGGACATCGCATTGGTCTATGAGGTTCAGCACCTTCCAGTGCCCCAGGGCATCACAGCACACTCCACCAGGAGTGCGGCTACCTCGGCGGCCTGGGCCACACAGGCGCCTATTGTGGAGATTTGCAGGGCGGCTATGTGGGCATCCCCGTCTCCCTTTATCAGGCACTACAGGTTTGACGCGTTTGCATCGGCTGATGCAGCCTTTGGTTGTAGGGTGTTACAACAGGTGGTAGCGCATGAGGGGCCCAGGACCAATAGTGCCCCCCCTGAGAGACGTTAACTTGGGTATGTCCCAATCCTGACTAATCCTGCAAAATTCCTCCAGAAAATGACAGTTGGTCTTACCTGAATTGTTGTTTCAGGAGGTTTTGCAGGATTAGCCAGGTTCCCGCCCTAGAGTTAGTCCAGGGGTTGGGGGAGTTCAGGGGTAGGATGTGTTCCCTTATGATTTGTTTTCAGGTGTTTTGCAGTGGTCTTGACTCATTGAAACTGGGAACCAGAAGCAAGGAGCACAGAGGCGTGGCTTCATATTAACTCTGTCTCAAGGCCAATTGCACATCACAATAGCCAATCCTGGTTAATCCTGCAAAACCTCCTAAAACAACAGTTCAGGTAAGACCAACTGTCATTCTGTCTTGAATTGAAGTTAATTCAGAGTTGTATTCATGTAATTTGGTCTTATAGTATACTTGTTTTGTTGGTGTGCATGCTCATTATATTTTAAGCTGCGTAGAGCTGTGTAACTGAAATGCATAGAAATTTTTACAATGCAAATTAATATTTTTTTTCAGCCATAGGACGAGATATTCAAAAATTTAGTTCTAGACGAGGAAGAAATGTTGATGCACTTCGTAAAGTACTTTTAACAACACAAATTAAAGTAAGAAAAAAATGAAACATTATGCTAACTTGGGTTTTGATTTTTGTCTTTTAAGTTTTGTTTTAAGGTAGTCCAGCTTCATTTCATTCTAGATTAACTTCTTTGTAGAAGTTTATATGATAGGGCATTCTGAAATGAGCCTAGTAGAGTAAAATAAATACCTTTGAATACTGAAAATTGCTTAGGAATTATTTGTAAAATGACTTTCTGTGATCATATCAGAAATCACTTTTAGGTTCATTTCTGCTGACTTAATATGAAAACTTGTTGCTAGCTGTTACACATAAAAGTATGCATTTGAAAATGCATTTAAAGATTACACTGATGGTGAACATTTAATGCTTTTTGGGGAACTTAAACGTTCCATGTTTGAAGAACACATTTGACATATTGAGTTTGACCTTTTTGATTGAAGGATGTGCTAATAAGCATTAGCAACAACCTAGGAAACAGTATGTGGTGTAGGTTGCAATTATGTGGCTATAACTATGGCTTTAAATGCTAAAACCACAGTATTACTGATGCCGTCAGTATTAGCTGTGCAGCTTCCCAGTCTTTTGTAATCAACTATAATTGAGTGCAGCATATTGAAGAGGGGAATGTACAAGCTTTCCTTAGCCATGTGGTTATTTCAGAGATATTTTCCAGGTGTAAGTCTTGTTTTAGCAGAAAGGGGCCCATTGGAATTGTGAAAAAAGCATTAGAAATTATAACAATATGACCGTGATTTTCTGCCTGGAACATGACCTGAGTATTTATTTATACACACTAGTGAATAAGATTTTGAGAATTAAATTATTTAAATTATCAAAAAATTACCCTTAATTATTAAAAGTTTGTTGTTTTATTTAACAGAACCAGTTCACTACTATAAATACTCAAAAGAAAGAAACTTCTCAGATTGAAGGACCATCTTTGAACAATTCTTATGGTTTTAAAATAAGTGTACAAAACCTGCAAGAAGCAAAGGCTTTACATGAGGTAAATCATTGTTTAATTGAAAATGCTTTACATATCCAATAAATGTTTCTCAGATCATTTTTGAAATTTTCAAAATGAAAGTACTTAAATCAAGATTGGCGAATATTCCTAGGCACTCACTAATTTATCCATTACCACTAAATTGCATGATTTTATTGATTCCTGAAAAAGTTCACATTAATCACCTAAAGGATAAACTCAAGCTTGATTGTTGAAAAAGGCTTTGCTTATAGTGTTTTATTTTAAATTGTTTTGACAAGAGATAATAATGTAAACTTTTCTGTGTAGGTACAGTATCTTACACTGCTAAGTATGGAATTGCATGCTCGAACCAGAAGAGATTTGGAGGCGGATCCTGAATTTGATCCTATCTGTGCTTTATTCTACTGCATCTCATCTGACACACCATTGCCAGATACTGAGAAAATGGAAATCACTGGTGCTATAGTGATTGATAAAGACAGAGCAAGAACTATCTCAAGCCAAGGTCCTTATTTCATTTTATTTTCTTTAAAATGATTGCCAATATTTTCAATTTATTGTATTTAGATATTAATAAACATAATAAATAAAAATGTGGTTTTGAACAATGTTTGCTAGTGTTTAAATTCATGTCATCTCATTGTAGAATCATGGACTTATAGTAGATGGTTTCCACCTTATATCTTTTTATGAACATTTGCAAGGGCTATAATGCTTAACACTTACCTAAGTATATATTAAACAGTGTTTAATATCTTGTAGCATGCTCCTGCAGAAGTCCTGAAGATATATAAAGAGGAAAGCATATCCTAGATGGCAGGCCTCAAAACTCTTGTACTGAACTAGTCCTTTTTAATTTCCTGGGACTGTTCAATTTTGGTAATCTGTCTTAATTGGTTTGAGTAAAGATAGAACATGGAATATGTTATATGTTGCATAAGGGTTGTTGTTTGGTTTTCTCTGATCTTTGTAGGGTCTAAAGAGGGCCCTTATTGTATTGTACCTTTTTGGCTTTGTTTAGACCAGTGATACTCAACCTGTGGCTCTAGAGCTGGATGCTCTTGAGGCCCTACAGGCGGCTCTCGCAGTGTAGGCATCTGATCGGCGCTCCACTCTATCAGGCAGCGCGGGGAGCACTGACCAAAGGACCGGCAGTGTGGGAGTCACTGAAGTACCTCCTCCCATAGGAGGAAAGCGAAGGAGCTGCTGGGATCCCCCTGCCAGGTAAGAATAGAAATCACTCCAGCCCAGCAGCCATGAGAAAGAATGGGAAGCCTCCCTTTTTTTCCCAGCAACCAATAAGAAACAAGGATAACAGCAATGGGGAAAATGATATGCCATGACATGTTTCAGTAAATATTGTATGTGGTGACAAATACCACCAAAAATTAGGTAGCACCATGAGGAAAAGATTGCAATATTCACGTTTGATGTTATGCTCTGCAACAGTTAATGGTGAAGTGGCTCTCCAGCTGTTAAAGGTTGAGTACCACTGGTTTAGGCTAGTGAAAAAAACAACTAAACTTAATTACAAGAATAAAGTAATAAACTCTTAAATTTATATTCAGTAATTATGCTATTATTAAGGTTCTGAATAACATAATGTAACATGATAAAATATATATTTCATCCACTTTTATTTCTGGGTATTAAGTAATTCCTATTCTTACCTTTAGCATCCTTTGATAGCATTTTTCTTTAAAATATTTAATTTTAAAGCAATAGATTGATTTTACTAAATTATGTCTTTCTAGAGGCTGCCTTCAGAAACTGAAAAGAATACATATAGACTGAATTCAACAATAATAGGTTTAGCATATTTTCTTTAAAAAACAGAAGTTGTATTTAATGTTGCAGAGTTATTAATACTGATTTTTTAAAGATACTATATTGGCTGACAAAGTAAAATCTTATTTATGATTATTCTACCATAAACTTTTTAAATTCTAAAAACACATTGACTAATGTTGGACCATTACAACAAAAATCATGATCAAATTGAAATAGAAACATCTATGAAAGTGTTTCAACCTCAACTTGATTTGGGCCATGTATGAGTTGTGTGGCTATTTAAAAATAATTTACTTGAAACTAGAAGTAATAAATGTGTTTTTAATTGTTTTGATGTGATTATCAATTAATTTCTAACAATACTGAATATTTTTCCATTTGTCCTATGGGCAGGCCTTAGGTTACATAATAGTTGCCTGAAAAGCCATGTTTCATAATGTTCACTGATCATTCCTAATCTCACTTGATTATCCTAGTCCTGCGTTGTCCTCAAGGAGAGACTACCCTATCTTTACCTTGAAATGTTCATTAGCCACTTCTATCTAGAATCATTCCCATCAGTTTTGTTTCCTGCCTAAGTGAAGAATACCTGGGTAAAAGATAGTCCATGAACTTTTGTATAAGAGAAAGCAAGGTGCTCTCTGCATAGAGAGTTTAGTACTTGGATACCAAGGCAGTTTTGTTAATAAGATCTATATTGATTAATATTCTACCTCTTTGTCATGTGTAAGACCAACAATATTTAAATGGTGCTTATTGATAAGAGATTAATGTAGCTTGGTTTTCTTCCTCTGAATCAAGCATATTCGTAATGTAGAATAACAAAGATTGGTAGCAGGAATTAAAATCTAAGGAATTTTTTTACTATCATTATAGTACATTTTTCTAGTATAGATTAATGAAATGGTGCATATGAGGATTTATTGTGATTCATGTTTGTGAAATTTTATAGCATTTGAATGTTAGAAAAATCAGTGGTATAGCATTTTAAAAAAATCAAAAATGTGTATGCTTTTCAATATAATAGAATCAAATAAAATGTTTGACATGAACTTGAAGAGCCGAGGTGGCACAGTGGTTAAATGCAGCACTGCAGGCTACTTCAGCTGACTGCAGTTCGGCTGTTCAAATCTCACCGGCTCAGGGTTGACTCAGCCTTCCATCCTTCCGAGGTGGGTAAAATGAGGACCCGGATTGTTGTTGGGGGCAATATGTTGACTCTGTAAACCGCTTAGAGAGGGCTGAAAGCCCTATGAAGCGGTATATAAGTCTAACTGCTATTGCTATTGCTATTGTTCATGCTTTGTCTGCAGCAGGTGGATGAAGGGGGAGTGCCTGGAGCACAATTTGTACTGCTCACTGTCAAAACTGAAATGATCAAGTTTTTCTTAAGAAATAAATGCATTTCAATTTGTTTTTCAGGTAATAGAGAACATGCCCCTTTGCTTGCAAGATCTGGTATCTCAGGATTGGAAGTCACATATGCTACTGATGAGAGAGCACTTTTCCAGGAGGTAGTGAATATTGTTAAAAGGTAGTATTCTGTTTTTATTTTCAGCTTATACATTTCTGATTAATTTTGTTCAACTTTTGGTCTCCCTTCTCTTTTTTATGTGCCCATATTTTAACAGTTTTATTTTTTATAAAAGTTTGTTTTAGGTCTTCATAACATATTTATCTTTTAAGGTATGTTTATTCAGGTCTCTAAACCAGAATTCACATCAGTAGTACTGAAGTTGTAATATCCCTAAGATGCATGTGAAATCTAGAAAACTTCTTACTGTCTTACGATACAACTTTTAAAAAAATCTACCAATAGGCAGGAAAGGGGTGGTTTTTATGACAACTTCATAGCAAAACTCATTGCTCCTTGTGATACAGGCAAAAATAAATAGGTAGGCATGAATTTTTTTACGTATGTCTTCTCCAAAGGGAAACCTCTCTGTTTCCAAATTCCGTTTGGTGTATCATTTTCAAGTTCCTCACATGTTCTTATAGCATCCTCTGATCATGCACTTATAGAAGTTCAGATGTGTCTTTCTTCAAATCAACTGCCAAAGCTTTGAAGTCTTATTGTTATCCAGAAAGCTAAACTTTGAAACTTCTGGCTGGAATACATTCTCAAGGAAAATGTGTACTAGGCAGAGTACATTTGCAATTCTCTCTCTCTCCAACTAGAAAACTTCTGATGAGAATGGCATTGACCAAATCCAGGAAACCAGAATACTAGAGTTGCTGAAAGCAACCAGCAAAGGGTGGGTCCTGACGAAGCAGCGGATTCCTGTTCAGAGAAGACAAAATTGCAGGTAAGGAAATTAATTTTATCTTTCTCTTTTTTGGGAATCCGCTGCTCCGTCTGACTTACAAAACAACTTGGAAATAGCAAACCAATTCTGTTAATTTTTTAAAACCTTCCACCGTTTTGGAAGTATAGGAAAAAATATCACTTCTCTGCATAAAAAAATCATTCCAAACAATAGAACATTACAATTTTTCTTTATCTCTGAAGATCAACAAATGAAGACTTGACCGCTGAAGGCTTCACTGAATGAAGAAAGCACACTGATTTCTCTATCATGAAAAAGGCAAACCAAACATCTGGGTTGTTACCTGGTAAACACTTCTTGAAATGCTGCATATCAGCTTCTAGGGCTGGCCAATGACTGGACTATGATGTGTACCTTCAGATAGTTTTGATTCAATATTTTTACTGTTTGAGGGATAAAAGTTACACCCCCTCTAAAATTGAATTAATGCAAGATTTTGTCAGTGGTTTCATTTAGCAAAATAATAATTCTATGTTGAAATGTATGAAATTATATTTCAAATAAATAACCTCCTGGATTTGAGTATATTTGAATTGTTTATTATTTTCCCCAACCCATTATTTTTGGCTACAACATTAATTTCATTAAATATTGGACAAAACAGTGTTCAAAATAGCTTTTGTTGCTATAGTTATGAATTATTATCATTACTGCAAATTCAATTTTGTTCGATTTAGTAGAAATTAGAGAACTCTTTTGAATGAGACAAAGACACAACTTAGAATATGTTGATTTTTACTTCCTTGTTCCAGTCAGCTTCCTATAAAGATCATTCTATATTGTTTTGCAGATAAAATAAACCATTTGTTAATGGTTTAAACTATCTGTAGTTTGAAGGCTAGGTAATTTTTGAACGTTTATGTTTTCATTCCTTTGAAACAACTTCGGGTCTGACCTATTAAGTGTGGCTTATGTTGCTCAACCTAACAACAATAGTTCATTTTAATATTGGTTAGTGAAGCAAGCTATTTTAACCTATAGTTTACAAAGCTTTCTTGTTCCCTCCTATTATTGCTAAAAATATGATATTTTTTATTTGGGTAACACATTAAATTGTGATTAGTGGAAATGAAAATTTCATAGCTTTACTAGAACAGCAGAGAGGAGAAGAAATGATCAAAATTCACTACAAGCGTATAATTCTAATATACAATATAATCTTTGATGGCTATGAACTGCATGTGACAGAAAAATAAAATTTTGCAGAGCAGCTAGATTAATGCTGATCTCAAATCTCTATTCAGTGTACTTGACTACAATTTTTATGGTTTGGTTATCTGTAGTAACTGAGGATACAAAACAAATGTACAGAAATAACCAAATGGTTTCTGAAATGACCAGTGCAAAAAACATCTCTGTGTACCGAATCTGAGACACACAAATATATATGCCTATCAAAGAAACTTTCCTGGTTGTAGATGGTGAAATATATTAAAATATTTTTACTCAGAGAAATAATACAAATACAATACAATAGCAGAGTTGGAAGGGACCTTGGAGGTCTTCTAGTCCAACCCCCTGCCTAGGCAGGAAACTAAGACATTTCAGACAAATGGCTATCCAACATCTTAAAGGCATTCACAACTTCTGGAGCCAAGCTGTTCCACTGATTAATTGTTCTAACTGTCAGGAAATTTCTCCTCAGTTCTAAGTTACTTCTCTTCTTGATTAGTTTCCACCCATTGCTTCTTGTTCTACCCTCAGGTGCCTTGGAAAATATTTGACTCCCTTGTCTTTGTGGCAACCCCTGAGATATTGGAACACTGCTATCATGTCTCTCCTAGTCCTTCTTTTCATTAAACTAGACATATCCAGTTCCTGCAACCGTTCCTCATATGTTTAGCCTCCAGTACCCTAGTCATCTTTGTTGCTCTTCTCTGCACTCTTTCTAGAGTCTCCACATCTTTTTTACATTGTGGCAGCCAAAACTGAATGCAATATTCCAAGTGTGGCCTTACCAAGGCATTATAAAGTTGTATTAACACTTCACATAATCTTGATTCTATCCATCTGTTTATGCAGCCTAGAACTGTGTTGGCTTTTTTGGCAGCTGCTGCACACTGCTGGCTCATATTTGAATGGTTGTCAACTAAGATTCCAAGATCCCTCTCACAATTACTACTATTGAGCAAGGTACCACCTATACTGTACCTGTGCATTTTGTTTTTCTTGCCTAAATGTAGAACCTTACTTTGTTCACCATTGAATTTCATTTTGTTAGATAGTGCCCAAAGTTCAAGTTTGTCAAGATCCTTCTGTACCTTAAGCCTGTCTTCTGGGGTGTTAGCTATTACCTGCCAGCTTGGTGTCATCTGCAAATTTGATGAGTTCCCCATTTATTCCCTCATCCAGATCATAGATGAAGATGTTGAAGAGTATTGGGCCTAAAACAGAGCCTTGGGGTACTCCACTGCATACTTCCCTCCACGTAGATGCAGTTCCATTGAGGACTACATGTTGACTGCGGTTGGTCAGCCAGTTACGAATGCATCCGGTGGTGATGCTGTCTAACCCACATTTTTCTACTTGTATCTAGTAGTAGGTTATGGTCTACTTTATCAAATGCCTTGCTGAAGTCCAAGTAAATTATATTGATGACATTCCTCTGGTCCACTAATTTTGTCACTTTGTCAAAGAATGCAATAAAATTAGTCTGGCATGATCTGTTTTTGAAAAACCCATGTTGGCTTTTGGCTATTACTTTGTTTATTTCTAGGTGTTCGCTAATTCGTTGCTTGATTATCTTTTCCAGAATCTTCCCTGGTATTGAGGTCAGGCTGATAGGTCTATAGTTTCCTGGATCTGTTTTTTTCCCCCTTGTTTGAAGATGGGAACCACATCAGCTCTTTTCCAGTCCTCTGGCAGTTCCCCGGTTCTCCAGGATCTCTGAAAGATATCGTTCAATGGTTCTGAGATCTCATCTGCCAGTTCCCTCAGAACCCTGGGGTGTAATCCATCCGGTCCTGGTGATTTGAACTTGTCTAGGGTAGACAGGTGCTCACTTACCATTTTCTTCCCTATTTCAATTTGTGTTCCTAATCTGATTTTTGTGGTGCTATTTTTGGTAGGTTGGACTGTTTTTTTCCTTTTGTGTAAAGGCAGATGCAAAACATGAGTTAAATAGTTCTGCTTTGTCCCTGTTGCTTGTCACCTTGTTGCCATTTTCTCCCAGCAATGGACCAATTGTTTCCTTAACTTTTTTCTTGTTTTTAACATGTTGGAAGAAGCTTTTTTTGTTATTTTTTACTTTTGTGGCAAGCCTTTCTTCATTGTGAGCCTTAGCTTTCCTCACTTCATCTTTACAGGCTCGGGCTATTTGCTGATATTCTGCCTTAGTTATGTCCCCCTGTTTCCACTTTTTATAATTAACTTTTTTGTCTTTCAATTTGTCAGAGAGTTCTTTATGCAGCCATGCTGGTTTCTTTTGGGAGCTGTTATTTTTCTTCTTCATTGTTATTGTATACTGGGCTTTTATAATCTCATTTTTCAAAATTTCTCAAGCTTCTTGAATTGTTTTCCCCTTGAGGATTCTCATCCATGGAATTCTTCCCAAGCTCTCTCTAACTTTATTAAAATTAGCTCTCTTAAAATCCAATACTCTAGATTGACTTTGTTCTACTGCTTGTGTTTGCATAATGTTGAATTCCAATATTGCATGGTCACTTGCCCCCAGGGTTCCTATGGCTTCAACACCTTCTATCATTTCTTCTTTGTTAGTGAGAATTAAGTCTAATATGGCCGATCCCCTTGTTCCCTTCTCTACCTTTTGGGAAACAAAGTTCTCTGCTAGGTTTTTAGGAACCGGTTGGATCTTCCACTTGGTGCAGAGTTTGTTTCCCAGTTGATATCAGGGTAGTTAAAATCCCCCATTACTATTGTGGTGTGCTTCCTACATACCTTAGTTAGCTGACTAGCAAAAAGTTCATCTACTTCCTCTGCTTGGTTGGGTGGCCTGTAGTATAGACCTATGGCAATGTCATTCCCCCCTCCCTTTAATATTGACCCAAATGCATTCAAGATAGTTCTCATCATTGTTGTGCTCTATTTCTGTAGAGATATAGTTATTTCTTATATATAGTGCAACTCCACATACTCTTTTATTTGGTCTATTTCTATTTCTAAGACCTACATCCTACTTTAAATACCGTAAATATCTTAGAAAGAAATTTCCCACCCTTTTATTTGGTCTATTTCTTTTAAATAACTTAAATCCTTCTAGCTGTATGTTCTAATTGTGGGTTTCGTCCCACCAGGTTTCTGTAATGGCAACAATATCATATTTGCCCTCGTTTACTTGAATTTCTAATTCACCCTGTTTATTTCTAATACTCTGTACATTGGTGTATTGACATTTGAGTCCATTTAGTTAAGTTAAGTTATTTAGTTAAACTGCAGTGGCTTTCTCCATGAAGGTTTTTAGTTTGTAAACTCAGTTTCTGTGAATTCTGTACCAAGTAGAACTGAAAATGGAATTTAAAAGCTAATAGCTACTTCAGTAGTGACCTTTTTAATGTGAAATAATATTAGCAATAAACATGTAGCATTTCTGTAGTCAAACAAGTTACATATCTTAATTTTAAATTCTATTAAAATTTAATGAGAACTTTGCTTGTCTTATAAGGATGTTGAAATAATTCAGTGAATCCATCATCACATTAATACAGATAAGATTTTCAAATAATAAAGTTGGACAAATCTGTATGACATGATTTAAATTTCATATAAACTACTTCTGATCTGTGTCTTAGTGAAATTTTGGCAAAGTTTGCAAACAAATAAGTAAAACTATTTTACTTTAACTGTTGATTTACTTATATATATCAGTCTTATTTACTCATTTAGACTATGGCTCATCAACATGTCAGTTAGGAATCTTTCATATGATTGGTACAACATAATTGGAGAAACAGTCTCGTACATGATGGCACGTGGAGCCCTCAGCTCCGGTGCGCCAGCTGATTTTTGGCCTTCCGGAGGGCTGGGGGAGGTCACCCCAGGCTCCAGAGGGTGAGAAATTTGGAAACGATCTGTTTTCGCCTTCTGGGAGGCTTCAGGCTTCAGGAAATCCTCCAGAGCCTGGGGAGGGTATAAATCCCCCCATGGGGAGTCATGTGCTCATGCGCTGAGGGGCGCACACATATGTGCAGGTGGGTGGGGCACACACGCACAATTTTGGCACGCCTTTAGAAAAAAATTAGCCATCACTGGTCTAGTATATTTGTTGAAAGGTTGATTGGCACCAAGGAATACCAGATTCAACTCCACTCTAAACCATGATGATTTGAGATCATTGGGAAAAATTGTAAGAAATAATTTATGTAGACTCCCTTGAACTTCTGGAAGAAAGTGCATGCTATAAATTTTATTTTATTGAAAATACTGGATTTGAATTTGGAAATGTGCACAGAAATATTATCTATCCAATTAGTAATATCTATCATAAACATTAGGGCAGTAATAGATGCCATACTTTTAACTGTGGAAGACATCATCTTCTATTTTTATGACTACATTGAAGAAAAGCTGATAATAAAGAGTTCATATTGTTTTATATTGTTATACACACACACACACACACACACACACACACTTTTTGCGGTTACAAAACTAGAATTTAAGTAACTGAAATGTTACTGAACATACGCACCCAATTATTGCTATTTATTCAAAGTACACCTATTATTTCAGTGTATCAGCTAGATAGATTTCTGAACCAGAGAGCTGTATTGTATCAATTACATTAAGGTCTCCATTTCTACATACCAAAGAGACCTCCACACAAAAGAGATGTAACTAAAGACACACAGAAAAATACTTTATAAAAGCTGCTATAATTTCCAACATCCAGGGATATTTTTTTAAATTTCTTTTTACAAAAATGCCCCTCTGAATTCATTTATCCTAATTTTTGTGTAGAAAAAAGCCTTCAAAAACTTGTTGAACTAAAAAAATCCTTGACACTCTGCTTTATGTTACATAGTGCACATAGTGTAGTCCCACTGAGCTAGTCAATATTTTTAGGTCTAATTTCCCCTATAGAGAAAATATTTTGCAAGAAGAAGCATTCATTCATGTATGAATCCCCCAGCAGACGCTTTGATATGCTACAATTCAGGCACAGAATTAATGTCTTGATAAGAATGAAATTATTATTCTGAATATAAATATTCATCAATTTCTTCACAAGGCAAGGGTAAGCAAAATAGTTTTTGATATATGTATATATGTATATATTTAGCCAATGTTTCTGTTAAATGGATTCTTGATTATTTTTAATTGGTAATTAATTAGCATTAGAATAGTCATCTATCATGTGGATCAACAATTTTTTTCTCTCTGAATGGAACATTACAGATTTCTAGGCATGCTCAGAATTGATAGAAATTTTCATTTTATTTGAACTAAGACCATTAGGAATCTTACCAGCATTCATCTGAATACATTATTTATGAGAATTAAATCTTTCAGACTCTTTTTATTCATTAGAAACCAAAATGTTATATACACCTAGTTTGCCATGGCTAACAATCTACATTGGCATATTTCAAATACTAACACAAAGCTACTTGGCCTTTTTTATTTTTAGGGGAAAGGTACAAAATAAGTTAAACAATATAATGATCTATCAATGTAAAGAAAAGCAAGTCAAATTTTTCTGAATATTTTTTAAAGAAAATAATCATTGCAAATAACTGTCAGCTTCACTTTTCCAACTGTGAAATGCATATAAATTTACCTTTGATTACTCAGTTTCTGTGGAAACTAATTTGTAGAATACTAACACATTAAAATGAAGTTTAATAGCCGTAAAAATTACTCTATTTTATAGCATAACCTAAAATAAGATATTTAATGTTTTTGATCTTATAAAACTGGTTTCCCTGAATAAAAACTCATAATAATTTTTTGAAAAAACATGCTGTCTTGAGTAATAAAACAGAATGTTTTTTAGACCAAGTTATAAATTCAGATATTGAAATCTATGAAATTAATGAATTCAGTGATAACGCTGTGTACTTTTTTCCTTTTAACTATAAATTCAATCCATTTTATTAAAAAAAGATTCAACACTCTCCAGCTCCATGATGGCTTTAGTCTGGCCGGAGCATTTCTTAGAATTCAAAAACTCCAGGTTCCAAATTAATTTGTCATCTTCACTTGAGTCCCAATCCAATTATTTGACAAATAATGACAATACAGGTAGTTCTTGATTTACAACAGTTCATTTAGTGACCATTCAAAGTTATAACGGCACTTTAAAAAGTGACTTATGACCGTTTTTCACATGATCGTTGCAGTATCCCCAGGGTGACACAACAATCAAAATTCAGGCACTAGGTATCTGGTTCATATTTATGATGGTTGCAGTGTCCTGGTGTCATGTAATCACCTTTTGCAACATTCTAACAAGCAAATTCAAAGGAGAGCCATATTCACTTAACTATGTTACTAACTTAATTGCAGTGATTCACTCAACAACTGAGGCAAGAAAAGTCATAAAATGGGGCAAAATTCACTTAATAACTGTTTAACTTAGCAGCAGAAATTTTGGGCTCAATTGTGGTCAAAAGTCAAGGACTATCTGTACACAGTACTTAAGATTAAATTTGTGTACTCCTTTCCACACAGTACCTCACAGGAAATTAAACTTCACCAAACAACTATATTTAATTTAGTGGCATTTGCAGCTTTAATGAATAAATTTAAATTAAATAATTGGTTATATGAAGACATATCTTTCTCTTTTTAGGTATGATCCAGATATTATGTTAGGCTATGAAGTCCAAATGCATTCTTGGGGATACCTCTTACAGAGAGCTGCTGCTCTGGATGTTGATTTATGTCAGATGATCTCTCGTGTTCCAGGTGTGTTTGTGAACCATGTGTTAGTTATGAGTCTTCTGTCCAATTTTTTGAAATGACCATTGGCTGAGTGCATTCTGCCCTTCTAGCAAGCTGTTAATTCATCAGTTTCATAGAGAAATTTGAATTACTAAATGTGTGGTGTTAGGTAGCTGTATCCATATTCTACTGATATTTCTAACCTTATTTCTGGTAAGGGACAGAAATAGGACATGCAGCTATCAAAATAAGCAGCATATGAATGTGATTAAATTAAGGTCACCTCGTTACTCCATACTTACTTTGCAACCTGATGTTTGCCAGCAGATATGAAGTATAATTGCCACAGAGGGATAAACAATAAGATTTTTATTACCTGTGAAGCCAACTGTATATATGACATAAATTCAGACATGCAGGTCTGTTTCTTAAAGTGTTATGTTTTCTTCTCCTGACTCAGTAGTGCAAGGGAAAACTGAGAATTGTGTTTGTATTCTTAAATTGTGATACAGCATACAACTTGTCAGGATGGTTTATTACCATTATAATAAACTTAGATTTAAGCATGAATGATTTGTTCTGATACTTGCACATTTAGTATTTGTCATTAATTTTTTTTATTTTTTATTCTAGACGATAAGAAAGAGAACAGATTTGCTTCAGATCTAGATGAATATGGAGCAGATACAATGAGTGAAATAAACATTGTTGGAAGAGTTATATTAAATATCTGGAGAATTATGAGACATGAGGTAACATCTGGCAAAATTATTAAACTAGGAAAAGGGCAATAAGATTATTAGGGGTATATAAATTCAAATTATTATAAAATAATATTTCTAATGGGCTTATTCTGAAATTACTCATCTTGTTTTTAGAATGGTAGAAATATGCTTATGGAGTTTTCTTTACCAAAATACCAATCAAATTGCATGGTTTGAGTTATTGCATTGTGGAGGAAAGGAGGAAATAGCAAAGGTTGGATAGAGCAAAATAGTACTAAATACCTATTGTTGGATAATTCAGTAGTATATCCTGGTTAATCTTTTGGCAGTATTCTGTTTAAAGACCAGATGCTTACTAACCTAGTGTTATTTTGCTTGAGATATATTAATTAAACTTGTCGGTGTAGTGTTAGTCTAAGTCATACTCCTCTAATGTAAGTCATTCTTCTCCAGCCTCATTTGTCTGAAGTGTGAGTATAATTTGAATATAATAATTTATTCAAAGAAGTTGTTGAAGGATGAATTGGTCGTCAATCGATGCATAGAACACATTATACAAAATAGACAATAAAAAACCTAAGAAAGGCTACACATCCCTCCAGCAGCCTGCATAAGGGTAAGCAGGAACAATCACGCAGCCTGCAAGAAAACCACCAACCTCAGAGAACACAAAGGACTCCACAATCATGTAGAAAACTAGTCAAATCAAGGAATCACCAATGAGAAAACCACTTCTCCACCAAAGTGGCAGAGCAAGTACTACATATAAATAGGCAGCAAACCCCACACTCACTTGCATTGATGTTAGTTGGATAATGAAATGTCTTCAAGCAAGCATCCAAGCTCAGCAGTAAGATCTCCCAACCGTTCAATCCTGAACTATAGGTATTCTCTTCCATTGAATATAAAGTCCCAGAATTCCCTAGCAGTGTCCTATGGGTAACCACCAGTTTCTAAATATTTTGACTTTAGAATCAACTCTGTTTCTGTAATCATGCTGTATCGTATTTTTTGGAGTATAAGATGCACCAAGATTTTGAAGAGGCAAATTTTTGCACTGCAAACCTCCCAAAAATGGCCCGTTTTTTTGCGAAAACAGGCCCGTTTCTCCCCCCCCCCCCCCAAAAAAGACATAAATAGCCTATAGAGGGCTTGCAGAGTGTTCCTGGGGGCTGGGGACCCATTTTTTACTCATTTCTGCCTTCTCCAGCCCCCAGGAGCTCTCTGAAAGCCTTCTACAGGATCTGCATGGCCATTTTGGTGAAGGGGCAGGGTTTCGGGAGGGAAAAAATGCTGTATAAGACGCAGTGTATAAGACGCACCCAGATTTGGGTGTATAAGACGCACCCAGATTTTCAGCCTCTTTTTTGAGGGAAAAAGGTGCGTCTTATACTCTGAAAAATATGGTAATTAGTTTTATAGTCTAATTTGTTTTTCTGTGCTTAGAATTGATTTCCTGCGCTTTGTAATGATTAGGTAGTAACTATCATTCACGTAAAAAGTAGTTTTTCCATATTCTTTGAGGAAAAGCAAATGGTCCCTGCTTCTTGAATGGAGGAGGGGCAATTATGCTAGTGAGAGATACTGGATCAGGGATATTTTTTAAATTGTAATGTCGCCTTAATATCTGACTACAGCTGAGGCATCCAAGGCTGATGACTGCCCAGATTGGCTTCATAGAAGGACAAGTCCGTTGTGCGAACTAAGATAGAAATAATCAGAGATAGATATAATATAGAGCCTATTTGTCTTGAAGCACATTTTTTGCTGATTTTTCTCCCATCTAGTTTTTCTTGCAATGCTCATTAGATTGTAGCAATAATATATTAGTTATTGGTTGATAGAGATGGGAAGTATTTTTAGCTGTATTTCTGATTATCTTAGTGATGCAAAGATCACTAAGCTCAAGATCACTGTGAGAGCCCAAAGTATCTCTCTGTGGCGTAAAGGGTTTGTCTTGACTTCGTCCAACATTTTGCTGGTATATGTTCTGAGTTTTTGGTCAGTATTTAGTGTTTGAAATCTGAATCCTTGCCTGTTCTGTACCAAATTCTTTGTAAAATGAAACTATTAAATGTTGGGTCAGTTTTCAACCTACCGTATATACTCGAGTATAGGCCGACCCGAATATAAGCCGAGGCACCTAATTTTACCACAAAAAAACTGGAAAAGTTATTGACTCGAGTATAAGCCTAGGGTGGGAAATGCAGCAGCTACCGGTAAATTTCAAAAATAAAAATAGATACCAATAATGTTTTTGAATATTTATTTCAAAGAAAAACAGTAAACTAGCGGTGTATTCAATGAAATACTTCACTCACCTCATGATGCTGATGTCCCGCTGTGATGATGATGTCCCGTGCAGCCGCGGGAGCGATGTCCCGCCTCCTATGACACACGGCACAGTGATTCCTATCATTGGATCACTGTACCAGAGGAGGTGGGACATCGCTATGTGGCTGCTTGCCATAACAAGGAGGAGGTGGGACATCGTTGCAGAGCGGCAGGAGGGGGAGGAAGGGGAATCGTAAGACAGCCCTGCATTACATTAGAACGTGAGGAGGGGGGATGGTGCGGTGCGCGCTGCGCGGCAAACTGACACAGAGGGAGGGGAAACTCACAGGGGCACTGGGCCATTCACGAGTGTCACCCAGCGGCATGGCCCCGCCCCTTTTTCTCCTCCATTTCGGGCAAATTTTTCACTGACTCGAGTATAAGCCGAGGCGGCTTTTTTCAGCCCAAAAAGTGGGCTGAAAAACTAGGCTTATACTCGAGTATATACAGTATTTCTGTGTAATTCCATTCCATATTCTGGTTATAAACTATAGAAAAAATATAATCATCCAAATTTTCTATTTTTTAGGTGGCTTTGACCAACTATACATTTGAAAATGTGAGCTTTCATATACTTCATCAGCGTTTCCCACTCTTCACTTCTCGAGTTCTGTCTGATTGGTTTGACAACAAGGCAGACATCTATCGGTAATTGTCTGTAATGAACATTTTAATTGCCTGGTACTGAATGCAATTATATGTTAAAAAAGAGAAATTATAATTGTAAGTTCCAATCTGAAGTTGTAAATCAACAGGTCAGCATTATAGATCAGACCTCCAAATTCATTTTCCTGATGTCATCAGCACATTTTGTAGATCAAGTTGCTTGCAGTCTTTTTCTCTTCTATTGGAGGTGTGAAAAGGAGAACAGAAGGTTATACTTGCATTCTAGATTAATTGCTGCTTGGAATGTCATTCTGGACCTTGAACAATATTTAATTGTGATTTGTTTAGGAAAGATATTGCATGACTGGTAGAATAATGGTGTTCTATATTAACATAACAAGTCTCAGGTTTTTTTTTTAAAGGAAGAAGTGGACCATTTCAGTTTGTTGAAAATATGAGGCTTCCTGCTGCTTGTTTTCATAGTGTTTTAGCTCTGTTATAAGTCTATTCACTGAATAGAAAGATGTCGTGCTATCTAAAAAATACATTGACTATACAACCAATTAAGAATTCAGTAAGCTTGATAAACCACTCTATATTTAAAATACAATTCCCATGGAATTGGCTGAAATGCATGAAAATTACATGATATGAATTAACAGGGCAATGCTATTGTAAGCAAATAAAATTAATCTATTCAACTTGCAATTATTTTACATTGTCTCGAAGCTTCACAAGACAATTTGTATTCTGTATCAGGTCAACACTTAAAATAGCATTGACCTGATAATATATATCAAATTCTTGGCATTTTTTTTCAAAATACTCTTCTGATTTAGTTTTGAATGTTTTACATATTAATGCTTTTATTTTAAAGGTGGAAAATCGTAGATTATTATATTAGTCGTGTTCGTGGGAATATACAGCTATTAGAACAAGTGGATTTGATTGGCAGAACAAGTGAAATGGCAAGGCTGTTTGGAATTCAGTTCTTGCATGTATTGACAAGAGGATCACAGGTAACCTTTAATTGCTTTGATTTAATTATTTAAAAATGAACATATCCTTTTTAATTTGTGGAGAATTATAGTAAACATAAATAATTACTTTATGTTACAGACGAGCTGTAGATTGCTTTAGCCAATCATTTATTTTGATTCAGGTCTATCCTTCCTCTTTGAAAAGAGAGATAACTAGCCACAAATATCTTTGGTTCCTGAATTAGTTCTAGGATAGATTATATTTTTTGTTGTCTTATCTCTGGCACTTGCCATTGGTCTCAGAATTGTGTTGTTGAATAGATAGGTGTTCCTTTGAAAAATAACATGGGATGCTGCTTTAGTTTACTGATTAATGTCTTATACCAGCCATTGATGCTGGGATCTCCCCATTGTATCCTTTAATTATTAATATTTGTGAATAAACTGAGTTGTTGGACTTTTGTTCATCATAACGTTGATAAAGATGCATTCAATTTCTAGGTTGGATTGCTAATTACTGAGTTTTTGTTTTATTTAGTATCGTGTGGAATCAATGATGTTACGAATTGCCAAACCAATGAATTACATTGCTGTGACACCTGGCGTTCAACAGCGAGCTCAAATGAGAGCCCCTCAATGCATTCCTTTAATAATGGAGCCAGAATCTCGTTTCTACAGTAATACTGTCCTTGTGCTAGATTTTCAGTCTCTATACCCATCCATAGTGATAGCATACAATTACTGCTTTTCCACATGCTTGGGACATATTGAAAACTTGGGGAAGTAAGTATTAATCATTTAAATCTCTGTGCATGGTTGTACTACTAATAGAATAAATGATTAGCACTCTTTTTCAGATTACATAAGAAACTATAGGATTCTAGGCTACTTAAAAATTCTCTTTTAAGACACTGTCTTGCCTATAGACAGATAATACAGGTAGTCCTTGCTTAAGAAGTAGTTGTTTAACAAGTGTTCAAATTTACAATGACTTCAGAAAGGGTGCTTTTTGGCCTGAGAAGCAGTTAAGGCCAGTCACAAAATGTCTTCTCCTTCCCTCCCTCCCTCCCTCTCTCCCTCTCTCTCCCTCTCTCTCTCTCTCTCTCTCTCTCTCTCTCTCTCACACACACACACACACACACACACACGTACATAGAGTGAGTCACTGTTGAAGGGCTGCCTGCTGTGAGGGAATCTCGGCTCTTGGCTAAGAACTCTCACCTATCAAAGGGCTGCTGATCACAGTGCGGAGCAAATCTCGGCTCCATATGGAGTTAAGATGTCCTCCCAGCAGGCAGCTCTCTTGGTCTGTCTCCTTAACAACTGGGAGTGCTGGGATTGTGTTGATCACATGGGAATCTCAATGACTGCTTTACTGATCAAGATTCCAGTCGCAGTTGTGATCATAAGTCAGTGACAACCTCTATATATGCAAGTTTTAAAATGCAATATAATTAGTTGATATAATTGGCAATCTGGATACAGCATTTGCTTACACAAAAAGAAATAAAGAAAAAAACATGGTGACTGTGCAGATTCAAATATATCATATTTTGCTAATTGTATTAATTTATGACATGATTCATATAAATAGGATAAAAGGGTATCCTACATAACTGCTGACTGAATCACAATTATTACATGAATAAAGAAGTATTTTTATTTTGATCTAAAAAAAGATTAGTAATCTGAATTTATTGAGAGAAATAAGTGAAACAAGTGAGGAGATTTCAGCAACAGAATAGAAACTGGTATTTTTCTCTAGAGAAATTTATGAGTACAACTCTATGTTCTGTTGCTAATAGATTAAAAGCATCCTTTTCCCCAAAAAACTTGTAATTAATAGCACAGCTTTTATCTGTTCATTTTATTTTGTAGTGTTATTACTGAGGATGTTTTAGTCTGTTGTAAGAAGTTTGGTATTTTTGCTCAATTGAAAAGAGGCAAAATGTATTTATATTTAACTGAAACTAGACAAAAAAGATTATAAGATAGATAAGGAGAAAATAGTAGGCAAAGAAGTGAGTGAATGAGTATAGAGGTTGCAAGCAGGAAAAGCTGGATCATGAGAAGGACTGAAAAGATGGACTGTTTAGAACAATTTATTCTTACTTTTTTTTTTTAGAAATGATGAATTTAAATTTGGATGCACATCTCTGAAAGTGTCTCCTGATCTACTATACCAGCTTCGACATGATATCACAATCTCACCCAGTGGAATAGCTTTTGTTAAGGTACTTTATTTTATTTAGCAAATAATGTTGTGTTTATAAAAGTGAGTTTTTGTTTATATTTTGTCTTTAATTGTAAATAAATTCAGTTTCATACTCTTAATAGTTATGGGAAATAAATTATAGAATTTTAAAGAAAATAATAGGTATTGATAAACAGTATTGAACTTAAAAAAATTAGTCTTCCTTTCAGCATTCAAAAGTGTGATGAGCAGCATTATCTATGGGAACACCCAAGTGTGTTTGGCTTCAGAATGATGTGACACCCAAAGAAGAGATTCAGTCCTGGTCACCCTTAGGAAGAAAAACAAGGGAGAAGGTTCTCTCTGATTCTGATTCTTATTGAATCATAGAATTTTAAAAAAAAATTAAAGTAAGAAACTCAGTTTTAACCAGAAATTGGATATAGAATTGAAAAAGAAATAACATAAAATTCTCCTGCTTTGACTTTGTTGAATCCCTTTCCTGTTATTAACCACATTAATCTTCTCCCTCTAAGAAAAGTAACAGGCAGAGGAGAGCTATAGTGAAATGAAAGGACTGCTTAAGGGCTGTCATATGAGGCTATCATAATCTCAAAGGGCAAATTGATCAGATAAGAAATTGAATAGGAATTGGACATTGTATTTGAACTCCCAAATTCCAACCACAAAATTCAACCCCAAGGCACAATTAATTACTCATTTCACAAAAAAGGAAAATTTAATACTCAGATAGTAGCTCGTTCACCCATATTGCTGCAGAATTGCAAGTAACATATCCCTACCCCAAAGAAAGAAATGAAAATAATACATCATTTCCATAGCTACCCTACTTACAAGTGGTCCTAAACTATCCTAAAGAAAGAGGATGGAGACAAGCTGTGTATGTATAAATAAATGGAAAAGTTGATTGGAAACCATGAAGGGTGTCAATTAAAGTATTAGAGACATTTGGGGACAGTTTGCCTCAACATATCACTAAAAAAAGACAGTATTTACATGAGGATTAATAGTGCTATGACTATCAACCTTTCAATTATTGCTTTTGTTTTGCAACAGCCTTCTGTAAGAAAGGGTGTACTGCCAAAAATGCTGGAAGAAATTTTAAAGACTAGAATAATGGTGAAGCAATCAATGAAAGCTTACAAGCTTGACAAAACTATCACTCGAATGCTTGACGCACGTCAGCTTGGCCTTAAACTTATAGCAAACGTCACTTTTGGTTATACTGCTGCTAATTTTTCTGGAAGGATGCCATGTAGTGAAGTAAGTAATTGAAAGCACTATATTAACTTGTTAACAATAATGGAGGTTCATTTTTATATAGTGCTTAAGGCACTGGAAACCTATCAGATCTACTTCTGCATGAAGCCAAAAGGTGACCTTGAGTCAATCACTCTCAGCCCTAGGGAGAGAGTGATCCTAGGAAAAGGCAAAAACTTTCAGAAAACCCTGCTAAGCAAACTACAGGGACTTGTCCAGGCAGTCATAAGGAGTCAAAAAGGCTTGGTTTACTAACTGTAGTACAGGAATGCTGATTTAGTTCAGCTAATTCTGAGAACACCTAGAACACAGAATAACAGGACAGTAAGTGGGTTGGTGGTCTTTTAGTCAAACCCTTTGTTCATGCAGGAGTCGCTATACCAGTGATGGCGAACCTTTTTTGGCTTGTGTGCAAAAAGCGGGGGGTGCGCAGGGGGCCATGCGCGGGCCTGTCATACCCGTAATGGTATGTGCATGACCGCTGCGCATTAGCACACCACCAGAGCCACCCCCCCCATTTTTGAAGTGCTTTTTTCTCTCTCCCCAGGCTCCAGAGCTTTATAGGAGCCTGGGGAGGGCGAAAACAGCCTCCCCACCCCACACCTGGAGGCCCTCCGGAGACTTCAGGAGCTTCCCTGAAGCCTCCAGAGTGCAAAAAAACAGCCCTACAGGCAAACCGGAAGTCTGTTCCCGAACTTCCAGTTTACCCATAGGGCCGGTTTTCCGCCCTCAGGAGGGCAAAAAATGGCCTCAAAAGAAGGCCAAAGTCAGCTGGCCAGCATGCATGCGCGCTGGCCAGCTGACAGGGCAAGCCTCGCGTGCCCTGACAAATAGCTCCAGGTGCCACCTGTGGCACGTGTGCCATAGGTTTGCCATCACGGCTCTATACCATTCAGACAAATGGTTATCCAATCTCTTTTTGAAAACCTCCAGTGATGGAGTATCCACAACTTCTGGAGGCAAGCTGTTCTGATTAATTGTTCTAACTGTCAGAAATTCTTTGCTTAATTCTAGGTTGTAGAATAAGTTGACCTCACTCTTCTATCTGACAGCCCCTGAAATATAGGAAAACTGCTGTCATGTCACTCAAGTCCTTCTCTTCATTAGACTAGACGAGCCTAATTCCCACAACCGTCCATCATATAGTTTAGTCTGCAGATCCCTTATCTTATGTTCCTCTTTTCTGCACAAACTACACGAAACCATGGGTATAGAATAGGTGATATCTGACTCAATAGTAGCAATTGTGAGGGACAATCATTTAAATATGAACCAGGAGTGTGCTGCAGCTGCCAAAAAAGCCAACTCATTCCTAGGCTGCATTAACAGAGGGATAGAATCAAGATCAGATGAAGTGCTAGTACCACAGACCTTGGTAAGAGCACACTTGGAATATTGCATCTAGTTTTGGTCACCATGATATAAAAGTTAGTTTAGTTAGTTAGTTAGTTAGTTTATTGGTCTTGTATGCCGCCCACTCCCAAAGGACTCCGGACGGCTTACAATAAAAAGGGGAAGGGGATAAATAGACAAAACAACAATTTAAAATACACAACATTCATAGTTACCGTGGGGCTGGATACTTCAACAGCCCCCCGGCCTGCCGGAGCAGCCAGGATTTAATGGCTTTGCGGAATATCTTAACTCTAAAAAGAGTTCAGAGAAGAGCAACAAAAATGATCAGGTAACTGGAACCTAAAACTTTGGAACAGTTGCAGGAATTGTGTATGTCTAGTTCAATGAAAAGAAGGTCTAGGGGTGACATCATAGCAGTGTTCCAATATTTAAGGGCTACCACAAAGAAGAGTGGGTGTCAACCTATTAGCCAAAGCAAATGAAGGCAGAACAAGAAACGATGGAAACTAATTGAGAGAAACAATCTAGAACTAAGGAGAAATTTCCTGGAAGTTAGAACAATTAATCAGTGGAACTACTTGCCTTCAAAACTCTAACACTGGAGATTTTTAAGAAGAGATAGTACAGCCATTCATCTGGAAAGGTATACTATATAGGGCCGTGATGGTGAACCTCTGGCACGTGTGCCCAAAGTGGCACGCGAAGCCATGTTGCCCAGCACGGGCAGCCTTGCCTTTTGTCTTCCAGGTTTCTGGTGAGCGTGCACGTGTGACAATTAGCTCTCCTTTGCACACAAAGCAGTGCCAAAAACCAGCCTGCACATGCATGTTGGCCAGCTGATTGTTGGGTGCATGCTAGAACCTGGAGGTTAGGCTTTTCGGAGTGCAGCTCTGATGAATGCACAAGCACGACATTTCTGCGCAACCTTTTTGGCACTCGGTGTCAAAAAAGTTTACCATCACTGATATAGGATCTCCTGCTTGAGCAACGGTGGTCCCTTTTAACTCTGCTATTCTGTAATTCTTTTAAGTAAATTAGAAATTGTTACAAGACATATAAACTGTTATAAACCTTTCCAGCTATTGAGATCTGCAGCAGAGGTGTTATGAAATTGTTATTGTCACCCTGTGGGTATTTGCCATAGAGGAGAGAATTTTTCACTTTGTCCTCAAAAGAGCAATTAAAACTACTTGGGTAGCACTGTTAAACCCATAGATCCAAGGAGTGCCAATTGATGGAAGTAAGAGAAAGGTTCTCTTATCTGTGTAATTTCTGGCTCCAAGGAATAAGTATGTATATTTTGTTAATGTGTTCTGAATGTAACGATCAGAAAGCTAATTTGTATGTATGTTAACAGATTTGTTTAATCATCCATCTTTATTTTTACTTTGCTATAAAGATTTTACAGGATGTGTACAACAAATCATATAATTTTATAAACAGTAGTAAGTATTGTAAATGCATGTTTAGGTAAAAGAAAATATTCTAAGATGATTGTAATATGTCTTTTTAATCTCCAGATTGCTGATAGTATTGTGCACAAAGCCAGAGAGACCTTGGAACGTGCAATAAAATTAGTGAATGATACAAAGAAATGGGGAGCACGGGTTGTATATGGGGACACAGACAGGTAATTAAGAAGAAGTTTGCCAGCCAGTATTGTGTTTAGTTGTTTTTTGTTCTTTTAATCACATCACATCAGACAGATTCATATGAAACATACAATGTTAAAAAGTTATATTTATGTACTTACTTACCAAGCACATCGAAATTATATTACAGTAAGCAAAATATCTTTACAATCTCCAAGGCATGTCACAACGTTTGAGCACCCCTAACGTTTGGAAATTGAAAGTTAAAAAATTTGACACACCCTATAAGAATTTTTGAATCTGTATAAGAATTTAGTTCAATACAGTAAAATAGAAAGTTGGCAGAATTTCTTCTCCAGGAAAAGCAAAATTAGAACTAAAGGACTAAAGTAAGCAGAAACACTCTGGATATCGAGGACTGTAATTTGTGCAAAAGTTCCCGTATGCCTTTTGCCATGTTATAAACTCTTGCTGTGCTGCTTATGGGGAAAATTAAATAGCTAATACTCTTGTTTTAGCATGTTTGTACTACTGAAAGGAGCTACCAAGGAACAGTCATTTAAAATTGGTCAAGAAATTGCTGAAGCGGTAACAGCTACCAATCCCAAACCAGTCAAATTGAAGTTTGAAAAGGTAAGACAAGGTTGAAAATGTATTTTGGCACTCAAGATAGTTTTACTATTCATTTCCTTATGTAACATTTCGAAGTATTTTAATTTTATAACAATTTCACTGTGCTTATACCATGTTTCCCCGAAAATACTACCTGTCCTGAAACTGAAGCCTTGCCACATTTTTTGCGTGGGCAAAAATATAAGCTAGATCGGTCAGCGGCTGGGGGTTGCCGGGCAGCTGCTCGCGAGCGTGGCCACCTCATGGCTGCTGTGTTGCTGCTGTGACAGCGCAAGACAGTCATTCGACCCTGAGGCTGTGCCCAGCTCTTCTGGAGCCCGGTTGCAAGGGAGCAGTCGCCAACCCAAAAACAATAAGCCCTCCCCTTTAATAAGCCCAAAGCCATATTTCGTGGGTCAAAAAAATATAAGACCCTGTCGTATTTTCAGGGAAACACGGTATTTATTAGACTAAAGTAGGAGTCTTTCACATGTTCAGAGCATATGAAATAGGTATTTCACCATTGACTTCTACAGGTAGACCTTGACTTAATCATTCATTCATTCAGTGATCATTTGATAGGCCTTAAATTGGTGCCTGAAGTTATGGCCTTTGTTGGGAAGGTTGTTGAGAAAGTGGTGGCCTCTCAGCTCCAGCGGTCCTTGGATGAAACTGATGATCTGGACTCCTTTCAGTCTGGATTCAGGCCTGGCTACAGCACGGAAACTGCTTTGCACTGATTGATGATCTCTGGAGAGCCAGGGATGGGGGCCATGCCTCCATCCTAGTGCTCCTTGACCTCTCAGCGGCCTTCAATACCATTAACCATGGTATCCTTCTGCGGCAGTTACGTGAGGTGGGAATGGGAGGCACCGTTCTTCGGTGGTTCTCCTCCTATCTCTCTGACAGGTCGCAGTTGGTGTTGGTTGGAGGGCAGAGGTCGACCCCTAGGCCCCTCAAGTATGGGGTGCCGCAGGGCTCGGTCCTGTCCCCCCTCCTGTTTAACATCTACATGAAGCCACTGGGTGAGATCATCGGCACGGGATAACGTACCATCAATACGCGGACGATACACAGTTGTATCTGTCTGCCCCGTGCCAACTCAGTGAAGCGGTTGAAGTGATGTGTCAGTGGCTTGTGTTTTTCCCTCCCAAAGATTGGCCCTGTATTCCATCTCTCAGGCTGGGGGCTGAAATTATACGCCCCTCAGACAGAGTTCGCAATTTGGGAGTCCTCTTGGACCCACAGCTGACTTTAGAACATCATCTGTCGGCTGTGACCAGAGGGACATTTGCCCAGGTTCGCCTGGTGCACCAATTGCGTCCCTACCTGAACCAGGAGGCTCTCAGAACAGTCACTCACGCCCTTGTGACCTCAAGACTGGACTACTGTAATGCGCTCTACATGGGGCAGCCCTTGAAGAGCATTCGGAGACTTCAGCTTGCAGCTGCGCGAGCAATTGTGGGTGCACCTCGGTACACCCACGTTACACCTATCCTCCGCGAGCTGCACTGGCTACCTTTTGGACTCCGGATGCGCTTCAAGGTGCTAGTCGTTACTTTTAAAGCCCTACATGGTATCGGACCTGGGTACTTGAGAGACCGCCTCCTGCCAATTACCTCCCTACGACCAATTAGATCCCACAGATTAGGCCTCCTCCAAATACCATCAGCTAGCCAATGTCGACTGTCGACCCCTGAGGGGAGGGCCTTCTCTGTGGCTGCTCCGGCCCTCTGGAACGATCTCCCCATGGAGATTCGGACCCTCACCACCCTTCAGGCTTTCCGCAAAGCCATCAAGACCTGGTTGTTCCGGCAGGCTTGGGGCTGATGAGTTCCCAGCCCCACTTGAATTGTTGCGATTGTTGCGATTGTTGTGTAGCTTTTAATCTGTTTTTTGTATCTTGTTTTTGTCTTGTTTGTTTTTTGTATCTCCCCCTTCCCCACTTGTTTGTTAGCCGCCCTGAGTCCCTCGGGAATAGGGCGGCATACAAGTATAATAATAATAAACATGGCCATTGAAGTGTCCCCACAGCCATGCAGTCAGAAGTCAGGGACTTTGTAGCCTGCCCTCGCTTATGACTGGAAGGATGCTTCAACTCCCCCCACCAGTCTATCTCCCCTTCTGTCTATAACCTTTTGGCTTCCTGCATTCCATGGCCTCTGCTGCCCTAGCTGCCCTAAACATGCTTAGCTTTGCCCTTCCTAAGGCAGCAACTGACCTCATGAAACTCTTCTTTTCAAGGTTGCATGTGGCAGTTTCTTTGTAAGACCTTGTGAAGGGCCAGGATGGGCATGTATTGTGGGAGCAAATAGATGGCGAAGGTTAGCCTGGGCAACAGAGTCCTGGAGGACAAAAGTCTTTTCAGGGCAGGGTGGCAAGGGCAACTGAGGCTGGAGTTGGGCTTCACACAGCACAAAGGGACTTTCTGGTGCAGTGCAGCACTGTGGTGCTTTCCTTAGCTTCAGAGCTGTGACACACACCAGAAAGCTCTTTCAGACTTTGCGAAGCCAGGCCTGGCCCAGCCCAGTAGCATGGCAAAAGGACAGTCTTCAAGGTACTACAGCAACTAATTTTGCAAATAGAATTCTAAGCCTGCCACATATGGACTACTATGTCACTCAGATTCTAAATTAAATACTTTGTTGGAAGATTACATTAATGAAGGGTATATAGTTTTAGAAACATTTGCCTTTTTGATACAAGTTTGCAATTTCTAACATTTGTTTCCCTATTATAGGTTTATTTGCCATGTATATTGCAGACCAAAAAGAGATATGTTGGTTATATGTATGAAACGTTGGATCAAAAAGATCCAGTATTTGATGCAAAAGGCATAGAAACTGTCAGAAGAGATGCTTGTCCTGCTGTTTCCAAGGTAAAATAGACATGAAATATGCATTTTTGTTAGCGAGTTCATTCTTTGGTTGACAAAAGTACCAATTGTAAAAGGAAGGATGACTTCCTTGTAAATTGCCCAGAGCATTTGATACGCAAGTGCAGTAATGTTGCCAAATTTCAAGTATCTTTAAATTAATTTTGAAAGGACAACTGAAAACATGCTTTCTTTTTCTTTTCCAGATACTTGAGCGTTCCATTAAGCTACTATTTGAAACACGTGATATAAGTCATATCAAGCAATATGTGCAAAATCAGTGCATGAAATTATTAGAAGGGAAGGCTAGCATGCAAGACTTTATCTTTGCAAAGGAGTACCGAGGAAATTCTGCATACAGACCTGGTGCTTGTGTTCCAGCTCTAGAGATCACAAGGTAGTAACAATAAGTAACAGGTTGTTAATATTCCATTTGATATTAAATTTCCATTTGATATTAAAGGACACGGTGGCTCAGTGACTAAGATGCTGAGCTTGTCGATCAGAAAGGTTGGCAGTTTGGTGGTTCGAATTCCTAGTGTCGCATAACAGAGTGAACTCCCGTTACTTATCCCAACTTCTGCCAACCTAGCAATTCGAAAGCATGTAAAGATGCATGTAGAAAAATATGGACCACGTTTGGTGGGAAGGTTATAGCATTCCATGCTCCTTCGGTGTTTAGTCATGCCATCCACATGACCACGGAGACGTCTTTGGACAGCGCTGGATCTTGGCTTTGAAATGGAGATGAGCACCGCCCCCTAGAATTCGGAAGGACTAGCACACGTGCAAGGAAAACTTTTACATTTACCTTTTAGGAAGAAATACTTGGATATTATGCTGGAATATGGAAAGGTTTCATTTTATTAAGATATAAAAAATAGAGGGTTTTTTTGTAGATTCACATTTTTACCATCAGCCTGGTCTTAATTCGAATGAATGATCTTCAACTTATAACAGTTCATTTAGTGATCATTCAGAGTTGCTGTGAAAAAAAATGGCTTATTACCATTTTTCACCTTTAACAACCATTGCAACATCTCTGTGGTCATGTGATCAATATCCAGATATTTGGCAATTAGCCTATATTTATGACAATTACAGTGCCCTGGGGTCATGGGATCACCATTTGTAACCTTTTGACAAGCAAAGACAATGGGGAAGCCAGATTCATTCAACAAACGTGTTACTAACTTAACAAGTGCAGTGATTCATTTAACAACCACGGCAAGAAAGGTTATAAAAACTCAATAACTATCTCACATAGCAACATAAAGTTTGGGCTTAATTGTCGTAAGTCAAGGACTAGTTGTGTTTTTATAAATAATTCAAAATGGCGAACATACCGAATACTCCTTCAGCCTCCTATTTTTCCCACAACAACATCCTTTAAGGTGGGTTGGACTGAGAGAGAATGACTGGTCTAAAGTCACTCATCCAGCTTTTATGCCTAAGGTTGGACTACAATTCACAGTCTCCTGATTTCTAGATAGGAGCATTAACTCCCAAATCAGAGTGGCTCTTATAGCTTTATCTTGTTTTAGTTTCCTTATCTTAGTTTTAAAGTATGGTTCTTTCATTTTCTACATTTTACATACCGGTAGCAATAATTGGTAGAAGTGATGTAAAGGAACTGCAAGAAATAAATTTAAATTGTCAGATAAAATTACGTGACCCGTCAAAACCGCGGTCGACAAAACCGCGCTCGACGAAATCGCGTACCTGACGTCATCAGCAGCGCGACGAAAAAAATTAAAAAATAAATTAAAATTAAATTAAAGCAAGCCGATTCACATAAAGGTAAGGGTTAGGGTTAGGGTTAGGTTAAGGGTTAGGGTTACGTTAAGCATTAGGGTTAGGCTTAGCGTTAGGTTAAGGGTTACCGTTAGGTTTAGCGTTAGGTTAAGGGTTAGGGTTAGGTTAAGGGTTAGGTTTAGGGTTAGGTTTGGGGGGGTTAGGGTAAGGTTTTCGCTTTAATTTTATATTTACCGATCACAGCGCGATGTTTTCATCACGCTGTGATGACGTCACGTGGGCGCTTTCGTCGAGCGCGCTTTTGTCCACCGCGGTTTTGTGCTGGAACCTAAAATTAAAGTCTCTTTGAATTTTGGGGTTTCTGTCACTTCTAAATGCAGCAGATGGATTTTGAAACCTAATGTATCTCCCCACAGAAAGATGCTTGCTTATGACCGACGGTCTGAACCACGTGTTGGTGAAAGAGTTCCATATGTCATTGTTTATGGCATGCCAGGATTGCCTCTCATACAGTTGGTTAGACGGCCCATTGATGTTTTGCAAGACCCAAATCTGAGGCTGAATGCAACCTACTATATAACGAAGCAGATTCTTCCTCCCCTGGCTAGGATCTTATCTCTCATTGGCATAGATGTTTTCGGTTGGTATAATGAATTACCAAGGGTGAGTAAGTAAAATAGTAAATATAATATAATGCATGATTGTAACAGTGGAAGTGAAAAAATGAGGTATATTTACAATATACCAATTTTAAAATGTATCAAATTACCTGGCTTTCAAATTGAATTTAATATTTAAGAATGGCAAGATTTGAGCTGAATTATTCAACTTCGTTACTTTTACTGCTTCACATGTCAGATGATTTTTTAAAGAATTTTTTTCAATACATCTAGTATTGAATTATTCAATGCTACCTGTATTAAAGAAGCGTCAAATTTCCAGCAGCTGCTTCATTGTGTTAATAGCAAAAATTATGGACCTTTTAGAGAACATCACCATCCTCAAAGCTTCCACCACAATAAATGTTTGAAATATTATTCCTGTGGCTCTTTGATTTAATTTAACACTTTGGAGATTCCATTGGCTCTCCCTTAAATCAAATCATAACTTCAAAACTGTGAAACTCTCAAAGATAAAATAAATTGGTTGACCTTTGCGAACAGTTCTTGATATGTATTAAGGAACGTAGAATGACAAGACATAGTGAGGAAAATATAAATGAAGATAAAGTGATGCTGACGGAGGAAAAGCTTTTGTACATATGTATCCTACAAAATATATTTTACTTTGTTTGATGTGCCATATAGATCCAGAAAGTGTCCACAATTTCTCGCACTGAGCAAGAATGCCGAAAAGGAACAATTTCCCAATATTTCACTACCCTACATTGCCCTGTGTGTGATGAATTGACACAGCATGGAATCTGCAATAAATGTAGGAGCCAACCACAGCATGTTATTGTGATGCTAAATCAGGAAATCAGAGAGTTGGAGCGTAAACATGAACAAATAACCAAGGTGGGAATAAAATTGGTAGAGAATAATAGTCTGTTTAACTTTTTGCAATTGGAACACATTACTTGAAACAAATAATTTATGAATTTTCACAAAAGGTGTTCTGAAAGATTGAGCAGATACTCAGATAAACTAACATGCTAATTGTAACTATTAGACAGTTTTCTAGATCCAAGTAGTAGGGAGGCTAGAACGCTTTAAAATATTTTAAATACTTTCTAAAAAAATAAGAAGAAAAATATAACATACTTTTTGCATACTTTTTATGTGGAAGAACTAGGAACTTTGTTTAGTGCCTTTAATCAAAGAGAATTTGGGGGATACGATTTTTTTAAATATTTCACATTTTTCTGACTTGTACTATAATATCTGCAGTAAACAGTGATAATGACAAAGTGTCAACATGTAAAAATTATATTGTCACTTAAAACATTATGTAATTGTATCTCAATGTCTGATGGATAAAAAAATATGGCATTTTTGTGATAATGTCAAACTGCACCCTCCCGAGGACAGGAATTGTATAGGATTATGAGAAAGTACGTAAAAATCATTGTGCTCTTCATGGCACTTTATTACAGAGACTCCTTTTTTTTTTTTTTGCTCTTAATTTCTATCCAGAGAGCATTTAAATAAGTAAGAGGCATTTTACATTCAGTCAGAAGCTGGGACGTGTTGATCAGCCTAAATGTGGTCTATATCATTGTTGTATGCTATTCCTTGCTCCATTCTGTCAGATTTCTTTTTAAAATTTTTGCTCTAAAAGGGGGAGGCTTAGAAGAATTTTAACTAAAATATAGTTTCCTGTGATTTAAAAAAAAATGGAAGGAAACCCATAATCATTACGTGCATTTTTTTAAAATACAAATTTCAAAGTACCCAAATTACACCATAGTGAATAGTTTCTAAAAATCACATTTTTCAGAAACATATGTTTTGCATATATCTTTCCCAACTATATTGTTCTGTACCAAATATCAAAGCATACAGAATGTACCCTAGTGGATGTCTGTACACTGCTCCTGGTTATGCTATAATTAGGTCCAGATTGGTAAGATTGTAATATGTCACTTCAAAGGAAAACAGTGGCAGATTTTTTTCCATTCCATTTTTCCCAATTCCCGCTCTCATTGCAACATCCAATGAGCTACATAGAGGCTACAAGGCTGAAAGTTAGACTGGATAGAGAGAAAGAATCTCAGACAACTGTTGCCAAGAAAACATTCCAGGTAGTCTTCAACCATTCGATCATTACAACCATTTGCTTAGAGACTGTCCAAAGTTACAACCACAGCGGGAAAAAAAGACTTTATGACTGGTTTTCATACTTATGACCAGTGCAGCAACTCCAGAGTCACATGGCACTGGGGCACTTGGCAACTGTCATATATTTATGACAGTTGCACTGTCTGTCTGTCTGTCTCAGGATCATGTGCTCACCATTTGTAACCTTTTCCAGCCAGCTTCTGTCAGACAGTCAGTGAAGGAAGCCAGATTCACTTAATGACTGCATGATTCACTTAACAACATTGGCAAAAGATCATAAAATGGAGCAAAACTCACTTAACAACTGCCTTGCTTAGCAATGGAAATGTTGGATTCAATTGTGGTCTAAGGCAAGGACTACCTGTAATATATTAATGTAATTATTACAATTTGGCATTGGGAGACTTCATATTTTAGCATATTAAAAGATTTGATTTATCCAGTAAGGTTGGATCATTCATTGTCCTTGGATACTGACAAGCATTTTAGGCATGCAGTATTTTTCAGTAAAGAAAATTATGTCAGTATTTTGAAAATTATAGACTTAACGAATGATTGAATCCAGTATAAATTTTGTTTCAATTTTTAAAATAATGGCATTCACCCAATGGACCATAAGTTCCACTTACCATTATGCATCCTTAGCAATCTTCAACACTATTTTTTGTTCTGGTTTTCAGAGTCCACAGATCTATAGGGTCTGTGCAAGACCATAGGTTTGAAATGAGTCGGTAAGGATTTGGCGGAAATCATGTTTTTTCAGAACCGCCTTGTGTCAATCCTTAGAGGAGTAGACACTTTAGCGCCCCTTCCCCCCTGGGGCATGAAATACTTACAAATCAAGTACTAGAAACTTGAAAGATTGTATAATTTCATGGATTATCAGCATATTAACATTTTCATTATTTTTTGATGACCACATTACTGTTTGGCCTGCTTTATGACCATTTGAGATGTTTCTAATCAATGGCCATCTTTGTTTTCCCAGCCTCCTTTTATTTATTATTATTTATTTTCTCAGAGGCTGAAAAAATGTAAATGTCCTTTTCTATCTGGTCTTGCGCATAATTACTTTGAACAGAAATAGCCATGTACTTGGCTAATTGTGCTAATTATGTATTTTTTCCCCAGTTAATTGTATTTTGCACTAATTAATTATATATTCCTCTAGATATGCAAGAATTGTACAAGTTGCTTTGATCGACAGATACCATGTGTTTCATTGAACTGTCCGGTGCTTTTCAAAGTCTCCAGAGTGAGCCGAGAATTATCTAAGGCACCATATCTTCGTCAACTACTTGATCAGTTTTAGATTGCCTAATGTCACAGGATTCCAGGTGCTATTTTTGTTTTCAATGTTTACCACTCTAAAACTGTCCTGCATGGTCCTTCAATTTCATCTTGTCCAGGATTTTCACACATTGTTGACGTGTTCTAAAAATAATGAATGTTTGTTCTAAGTAAATTAAAAATACATTTGATAATCTGTTAATAATTCATTTTTAATGATGCCATTCTTTTGCCTTTTTAACATTGTTTATAATACAAATGTTGAAATAACCGTGTTAACATCTTGTAAACCCATTTCAGAATTAAAAAAAATTCCCTGTGGATTTCTGTAGTAATACTGAAAATCTTTGGGAAACTGCTATTGTGTTTTATTGAACTATCAGGATGTGCGTTACTGGTATCTCATCAACTTTAAATTTTGACTGCAAAATATTTTGTAAATACACTTTTTTACTTTTCAAATAACTGACTAAAATAATGTGCAATGGATTTTATACAATTTTAAAGTTGATTGGGATATTTCTTCATTTTGCTTGATTCCAAGTAGATTTGTTGTTTTGATGAAACTGCAAACAGTAGTAAGTGTAGCATTTTTGAAACATTTTCTAAAATCACTGTCTTGCTTTGGCTATTAATGGGGGCATTGTGAGGAACTGTGCAAAGACATTTTTGTTATAAACTGTGGGATTGTTGCAATACTTTAAATAAAAAATCCATTTTTGCTTTTGTATAGACATTTCTATTGCTTCTAAATATGCTTAAATATTTCATTATGTACTGTACAGTTAAAATTTATTTGCCATCATAAAGAAATGTGTATTTAGAATATTTGTAAAACTGTATAAAATAAGAAATTATGTGGTCACAGTACATTTTTTTAATTGGAAATCATTTTGTTTTTAAAAATTATTGCAACCATAGTAAATTTAATAAAATCAAATAAATGTGCATTTTTAAATCTCATTGTAGTTGAACTGGAATGTTTTAAACAATGTTACTAAATTGACATGGATTAGAGTTCTCTTTAATGAGCAGAAATTGCTCAGTGTTGCTATTCAAAAAGCCTATAATTAATATATAAAATACCAAAGAGTATTTTGATCTTCTTCTGAATTTTACTGAAGAATTTACTGAAGGAATATGGCCCTTGAAAATATGAGCTGGCAAATGCTATAGCCTACTGATCTTTGGAGGAGACAAATGGCCACAGAAATAGCCAGATGATTCAAGCAACTATACAGTGAATATAAAATCTCATGAATTGCACCATAGAATTCTGTCAATAATTGTGTTTATATGATTGGGGGGGGGGGGATATTAGTATCACATTTTTCCAACATATTTTTAAAGCAAAAAAATCATTATAAAATTTTTATAGTGTTTATCCCAAACTAATCAGTCCAAGTGTCTTATGAAATAAATAGCTTTTTAAGTGGTTTTTTAAGGTCAAGAGGATTGAGACACACTATACACCAGGAAAGCAATGTATTTCAGTTATGGGGGCATACATAGATAATATCTAGCTTGTAGGAAAGGGGATGGGAGGGTCCCCAGCTCATGATATTAGGGCTTGGGGCTTATTTATGCAATTGGTCAGGAAAGTTAGTCCCAAAAGTATCCTGGAGTGACTGTAGGATTGAATTGGATCTAGAACCAAACCACCAGTCAGTACAGCAAATGTAGCAAAGTTGTCAATACTGTTAAAGTGGACCTACCAGTAGGTAGACAAGTTTCATAATATGGACTCATTACAACTTCATGATTGTTCCAAAAGCTGCCCCGTGTAAAGTGTGCTACATCTGATGTGATGAATGCCTCAGTCACTTTTGTCAAGACCTCCCAATAAAAAAGGGCTTGAAATGACACCAGCAAAAACTGGTCATGGTCTCCACCTGATGCTATCTGTCATCTAACAATGGTGCCTTCCCCAATCAACAGCTTCATTTAAATGTTAACAGGGAAGAAAGCTGAACCCTGTGAAACAACCCCAGATGCAACCATTTATTCCCATTGCACAAGCAGGAATCAATCCATGCTTAGTTCACAAGTGTTATAGCAAAGAAGAATGCTATTAGAAATAAATTCCTAAAGAGACAAGCACTCATTGCTTTTCCTTTTGGTGAACTCCATGGTCAACACATTCAGTATCATACTTATATTGTACCATCTAAAACTTCTCCAGGCTTCAAGCAAAACATGAATATTTGTTACTATCTGTATAGTAATTAGTGTCTAAGCTTTGTCCTTGTAACTGTCTGTTCATCGTGCACCAACTATTCAATTATTACTTGCAGTCTTTCTCAGGGGCTTCCTGATATCATTGTGAAGAAGCAAAACACAATAGTAAAACGCCAAGGTGCTTTTTCAAGAGGCAACTGGACTTTCTAGGTTTTTTTTTCCTTTGAAGATGTTTCGCTTCTCATCCAAGAAGCTTCTTCAGCTGTGAATGAGATGAGAAGTGAAACATCTTCAGAGAAGAAGAAAAAACCCAGAAAGTCCAGTTGCCTCTTGAAAAAGCACCTTGCAACAACCATGACCTGGATGACTGAGAATCTGCATAGACAATAGTAAAAAACTTTATAAACGGTGGGGGGAAAAAACACATCTCTAATAATGCTTATTTCAGCATATTTGTAATTGATTCCCTACTAAGGAGGTATATTATTATTATTCAAGAAAAATAACATTTTCCAATTCCCCAGTAAATACACTCCCTATTTCAATTTTATTACAAAATTATTGTAACATTGGGAACACACAAGAAAACAAAATCATATCCAAGCAATAATTGCAATACTTAGGGGAAAATAACATACTGTAGAATAGAACAAAGTATCAAAAGGTATAAGTCAAAGCGATTCATAGTTTTTTGTACTATTAACTTCAACATGCACACATCCAAAAAGATGTAATATATACACTGTTGGGAGACATGATCTCCCCCAGTGATATTAAGAGTTACATTTAACAACAGGTAAAACAACGGCCACTCATAGCCATCAAGTTCCCTTGGTCTACTTTCCCCACAATTTGATCTGCACCCAAAGGGCCCTCAGAACAACTTCAGTCATGTTTATTGGTGTACAGAGAAAAGAAAGATCCCAAACTCTTCAAAAGTGTCTATTCCACATATAAATTAATATTCAGTAACTTCAGGCAGCCTACTACAGAAGCTGCAGTAGTTACCATAATTATCTAATAAGAATAAGAATCATTCAAATGATCCTTCTCATCACAACTCAATCTTCATTTACAGTGGTATAGAAACACTAACACTATTGCATTTTAATCACATCTGGTGTTCATTTTACACTTACAAGCATCTAATTTTGGCAGTTAAAATATCAATGAATATATTTTGATCAATAATTTTTAAAAAATGATCACAATTTCAACATTTCTCCAACACTAGCCACAATAAGGCTTTCTGAATTCAACACATTGGTACTGTAGAGATAAATAGCACTGATTTTTCTTTTCACAATGACAATTTTTAATTTTTAAGAAAGTCACTTTTTCAACTAGCCTCCCCAGCCTGATTATGTTTAAATATAATGGTTCTAAATTTCTTTAATCTTTACCCAACACAAAGATCCTGCTGATTAGGAATTATGAATGCTGCAGTCAAACACATCTAGAAGGCACAAAGGTGGGAAAGGTGGCTTCAGTGCATATCACCAACTCTTGATCGATTTAGAATTTTCAATTATAGTTATGTCCACAATATCTTAACAATTTGCTGAAAGATGGTTTTTGAAAAATACCAACAGATTTTTACTGATTTATATTTTATAATATAACATCTCTGATGGGAAGTTTCTTAGATTTTAATTTTAAAACTCAACTATCCAAGAAGTTACATGAAAATATCAAGTACCACAGTATCCTACTATTTAAACATAAGGTCACTTAATAGTGTGGCTGAGATGACAACAAACACACCATTTTATTTTAAATTATATTTCTGTACTTGAAAATGCAGGTAGAGAAAAAACAACCCAGTTTACATTTTGAAATGATCAAATTTCTGGGAAACAAATTCATCCTCTTTACCCCTTAAAAGTCTGCAATGGACTACAAGATTTATTTCAGAAATCCCAAAGCAGCCATAGGATTCCTCTTGGTATTATGACCTGAGATTATGCTGCATTGTTGCTAAACTCAATGAGCAATCTTAACTCCAGTTTATTCAATTCCCAGAGTTACTGTAGCTATTATATCAGTATAAACTTAAATCCTTTTCAGCAATTATTTCCATTATAAAAGTGCTTCTGAGCAAAATTTTAAAATATGTATTTGCTAATTTAACCATAACTGTGGCCATGTACTTATTTTTTCAAAAAGAATTCTTTTTGTTAAATAGGATAGAATATATTTAGGATTCAATCTAAACACATGGAACTGTTGAGTTAGAAATGCAGAGGTTTTCAAGGATTGATTTTCCAGATTTATCTTGTTTCCAGAGATGACCTCAATGAATTGAAGATTCTTATTCTTCAGCCTCTTGTAGCACAGTACACAGATTATAAACATCATTTTATAAGACAACACTGAGGAAAACAAGAGTCCACAACCCCTGGTCCACAACCTGGAGCCAGACTGTGGCCCATTGGTAACTGGGCTGCACAAGCAGTGGGCGAGCGTGCGCATGCACAAAGCTGCATTGGTGGAAAGTGGCGCACAAACGAAATCATCCCCTCTCTCCACCTGCCGTCCCTTCTGACCCGGAAAGTTTGGGGACTGCTAGAGTAGAAAACAAGTTCTGTTTATTCATTCTAATTAGTGTTTTCATTTTCCTGGAAAAAATATTACAAGAAGAAATTTAGGAAACATTCTACTTTGTCTTTCAGTCATTCTCATGGTTAAACAAAGAGTTCAACTCCTTTCAGAGTTACCGCTTCCCTCAGACTTTACAATAAAAAGGCCTTGCTTAGAATTCAGCAAACTTCCCACCAATATTGAAATAATATATGATCTTAAAGTTGAAATTAAGATAACTTAATCGTTCTTATTCTGTTTTGGGGATCTGACGGCAAGTACAGGAGAAGAATTAAATGACAAATTCTCTGAAGGAAGCTGGCCAGAGTTGGTGGTAGTAAATTCTTCTTGGATCTTCTTGGAGGTCTCTATGACAGAGTTCCGGGGTGTGTCATTCATCTCAATTATTTCAAAGTCTACTTCATTCCATTCTCTGATTTCATTATCCTCCTCATCGTCTTCCGGATAAGTGCTGGACAGTAACGCTTCTTGAACTTCCCTGTCTCCAGCATCCTTCACTTTAGCATCAGCAGCTGATGCCGCTAATTTACACATCACAGGGAACAGTACAGCTGTCATGACAGCTGCTCCCAATGCAGTGTACATGAGCACTGGGAGAGTGGGAAAATATCCTTGAAGGAAGCCAACCGCCGCAGGAATACACATTTCTCCTAGAGCTGCACCCATGACAAACATTGCTGCAGATTTCCCTTGAATGGTGGTGTACTGCTCTATCCAAGATATGCCACTGGGAAAGATAGTAGCCATTGAGGCACCATACACTGCGGAACCAACCCACAGAGTGACTGTGTGTACATTGAAGAGGACCAGGAAGAGTGATGACACAGTAGACCCTATGATACTTATCAGGATCATAGATCCAGGATAAGAGCAGGCTGCGAAACAGATTGCCAATCCTCTGCACGCTGCAAAGGTGCCCCAAAAGAGAGAGTTCAATCCTGCTGCTTCCTTTTCTTTCATATGGGCGTAGGTTTTTGCGTAAGTAAAAATGTAGGAGCCATAGGTTACCTCTGCTCCAACGTACCAAAAAAAAAACACAGAAAGAAGCACTATGAGAGCATAGTGATATTTCGCAATTTGGTATTTCTGCACGGAAAGTTTTGTTCTACCTCGAACAGGAATGCTCCTCAAATATAAAGTAAAGAAAAACAATGCGACGAGTAAGAGGTAAGTGCCAATCACAGCATAAGACCACACAAAATTCCAGTTTAAATGAAGCTTCGGCAACAACGTAGCTCCAGGAGGAGAATTCGTAGCTGACTGGTTACCAACACTGCTACCCAGATGGATCTGCAATTCAAGGGCAGAACCACCCAGGGCCATCTTCGCCAGGATGGGAGCTACAAAAGCTCCAAGAGCAAAACTGAAATGCAAGGCCTGTATGTGAGGACCAGCTTCTGCTTGCCATGTGTCCAAAGCCAGAACATTCCCACCTGAAAGATAAAGATTCAGGGTCAAATTTTCACATTAAAAAGTTTCATAGACTTATATGACATCTTCACCTAACACTGTGATGGCAAACCTATGGTACGCGTGCCAGAAGTGGCATGCAGAGCCATCTCTCCGAGTAGGCCAGCTGTCGCCCATTGCTCTTCTGGATTCCGGTATGCACATGCGCACTAGCCAGCTGTTCTCCATGTGAGCGGGAGTGCCAGAAACTGGAAGAGCAGCTCCCTGGCACGCAGGCACACACCGGGAACCTGAACTTCTGGTTTCCGGTGCACGCATGTGTGCTAGCCAGTTGGTCTTTACGCACACATTCACACCAGAAACCAGAAGACTGATGCGCATGCATACATCGTAAGCTCAGCTTCCCAGCTCGCGCATACTCTTCCGGTTTCCGGCGCTCCTGCACTTGCGCACTGGGGAGCTGCTTTTCCAGTTTCTGGTGCTTCCCCACATGCATGTGCATGCTACCATTTTGGCACTAGGTGCCAAAAAGGTTCACCAACATTGACCTAATGTATGCCATTCCCTTCATATTCCAACTTTCATCTTTTCAAGGTAGGTACTAACTTTTGCAATTTTGTCATTATGAAAGCAATTTTCTCCCTCACTGTCTTGTTTCTTTATCATTACAGTTCATTCCTGATTTCAACTTTGTGAAATGACCTCAAACGCAACAGAGGAGAGGGAGTCATAGTATCCTCCAGATGTTGCTAGACTCCAATTCCAACAGTCCAAATTAATGTGGACAGGAGTAAAATGAACTGGAATCGCTAGAAGCCAAAGCTGTCTATTATTATGATGTACAAGCACTAGGTAGATCCAAACTCAACTTTATCCTCAGCCATGGAAGTTCAGTGGATGAATTGGGACTAGTTATTCTTTTTTAGTCCAACTTAGTTTCCAGGACTGCTGTGGAGAAACAACTGAAGCTGCTCTAAGAAAAACAGAATGTAAATCTAACCAAAAGTAATAAAATAAGTCCCAAGAACACTGTCATTCATCTGATACTCTTATCTTTTGATTTCTTTAAATTACTTTTTCTTATGGCTGCATCTACACTTTCCTATATATTATATTTCAATGAAGCCCAACTTAGGAAGTGGCCATTTAAAAAGTCAATTCCAACTACTGCTAAGGGCCAGAATCCAAATTAAAACAACATGGCCATGTAAATACACCCAATGAACAGAAACCCAAAGCCACCATTTTTCTGGACAATTGGTTCTACTATGCTACTAACTGCTCTTACAGCTCAAGAAGTTATTTCAAACTTTCAGTTGGAATTTTCCTTGTTGTAACTTCAACGTAATATTCTATGTCCTGAATTCTGGAATATTAGAAAACAGGCTTTGATTTGCCAATTACACTACTCTTCTAGTATTTGAAAAGTATTATCATATCCTCTATCAGTCTTCTGAAGGACAAACATTCATAATTTCTTCAAAACTAATATATTTGTTTCTCTAAAACCTTAAATATGGTCTTCAGAATTGTACACAATATACAAATTAAAGGTTGTATGAATATAGATTAAAGTGGAATTATTACTTTCTATGATTTCCAAAGTATACTTCTGTTCATTTAATATCCACTTAGCATGATCAGACCAACTTAATACTTAGACTACCAGAGAACTATAGGGCTGTTTGTTATTTGGCAAGCCAATTCCATGCGGCTGTTATGAAAACTGCATGAAGGTGTCCAATAGGCTTACTCTTTTAAACAATCTTTTGGCTTTCTTTCTTCCTCTCTCACTCAGTCCTGGTCTGAGTCGTCTTTTCATGTCCCTACCATGGAACTGTAGCATTTCTCTTGATGCCCTCAGCAAGAACAATGATCTCCTGTAACCATCAGCCAGAACATTACTGAAGTATTTAAAGCACCAATAATTGAAAGTTGGATTTATCAGATAGCTGAACTGTATTTTCAGTCCACAGAATATCCTGAAACAACTGTACCACATCAACTGGGTTTGACAACATCCATGTAGACAAAATTTTACACATCACGTTCTTTTCAATGAATGCATCCCATCTACATGTGCAGATATGTGAAGAAAACTTTCTATATACAAATCAACTTAGAGCTAAAGTACATACAATTCTCAATCTCTTAATGTTTACCCACTCCACCAGAAGAGCCTGCAAACAGGAAAAGGCAAGTATAACCAAGTGGTGAAATTTAGTTTGGCCTTTGGTCAAGTAAGGAAATTTGCAGGTTCAACCGTTTTGTGCACATGATACACATTTAGCAATGTATTAGGAACAAAATAATTTATTATAAAGGAATGCAACACAGTCCCATTGAATGATCGCAACATGATGGAAGGAAAAAAATACATTATGTGTAGTAAGTTGTTTTTTACCTGTATCCAGAATTCCCATTGCAAAACCAATGACAGCCATCACGGTCGTTAACAAGATGGCTTTCTTACACCATGGAATAGCATATAGACCTAGTGTTGTACCCAGCATGGATAAGCCTATAAATATAATTTAAAAATTTCAAATAGAACATTTTAAGAATTAAAATTCCTCATATTTCATTTTAAATCCAGTAAATTCAAAGCCAGTAATTTTTTATTTGTATTTAGAATTATTATTGCTATTATTACTACATCATGTCGCATATTTAATGTAGCAGTCTTATATCAAATGTAGTCACATTTTAGGCTGCAATCATAAGCATTTATAATTTGGAATAATGGTCTCTATGGGGCTGTCTTCTGAATAGTATATTTTGGATTGTGTTATTGCTTTCCAGAAGGTTGCTCAATGGTTAAAAAGCCTTGCTTCAATAGTTTAGAAATACTGCAGCATGGAAAACAGTTTCCTTCACAATTTAAAATGGCTTATTATCCTTCCCCAAACTTTGACTCCTTTAGAATTTTGAAGAGTTTGTTTATTAATATGCTGTCCAATCCTAAAGGCATCAATTGGCTAACAACCACAAACTTCATAAAAAAAAACCTCCAACAACTACACCAATAATTCCACCCCAAATGAATTAAAAATCCTATCATAAGAGATGAAGCATATGAAGACATCTGACCACCACCACTTGCAAATTCATAACATGCTTTCCTCCTGAGCTACCAGGAAAAGTGGGGTTTTCTCTGCTCTCCAAAACCCAGGAGAGAAGGGACTGACCAGATCCAAGGCATAACAGCAGCAAATGCCTGTTTCCTAGGCATCTTTCAGATGGCATTCTTGAACCAGATGAGACCTGGCCAGAAATTACTTTATTTCATCTGACTGGGTGGGCAGATGAACATGGAGTAAGGTGGTCCCTCAGAATAACTGAGTTTGGAGCCATGAGACTTTAAAGGTGACAAGAAGCACCTTCAACTCCATCCTTAAGTCATCTGGCAACCAATGAAACCCCCAAAGCAGTGGGATCACCCAAGTATAATGAAAAATACTCATCCCTAGACCAGCCTGCCATGTTTTAGACTAGCTGTCACATCCAAATGCAGCCCCATATACAGTCTGCTACAGTAATTGAAATAGGAGGTAGCAATAGCAATAAGACTTATATACCACTTCATAGTGCTCTACAGCCCTCTCTAAGCGGTTTACAGAGTCAGCATATTGCCCCCAACAATCTGCATCCTCATTTTACCGATCTTGGAAGGATGGAAGGCTAAGTCAACCTTGAGCCAGGTGAGATTCGATCTGCCAAACTGCAGGCAGCCGGTGATCAGCAGAAGTAGCCTGCAGTACTGCACTCTAACCACTGCGCCACCGTGGCTCAGGTAAGCAAGGCTTCCTGTTTCAGGAATGGGGCACAAAATGGAGCTCTGGAAAAGCTAGTTCCAAATACAACTGAAAGCCTCTAGACTGCAAAAGGAAGTCTTCCATGGAGATTAGGAAAGTAGTCTCACATAGAAATGCCATTAAACTTACATTACAGTTCAGTGGTATTTCTATGTGATACATCTTTATATGTAATGTATTTAAAAGTCCTAAAACCCATTTGTTACTAAAGAATTATGATACTGAAACTGAAGCAAAAGGATTGAGAACACTTGAGCAAGTGAGATTAAAAAGAGCCTGAAGTAATATTCTAAATAACTAATGCAAATAAGGAAGCTATCAATAAAAAAGCACTTCCTTGACCATGTTAAAAAGGGAATGACTTTTCTAGTAGACGGGACTGCTGAACAGGAAGTATCAAAATATTTCAGTTCTCTATGCTCCTTATTTTGATATAAATTGCTTATGAATCGTAGCCTAAAGTCACTTGCCTAAGACTATAAGAATTCACTCCTGATATTTTTCCAAAGAATACAGCATATTACAAGTGATGCAAGTGTTCGGTTTTGTTGAGGCTTTCCACTGCAAAAACGGGATGCAGTAGAAATTTGACTAAATACAGCTAAAGCCCAGAGCAAAAATAGCCTGATTTATTGGTTGGTAAATAGCAGTCATAATATTAAATTCTGAGCATTACATTTTAGAATGAGCACCAACTAGGACACATGTAGAAGACAAACACCAAAAAACTAAGGGTTTGCAAGAAGAGATGTATGAGTTGATAGAATCTACTCTTCTGAAAGTTCTGCAGAGAGCTGAACTATATGATTCCAAGGTCCCTCCAATACTTTTGTTCATCCCTGTAATAGATACACATTTGGACGAAGCTAAAATAACTTCACAAAAAGATTAGAGGGAAAGAACTGATACAATTACTATCCCATTTCCGACCAGCCAAGTAGAAGGATTTTCAACGTTGTATATTTCCTGTGTCTAATTCTCATTATAGTGTAATGTAGTATATCCACATACACAATTATTACTTGCTTAGGGATAGATATGTAACACCTCTTCTACTACAAGGTCTACTATATTATTCATATTCATTTTTGTTCACTTACCCAAAAGTAACTTAGAGTTCATGCAGTCAAAAAGTATTCCACCAATTAGAGAACCACTAAAGTATCCCGCTGAACGGCCCACGAAGATATATGAAATTTGACTGACATTTTTGTTCACATTTGCAGCCAAGTCTTGAAATGTTGGTCCTAGAACAGCAATAGCCATCCCCTAGAAATAAATAAAATCAATAGGAAACAAAAATAGCTGTTCTTAATAAAGCTTTGCAAAATCGTTCAAATAATTCAATCGTTAACTTACAACCTTTAGAATCCTAAGCATGATTATTTGCAAATAAGGCTGATTGAACTTAATGGACTACATCTATCCTCACTGTTCTGTGCAGTACAATACAGAATAACACCCTTTCTCCAGTTACCAACAAGGTATTTCCAAGAAACCTATAAACAAGGCCAGGTGGCAGCAGTAGTTCCATTTGCAGCTCCTTCCAAGTTATATTGCTTAAAGTTTCTTTGTCTTTTGGTGTCTTTAGGTCAATCTTGATTCCTGGCAACTTCCTAAACAAGTCTCTGCAGTTTCCTTGGCAAGGTTTTTCAGGAGTGGTTTGCCGCTGTGTGCATATGTATCAGTTTGTTCACACACTCAAATTCTGCACGCCAGTTGAAATATCCATGATTTCCCAGAATAGAGAAATTTCTACAGAATCCTGGACAGGTTTATTTGCCTTCATTGGAGGGAAATTTCTTTCTCAGAAATTCTAAGATATTTATTTAAAGTAGGATGTAGGTCTTAGAAATAGAAATAGACCAAATAAAAGAGGAGGTGGAGTTGCACTATATATAAGAAATAACTATATCTCTACAGAAATAGAGCACAACAATGATGAGAACTATTTTGAATGCATTTGGATCAATATTAAAGGTTGATAAACCTTTATCAACCTTTTTACTAATGCAAATAAGTAAGGGGGGGGGGGGAACGACATTGCCATAGGTTTATACTACAGGCCACCTAACCAAGCAGAGGAAGTAGATGAACTTTTTGCTAGTCAGCTAACTAAAGTATGTAGGAAGCACACCACAATAGTAATGGAGAATTTTAACTACCCTGACATCAACTGGAAAACAAACTCTGCACCAAGTGGAAGATCCAACCAGTTCCTAACAAACTTAGCAGACAACTTTGTTTCCCAAAAGGTAGAGAAGGGAACAAGGGGATCGGCCATACTAGACTTAATTCTCATTAACAGAGAAGAAATGATAGAAGGTGTTGAAGCCATAGGAACCCTGGGGGCAAGTGACCATGCAATATTGGAATTCAACATTATGCAAACACAAGTAGTAGAACAATGTCAAACTAGAGTATTGGATTTTAAGAGAGCTAATTTTGATAAAGTTAGAGAGAGCTTGGGGAGAATTCCATGGATGAGAATCCTCAAGGGGAAAACAACTCAAGAAGCTTGGGAAATTTTGAAAAATGAGATTACAAAAGCTCAGTCTAGCACAATACCAATGAAGAAGAAAAATAACAGCTCCCAAAAGAAACCAGCATGGCTGCATAAAGAACTCTCGGACAAATTGAAAGACAAAAAAAGTTAAGTATAAAAAGTGGAAAGAGGGGTACATAATTAAGGCAGAATATCAGCAAATAGCCTGAGCCTGTAAAGATGAAGTAAGGAAAGCTAAGGCTCACAATGAAGAAAGGCTTGCCACAAAAGTAAAAAATAACAAAAAGAAGCTTCTTCCAACATGTTAAAAATAAGAAAAAGGTTAAGGAAACAATTGGTCCATTACTAGGAGAAAGTGGCAAGAAGATGACAAGCAACAGGGAGAAAGCATAACTAACTCATTTTTTGCATCTGTTTTTACACAAAGGGATAAAACAGTCCAACCTATCAAAAACAGCACCACAAAAATCAGATTAGGGACACAAGTTGAAATAGGGAAGAAAATGGTAAGTGAGCACCTGTCTACCCTAGATGAGTTCAAATCACCAGGACTGGATGGATTACACCCCAGGGTTCTGAAGGAACTGGCAGACGAGATCTCAGAACCACTGAACTATATCTTTCAGAGATCCTGGAGCACCAGGGAACTGCCAGAGGACTGGAAAAGAGCTGATATAGTTCCCATCTTCAAAAAAAAAAAGGGGAGGGGGGAGATCCAGGAAACTACTGACCTATCAGCCTGACCTCAATACCAGGGAAGATTCTGGAAAAGATAATCAAGCAACGAATTAGCGAACACCTAGAAATAAACAAAGTAATAGCCAAAAGCTAACATGGGTTTGTCAAAAACAGATCATGCCAGACTAATCTTATTGCATTCTTTGACAAAGTGACAAAATTAGTGGACCAGAGGAATGCCATTAATATAGTTTACTTGGACTTCAGTAAGGCATTTGATAAGGTAGACCATAACCTATTACTAGATAAAGTAGAAGAATATGGGTTAGAGAGCATCACCACCAGATGGATTCGTAACTGGCTGACCAACCGCACTCAACGTGTAGTCCTCAATAGAACTGCATCTACATGGAAGGAAGTATGCAGTGGACTACCCCAAGGCTCTGTTTTAGGCCCAGTACTCTTCAACATCTTCATCAATGATTTGGATGAGAAAATAAACGGGGAACTCATAAAATTTGCAGATGACACCAAGCTGGCAGGAATAGCCAACACTCCAGAAGATAGGCTTAAGATACAGAAGGATCTTGACAAACTTGAACATTGGGCACTATCTAATAAAATGAATTTCAATGGTGAAAAGAGTAAAGTTCTACATTTAGGCAAGAAAAACGAAATGCACAGGTGCAGTATAGGTAGTAACTGTGAGAGGGATCTTGGAGTCCTAGTGGACAACCATTTAAATGTGAGCCAGCAATGTGCAGCAGCTGCCAAAAAAGCCAACACAGTTCTAGGCTGCATAAACAGAGGGATAGAATCAAGATCACATGAAGCGTTAATGCCACTTTATAATGCCTTGGTAATGCCACACTTGGAATACAGCATTCAGTTTTGGTCGCCACGATGTAAAGAAGATATGGAGACTCTAGAAAGAGTGCAGAGAAGAGCAACAAAGATGACTAGGGTACTGGAGACTAAAACATATGAGGAACGGTTGCAGGAACTGGGTATGTCTAGTTTAATGAAAAGAAGGACTAGGGGAGACATGATAGCAGTTTTCCAATATCTCAGGGGTTGCCACAAAGAAGAGGAAGTCAAACTATTCTCCAAGGCACCTGAGGGTAGAACAAGAAGCAATGGGTGGAAACTAATCAAGGAGAGAAACAACTTAGAATTGAGGAGAAATTCCTGATAGTTAGAACAATTAATCAGTGGAACAGTATAGGGTTTCCTGCCTAGGCAGGGGGTTGGACTAGAAGACGTCCAAGGTCCCTTCCAACTCTGCTATTGTATTGTATTATTGTTTCTTCCAGTTTCATTTTTGCAACAGCCATATAGGTTGGTATGAGAGACAGTATCTGGCTCAAAAGCACTTTATGAACACTGTGGTCATCTTGATGCTGGGTAACCTTGACTTCAAACCAGCATCCACGAATTTGAATTCAATAAAAGACAAAAGTCTGACTAAAATTAAAAACCTGAAACTTAGCTTAGGTTGATGAAGAGCTTAGCTTCTAATAGCAGATCTTTTTGGAGAGGTACTGGTAAATGACCATAATAAAGTTTGATTAGTTATGGTAAATTTATTTTGGATAGGGTTGGAATAATTCCTTATGGAGGTCTTGATCCATATAGACAACTAGAACCAGAGATCTGGAGTACCTTTCCCCAGTCCTGGGTATTTGACACTTTGCCTATTTTCATACTGACATACCTGTTTTCAAAAGACATCCTTGTGTGAGTCTCCTACCAGATACAATTTGATAGATGATGATTTGGCAAATAAGAGAAACAAGTCTCCTTACCAGGCCCAGGAAAGCGGCGCAAAGAGCAGCCGAAATGCACCACTTCAGTGCCCGCCGGGAAGCCGCCACCGCCGCCGCCGCCGCCAGCTTTCCAGCGCCAAGGCCGCCACCTGCCCGGCTTCTTCGCCCGCTGCCATCGGCCACCTTTACGACCGGCTGAAGGGCGAGCGGCGCCGAGCTTCCAGGCGGCGACTCCCCGGCGGCCGCATCCTCCCCAACGGCGTCCCTGAGGGCTCCCGCTTCTTCTCGCGCTCCCTCCTCTTCTTCCAACCGGGCAAAGCGGACCTGCTTCTTCGCGCCCTCCGCCGCCATATGTCTCCTACACCCGAGGGCCGCCGCTGCAGAGCCGGACAGGCGACATGTGACCGATTAATCCCGGAACCGGCGGCATTTTGGCAGGCGAAAGGAGCTCCTTAAGACTGCAATTCCCAGAAAGCACCGCAAACGGCGCGGAGGCTGTGGCTGCAAAACGCCTCGCTTTCCACCCCGAGGTTCAGAAAATATGTTTTTTCAAAATCCCAAACGAAATGACAAGGGAATGAGTAGTGAATGGACTCGATGACCTCCAAGGTCCCTTCCAACTCTGTTATTCTGAGTAAGACTCAGGTCTTACTTGTAAGGGAAAAAAGCAAACCCCAACTGGTAAATCGTTGGATTAGTTGTTTGCAGGAAAGCCCGCTGCTGTCGACGGTCTGGTTGATAATTGATGACACGCATCTTAAGATTGTCAAGAGTCGCCGTTGCAAGCAACTCTCATTTCCCGGGGTACGGGATTAAAAGGAAACGGCTGAAAAACAAAAGGGAAAATATGTTACAGCGCGAGTCAAGACTTGCCACATGTACGTGACAGCAGGAGAAACGTCCGAAGCGGGACTCGGATCCTGCGGCCGCTGATATCCAGAGCGGTCCATGGGACGAAGGTCAGCCAGACTTCGGAGCCCTGGAGAATGGAGGCTAGCCGCCTCGTGTTAGTAAAGAGTACAGGCAATGCAGCCGCGGCTTCAAATAAGGAAATGCTCCGAAAACGAAGTTTATTTTACTCCTGGCAGGTGCAGCTGTATTGCAGCCATTATCTACCTTGCCTTGGACACCTGTAACAAACTTAGTTCCCCTTCAATCTAATAAGTGGCCGAGGGAAGCAGAGGTGCACCGGTCGCGCCTTCTGATCCATAATTTGTGAATTTTCTTTGAACTGACCACCGCATAGAAAAATAGGGTTATTTGAAAGCAAAATAGAATTTGGCCCTTGAATTAAAATATCATTTCCAAAAAAGGGTTTGCCCTCCAGGGACATTGATAATTGATGAGTGTGATGTCCATGTGGTTAACAGCGGGGGACACATAACTTTGCAACTTTACCTACCTGTGGAAAATGAAGCCTTTTATGTGTATTGAGTTGGGCTGTAAGGTTGCAGTTAGTAAGTTCTAAATTATAACACGTGAATATTTTTCAAAAGCAGAGTGGTCTATAGGGGCTGATGGAAATCCCTACACCAGTCTGTTGGTTGGTTAGCTGGCTCTTTTCATATCTTTTTATTTTCTAGTGCAATCAGTTGCAGCTGCCCTTGGAATAGAGAGTGAAAAGAAGCTGTGCTCCGACTAAACTATTCCATTCCTCCTTTACAGAAAGTTAGTCTGGAATCAGGAATCAGTCTTTATTATACACAGCAAATCAGAAAAAAACAAGAAAAAAAGTTGAAACAAAAACAGGTGAAAAAAGTAATTTTGATTGTGGACAGTTGCTCCATCAATCTAGGGTCTCCCACAACATGCACATACAACAGACACAACAATCTAGATCAGACTCTTTAAAATAAGGCAACACTCCCAAACCAAGTTTATACTGCATCTAAATTTAATAATCCTAACTAATGATTCCATTTTCCTGCCCTGCTATCCTGCTTCATCATGACAGGGAGAGTTTTCTATCAGGAACAAGTGAAGTATTCTGGGAGTGTACCTTAATATATATTTACTACTCCTGGAAACACCAAACCTGAAGTAGTCTGAAGCCGCCTGAAGATGACGAATGAGACTTCGTCAAAACGTCGCCAAGACATCTCCAATTCTACGCGGGAGAAAACCCAAACAACTAGAGACCTACATACTAACACCCGCAAAAACCTCAGAAAACATATATATATATATATATATATATATATATATATATATATATATATATATATATATATATATATACATATACATATACATATACATATACATATACATATACATATACATATACATATACATATACATACATACATACACACACACACACACACATACACACACACATACATACATACATACACACACAGTACTCAGCAATGTCACAGAGGTATGAAGATCATCCCAGCTGCTCAGCTAAAGCAAGCAAGTAATATATTGGGCAGCAATTATGGTGGGTTTTATGGTTATTTTAAATCTAAAATTGACAAAATATTAAAGCCAATTTGGTTGAGTGGTTAAGGCACCAGATTAGAAAGACCATGCATTCAACTTACCCATGAAAGCCAGCTGGGTGACTAATATAGGCCAATCAATCTGTCTCAGCCCAAGACACTTCACAGCTTTGTTGTGGGAAAAATAGAAGGAAGTTGTGTTGGATAAGTTCGCTGCCTTGAGTTATTTGTAAAAATAATAAAGATGGGATACAAATAAATAAAAATATCCAAGCAAGTTGCTTCCAAGTTGGAAACATTAAAAAGGTAATTGGATATGTGGCCTATAAGCTGAAATAAAGCGGACAACCAATTTAGAATAATAAGCTATTCAGTCCAATTATTTCTTCATTGCAGTCTTAGGACAACTAAAATGATGCCAACACACATGAGTATATCCAGGTGGAGTTCATAAAAATCAAACTTGTATTGGTACAAAAGGATGGAAGAATGCAGTCATATTGTAATTGGAAAAGTATGGCCAGGGACTAACTACAGCAAATCACAAACTGCTGAAATGCATGTTCCAACTCAAGCTAAAGTGGAATAGAAGAAATCAAATTACATGTCAACAAATGGTGGAAATTGCCAAGAAGAGAAGCAAAACTCAAGAAAAATAAAGCTCTTAGAAAGACACTTAGCAAAGAATTTCTGGAAGCTGTTGACAAAAAGAGGTTATTACGAAATCTTTTAAGGACATCAAAAATAGAAACAGGAACACGCACAAAAAGGGAACATTTTCCAACTGGCTACAACATGTTAGCAAGCATCCTTAGAACTGACAATGAAGTAATAATAGCTTTTGCCTTTTAGAATAACTGCAAAGGAACTAACAATCAAATGAGCTAAAACTAGCACTACAATACATAGCAATGAAGGCTCTGGAAAATATATTCCAATCAGAGGTGGTATTCAGCTGGTTCTGACTGGTCTGCGGAATCGGTAGCGGAAATTTTGAGTAGTTCTGAGAACTGGCAAATACCACCTCTCCTTGACCCCACCCCTATCTATTCACTGCCTGCTGAGTCCCAGATCTGCTGGTCTTCTTTTGGTGTCCTGCACAGGAGAACAGAGCTGGAAAGCAGGTTAGTGGGGTGGGAATGGATATTTTGCAGTCTCCTTCCCCTGGAGTGGAGTGGAAATGGAGATTTTGCAGTATCCTTCCACTGGAGCGGGGTAGGAATGGAGATTTTGCAGTATCTTTCCCCTGGAGTGGGGTGGGAATGGGGATTTTGCCGTATCCTTCCCCTGCCATGCCCACCAAACCACACCCACCAAGCCTACAAAGCCATGCCCACAAAACCGGTAGTAAATTTTTTGAATCCCACCACTGATTCAGATGCCATGATGTATTTATACCGGAGCACAAAGATCACAGAATCATGCAGAAAATTTCAAGAAACTGGATAAAAAGAGTATTGATATGAAAACTCCCAAGAATACCATAGATTGTCAGTAAACAAACAAATTAATTAAAATTTATTTTAAGGTACAAATTATTAGGCTGAAATTCATATAATGGACATGCTATGCAGAAATCTTCAAGGTGCTACTTACCATTCATAAAGCCCTCCATGGTAGTGGATCTGACTATTTGAGAGACCGCCTTCTGCCGATTACCTCCCTTCGTCCCATCAGATCGCATAGAGTAGGCCTCCTCCGAATTCCATCCGCCAGTCAGTGCCGACTGGCGACTACGCGGAGGAGAGCCTTCTCAGTAGCAGCTCCGACACTTTGGAACGATCTCCCCGTGGAGATTCGTACCCTCACCACTGTCCAGACCTTCCGCACAGCCCTCAAGATCTGGCTATCCCGTCAGGCCTGGGGATAAGACCCTAATCTCGCCCCACCCAAATGCTGAATGAATGTTGTGTTTTATTGTTTTATTTTATTATACTCCACATTTTCTTTTTGTGTTTTGTCTTGCACTCCCTTCCTACAAATTGTAAGCCACCCTGAGTCCCCTCAGGGAAAAGGGCAGCCTATAAATGTCAAATAAAATGATAAAAAAAATGATCTAGTTCTCTTGAGAAAAATCCATAATGCCAGAAAAGATTGAAGTAGAAAGGTGAAAAGGATTTTATTAGCGCAGTGATGGAAGCCATCAGGAGATCTGAATGGTTAGGATAAGGGCAGATCATCCTGGAGATGATCCACCTGTGCATTTACTAAGATTTCACAATGACTTGATAATACAATATTTACTTGTTAGAAGCTTTTAGAAATTAGTGATATCATTTCCTGACTTCCAATCAAGATTGCTTCTTTTCTGGGGGTTGGGTCTAGGTGGGGAGGGTGGGGGGGGAGGTAAATATTTGTAAAAGCCTCTTTTTTTTTTCAAAAATTTTCAATTAAAAAAAAAGATTGCTTCTTTTCTAAATTTCAAGATGTTCCTAACTACCCTGAGACAGAGAGAGACAAAGGTAGAAAAAATGCTTTCAGTTAAAAGCCCATCTGGTCAGCTCTTTAGCATTAAGGGTAGTCATTGACTTATGACCCATAACTGAGGCCAACATTTCTCTGGTTGAGATATTTGTTGAGTTCAGCCCCATTTTATGACTTTTTTGCCTCCGTTTTTAAGTGAATCGCTGCAATTGATAAGTTAGTAACGGTTGTTAAGTGAATCTGGCTTCCCCATTGACTTTGCTTATCAGAAGGTCACAAAAAGTGATCACATGACCTTGGGACACAACAATGGTCATAATTAATGAACCAGTTGCCAAACATCTGAATTTTGATCACATGATAATGGGAATACTGCAAAGGTATTTTTCAAAACAGTCAAAAGTCACTTATTTCAGTGCTGTTTTAATTTTGAGCGCTCATTAACTGTTGTAAGTTGAACTGTTGTAAGGCGTTCTGTTTATTCAGTACCTGGAATGACAAGTCAGCTTGTGTTTCACAAACATCTTCAGCTTCTGAAGCCTTAGAAATGGATTTTTTTTTCTACATGGGATGCACATGATAAACTGCATGGAAATGCAATTTATTTTCTGTCCCATTAGTGATAATTATTCCATATGTATATATATCAAAATGCTAAGATCTGCTCTGCTAATAAGACTAATGCAGACAAGGCAGGATTGTCTCCTTCAGAACCATCCTTGGTTTTCCTGCAGAGAAAACTCATAAGGCTAAATAGAAGAGGCTCCTTCCATTTCTCTTTGCTCAGGGATGGCACCTGTAGCAGCCATGGAAATGTCCCTTTTCTTTATTGCCCCCCTCCTATCTGGCATTCAGAAAGCCTGGAAAGGACCAGTTATTGATGCATATTTGGGAGTGGGGGGGAGGAAAGAATTATATTTTGTTTTGAACAATTCACTATGTTTTACACCAAGGATCTTATCAGTGTGATGTTTTAAATGTATTTATGTCATATTTTGTATTTTGGTTTTAGTCCATATTACAAAGGGAGAGTTGAGTTATCTCTGAATTGGTAGTGACTACAGCAGCCTGTAAAATAAAGATCCAGCTAAGCAAACAGATTGTTTCTTCATCATCTGACTAATAAATTCATATGTGTTAGCATGCTTCTTTAAGTACTGTAGTCAAGTTCCCTTTAGGACTTGTAAAAAAGAGAAAAAAGAAAAAAAAGTTCAAAAATACAGAAATAAAAAAGATGATCCAACACAAAAAGGCAGGGATAAATTCTCTCATAAAAGTAATAACTAAAGTTTGCTGTCCAAAACTGGTTTGCTTTCTCAACAAAACATTACAAAATCATTTTCTTAGAAGAAATTTTTGCTGCAATATAATAAAAGTAGAAAACATCTGATTATAATTATGCCCTGTAGATCTCTATGAGAAGTGAACAAAAATATAAAACAATTTTATATATGCAGGCATCTCAACAGCCTGTGGACAATATTTTCTATCTGTTTAAAACTGAAGTTGTAAACAAACACAGACATATACACACACACACACACTCAGAAATGAAATTCTTTATTGTATATGTTCCACTTCTGTAACCTAGCATAAAATTGGTTTGAGCACCTCCTTGATTTTTCTAATAAATAAAAATCTTAGGATATGAACAGAAGTCATTCCATGGATATATCTTTTATTGGTAAATACAGAGGTAACCTTTGTCTGTTCAGTGCTTTTCAATCTCCTTTGAAGAAGCCATTTAAATTCATTTGCTACATTTCTGTGCCTCACGAGTCCTGGAGCTAAAAAACAACAACAACTAGAAAGACAAAGATGCTGTAATGATCACATTTATTTAGATAATCAATTTACTGGATATGGCAGCCCAATTCAGAGATTGTGACTTTGGGTGGCTTACACAGAAATAAAACAAGAAACAGGAACCAGAAAACAACAGAAAATAGAAGAAAATTGAGCCAAGCCAAAATTATAAACCACTGAAAAATGATTAAACATCTTGTCCCAATGCCCAGAGGAACAGACAGTTTTTCAAAGCAATTGGTGCACAAAATGACTTCTCAAGCAGGAGCCAAAAGTCCAAGACCACCCCTAAATAGGCCACCAGAACTGGAGGCTACAGCAACTTGGGTCTTGCTAGGATTTTGCCGAGTGGCATGCAGTTGCTGAATGTGTGCTAAAATATTGTATATCTTTTACTTAGTAGGATGCAAGCAACAGTATGTTGGCATGCAAGCTAGTCTCTTAGATTGTAGATAACTTAGCTTGCATCACATAGCACAGTGATGGCTAACCTTTTTGTCGTCGCGTGCCAAAAGCATGCCTTGCGCCCCCTGTGCATGTGCACACACCCCCATGCCCCATTTTGGGCCTAGCAGACCTCTCTGCAGCCTCTTGAGACCAAAAACAGGCTGTGGAGGGAGGGAATGCATGTGCAACTCCTCCCATGTGTCTCCTGCACGTGCCCCACCACCCAACGCATGCGCGGCAGACACCCAAAAATCAGATGGCCAGCGGGAGGCACATGCACATGCATGGTGGGGCGACGATTCAAGCCATAGGTTCGCCATCACGGACATAGCATGTATGCATTTAGTGTAAAATGGTTTTGGTTACATTTTTTTTTAGAAAGACAATTATAGTAGTACAGATGAGTTGTTATGGGCTCATCTAGTGACAACGTATGTTAGATTGTGACTTGGAATATAAGAATAAATGAATAAAGAGCATGGATTAATTGATTAAATGAAAGAAGCAAATATAGGTATGTTATATGTCTGTGAAACTAAGGGCTTATCTGCCCTGCCCTGTTGCCCTGTCTGCTTTGGCTAATATCCTTTAATACTAATCCCAGCAGTTCACTGGCTACATCTTAAAGGCAAGAGTGACCCTCACAGCTTAATCAATGGTTACTCTGTGAGTGTTCCAGAACCATCTTCACCAGGAATGCTAGAATAGTACAATGTTTATAACACTGTTAACAAATATGGTAGAAGGTTGCTGGTTTGGAACCTGGTATATTTTTTTTAATTACTGTTTTTATTTCCCTGAGTCATTTATATTTCCCTGTGAGATTGCAACATTTTTCATTTTTCCAGTCACTCAGGGAAGTAGAATTTAACCCTCAGGTCCAAAGGGTTGCTTTCTACTTCATGACTGTAAAAATGGTAAAACTGCTAATACAGCATTTTTGCTAAAATTCACTCTAAAGGATGTTGGAGACCAACAGAATAGTATGAATTTACTTTAAATCTGGTGGTTGTGTCTGTATAGGCATTTTGATGCTTCAACTTTCTATTTATCAATTCTGCCTATTTTATCTGTCTTCTATCTATTCATATATGCCCAGAAAGACCCACCAAGAAAAAGGAATTAGAAACTACTTTCCTAGAACAGAAAAATGGAAGATAGTACTTCAGCAAGAGAATTGGCAATGGGAGGATGTGGTACAGTGGTGGGTTTCAAATTTTTTTAGAACCTCTTCTGTAGGTGTGGCCTGCTTTGTGGGAGTGGCTTGCTGGCCATGTGACCGGGTGGGAGTGGCTTGCCAGCCATGTGACTGGGTGGGTGTGGCCAACTTGTAAAAAGGGTGAAACTCACTTAACAACTGTCTTGCTTAGCAACCAAAATGTTGGCTCAGAAACTCTGGCATTTGAAGCATGCAAGTCGTAAAGCTGTCAAGTTACAAGACCCTTGCACCCCTAACCCTTTAGAAAAAAAATCCCAGGGGTGTTCAAACTTGACAGCTTTAAGACTTGTGGACTTCAACTCTCAGAATTCCTCCTCTTGCTCTTCATCTTGATGATGTGAGGATGGGGGGGGGGGGAGCTGGAATCGGTTCTAAACAGCACTGTAGCTTTGTGGAACCTCTTCTATAAAAGAGGTTAGAACTGGCAGGAACCCACTCCTGATGTGGTAGTGGTTTGTTAGGACTCAATGCCAGCAGATTGACAGTGTCTCATTTTGGACAGGATTTTCTTAAACCAAACAAAAATCAAGAAGTGAATGAAGTTACTCTAATATTCGGGGGTTGATGAATACATGCAGAGGAGATATGACAAATGAAAGCTAAAAATCTATGTCAGAAAGGATGAATTGCTGTCAAAAAATGTGATACTTATAAAATTAAGATTCTGTAGGTTGACAATAGCTGTAGGTTAAACTCTAGAAAATGGTGTACATGGCAGTGATGAGTTTTAGTAAAATTGTGCGATGTTCCGAATGAATATGATGTAGGAAAAAATATTTTGTTTGGTAACATCAATGGATGGGTTTGAACAAGGTGAGAGAACACAAAAAACTAAATGACAAGAGAGAAATAAGACTGTTTTGTTACTGGAAAGATACAGGTTGTCAATGAAAGTTGATAATAAAAGATTAGTTGATTTTGGTGATCAATAAATAGGAATTTAGTAACTCTTAAATTGTTTTAGGATGTTATTAAATGTTTATTTGTTAACAAATAATTAACTATAATACCAATAATGAAATGACAATGGATACAGCTTAGTGATATATACATGTACTGGCAAACTAGTAAAAGCAATTTTGATATAAATTGCAAATTGTGACTTGGGAAAAAGACCTATAAATTGTATTAACAAATTTTTATTTAGATCTTGTCACAAAGGTGTAAGTTTTTTTCTTTTGGGGGGGGTCTGATGAGAGGAGATGGGACATAAACAGTAAATGATTTTTAGCCAATTATATTAACAACAAGGAAATGTCAATGGACATTGTTCAATAATATATACATGCTATGGTATTGGCAAAAGTAACGGATATAAATTCTAAATAGTGAGTTGGGGGGAAAGGGGGAAAAGATTTAGAAATTTTATTGACTTTTACTTAAAAGAGGTCATAAAGGTGTAATGTTATTGGAGGATTTTTTTGAAATAGCTAATGAATGCCATTATGTGGTTGTGTCTTTAAGTATGAATGATTTGAGGTAAAAGCATGTTCAAATAATTGTAGTCAAATGAGAATTGTGGTACATTGATAGTAAGATATACAAAGATTTTTGATTTAAAGACTGTGGAAGAAATGCACAAAAGTTATTTGTAACCAATCGACACGCTTTCTACAAGATGTAATGAAGGATGATTCTTTTTTTTGTGTTTTTGTTCAATTAAAATAAAATAAAAACTTTAAAAAACCCTAAATGAGCAATTCAGAGACCCAAGAACAAGCAAGAATGGTAACTGGTAAATGTCTGCTTAGAAAAATCTGTTTCAAATATGTACTTTAAATGTAAGTTCATTCATGTGCAAAAATGATTATGATGAAAGGTTAAGAGAATTAGTAAAGAATGTAAGGATGTACAGAGAGTATGTTTATGAAACTACCACCATTTTTGAATAGTGTAAAGAATGGATTTGAGAGAAAAGAGAATTTAATGGGGAAAACCCTAAAACAAAATATGACTGAAACTAGAATGACCCCATGAATGAAAAGGTGATAAGGTGAATGATAAGGTGAAAGGACCTAGACCAGTGTTTCTCAACCTTGGCAACTTGAAGATGTCTGGACTTCAACTCCCAGAATTCCCCAGCCAGCGACCTAGACACTGGAACAGAATGAAAACACTGATGCTGAAAGATCAGGTTAGGGGGAGGCTGTCATGGAGAAAATGTATCTATCTGGCTGATAAAGAGTCAACACTCAACTGATGGCACATAAGTAATCAATCATTGAGTGCCGCAGAACGATGTGATGTAATGCTAATAGAAAGTATAAAAATAGTAGTTGATAGATTTATCAGGAAAAGGAAAATATATAGTTGAAAAAATGCAGTCAAATAGAGGAAGGATGAAAGAATGCATTCAAGAATGAAAGAGGCAGAGGAAAAGCTTCAGTGGAACTAAAAGAAATATTTTAGAAGTGGGTGAAAATGGTCAAATAACGTAGTAATGGTCAAATAACGTAGTAACAGAATTGGAAGGGACCTTGGAAGTCTTCTAATCCAACCGCCTGCTCAATTTCAGCCTATACCATTCAACCGCCTATACCATTTCAGACGAATGGTTGTCCAATCTCTTCTTAAGAACCTCCAGTGTGAAGCATTTACAACTTCTGGAGGCAAGTCATTCCACTGATTAATTGGTCTGCCAGGATATTTCTGCGCCGAGGTGGCGCAGTGGTTAAATGCAGCACTGCAGGCTACTTCAGCTGACTGCAGTTCTGCAGTTCGGCTGTTCAAATCTCACCGGCTCAGGGTTGACCCAGCCTTCCATCCTTCCGAGGTGGGTAAAATGAGGACCCGGATTGTTGGGGGCGATATGCTGACTCTGTAAACCGCTTAGAGAGGGCTGAAAGCCCTATGAAGCGGTATATAAGTCGAACTGCTATTGCTATTTAGTTCTAGGTTGGTTCTCTCCTTGATTAGTTTCTTTGGAGACTAGGTGGAGAAATAGAGTGAATTGATTTGAAGTGATGAAATACTTTAGCATGAAACTAAATCAGATTTAGTCACGTTTTCTTATCTTGAGGCTTTAATTTGACGGGTTCACTATTTCTTATTTTGCACACTGCATAATGTTGCTTACTGCAGGTGAAAAAAAGTATGAGTATGTACATAGTACATAATTGATGGCCAGTTTACATCCTTCAGCTGGAGGCCTAAAGAGCTGCTAAGATGAACTGGATGCTGCAAAATGCCTCTATTGAGAAAAAATGATAGAATACCGCAAGACCTGGAGAGTCTATGCAGCCAAATGCAGCTTTAATTTCAAAATACTGAGAGATAACCCATGTGGGTGTTGCCACGTCATTCTCAGTATCTATCCTGCTTGTTTCTGCTGTTGATGCAAAGCACAGGACCTGAGCAAGATAGAATCAGAATTTGGCCTTCATCCACAGGATTGTTATTTTTAACAACTGTGCTATTGCACAGGAAGGACCAGAGAAATGCACAGCGGTACTGAAACTTGAATAATTAATGCTATCTTAAACGTATCTTTTGATTTGAAAATAAAACAACAGAGAAAGCAAGTCACATGTAAAATTGCTGAACTCTGAATCAATAATAAAAACATGCAAATATAACTGAAAAATTCACGTCAGTGTACTTAACATATGTTCATATAGTCCTTGACTTATCACCATTTGTTTAGCGTCTACTTGAAGCTACAAAGGCACTGAAATAAATGAATTACAACCAGTCCTTACATTTACGACCATTGTAGAATCCCCATAGTGATTAAAATTGGGGTGATTGGCAACTGGCATGTATTTACAACAGGTACAATGTCTTGGTTCATGTGATCATCATTTAAAACCTTCATAGGGAGCTTCTAACCAGCAAAGTCAATGGGTAAGGCTGGATTTACTTAATGACCATGTGACTCGCTTAATAATTATGGCAAAAAGGTCATAAAATTGGGTGTGACTCATCTAATAACTGCTTCACTTAGTTACAAAAGTTGCAATCTCAGTTATGGTCATAAGGTGAGGACTATCTGTAATATTAAAATATTATTAACAAATAATTGCTTGAACTATAATTCCTAAGCACTATATGACATGACAGTCATGTGTTTCAGCACATTCTTTCCCATATACACATGAAAAGAAAATCGGCCTTTAATTGAATTATTCAGTATGAAATACCCCTAATTTTACTATAGTACTATCTATATTGAGATAGGAAGCAATACAGAATGGAACTGCTAAATTTTAAGCAACAGAAAATTTACAAAAAACTAATAAGTGTCAGTATTGCATTATAATATTCTGTTTTATCCTGCACATATCAATATTGTAAAAATAAATGCTCAAATTGTAAGTTATGTTAGGTAACTTACAATTTGTAAGTTTGGATTAAGCTGGACCTTATATTCCCTTCAGAAGCAATATGGCATGGACTGAATCAAACAAGGCCAAAACGTCACCAAGAAGCAAATCACACAACGAGACATTATTCAACTTGGTAGCACTCTAAAGAGCAGATGTCATTTTGCAAAAAAATTACCGCAATTTAAAAAACCCTGAATCTACATCCCCGAAACTTTTAAAAATTAGCAATAATAGTTTTAAAACCACTAGATGCTACTAAAAGTTCCAGCTGAATCACTCTGCTGGACAGATTTTAAAATGAAGGGATTGGGAGGAAATCAGCTGATAAGACAGGACAGATCTTGACTCCCAAATATACATTCATATATTTCTACTTACACATTCACTAGCATATATTCAGTTATAACATTGGTCATATAAAAGTGGAAACGTATTTTGTAAATGCAACCAAAAACAGCTGAAAAGATTTCTTCATACTTTTTCCACACTGCTCGCCATACCTTTGCCAAAAAGTATGACCATGGTGCACTCAGTTTACAAACAGAAAGCTACCTAATTTTATAAAAATAAATTCAATCTGGTAGAAAAAAATAGCAATATTAAATAACAGAATCTGATTCTTTGCTAGGTTTCTCATATGAGTCCGATACAGGTAGGGGTTTGATTTCCAGCATTTTTACTGTGGTTTCTCCATTCACTGGTGTAGCTTGTTCTTTGCGTTTCCTCTTTTCATGCACCCATGGGATGGCACATAATATAGCTCCTCCAATGATAGGTGGAACTCCTGCTAGGTAGAATGCCACATCATAAGTGCCTAGGTGATCCCGTAACTTTCCTGGAAAAAGGGGAAAAAATAACACTAAATTAACACTCAAGCTAAATAGCTATATTTTTCAGGAGGTTTTTAAAATGTGGAAGTACTCCTGAGTTCATTATACGTACAATAATCACCAAACGTAAGGCTTAAAATAATAAAAAAAACCAATCTTGTAGATTAATAAAGCATTTCCTTTCTTCAAAAGCAGTCTCAGAAAAAGGAAAACTGCTATTGGGTGATATATAAATTGTGTTCAGGGAATTGATATTGTAAGAAGGAGGAAGAGCAATGATTTTCTACAATCCCCCTTGTAGTAAACCTTTTTATGCTATTCCAATTGAAAGAATAAGAATAAATAAAGAGAGATTCAGAAAAGGTCTCTTCCTTCCAGCAAGAAGCCTTTACTAGATCCTGGTTCTTGATTGAGGGTGATTTTGTCAATGCAGATGGTGTTCAAGTGTTATTCCAGTTGTTTTTGGATTGCTCCCAGGGAATCTATTACTATTGGTACTAACTTCATTTGTTGTTGTTGTTGTTGTTGTTTACACAGTCCGAAGATATTTAGACTAATTTGGCATTTTTATCAACGTGTCAAGTCCTTTCCAAGAATTTGAGATAGGCAAATGTTTTTGGAAGATGATATTAAATGTATTGTGGCAACCTAGCCTAAAGGACTGGGCATCTTACAAAATATTAAAAATACACCATTAAAACAGTTAAAAACATAACAGCATTACTACTTGATATGCTTTTTATATGTTTAATGAAACTTTTCTGCTTACCTGCAATAGGTGGGCCAACTGTCATTGGTATAGACATCAACCCCAAAAGGAATCCAATTGCTTCGGAAACATGATGTGCGCCAACTAACTCAAAAGCAATAGGTGCCATGATACAAATGAAGCATCCATCAAAAAGGCCCATGATAAGGCAGACAACAATAAGAGCTTCAAAGGTATTGCATAATGGGATCATCATAGACATCAGGCCAATTAACAAAAAGGATATCACCTGTACAAGAGGAATACAAGAGGAAATGAAACGGTGAAAAACAGCAAAGGGATTCTATTATTGTATCCATTACAAATGATTTTTTTCCACCAAAAATTAATTAAAAAATTCCACCTAGGTCAAGCTTAGATTTTCTTAAACAAACAAAACTAAGCAAAATCTGACATAGTTGTACTTAAATTCCTTATATTCTTCAATTCAAGGAAATCCCAAAGTAGCAAAGTAAACTAGGGAGTAAGATCTTTATAACTGCTACTATAAAGAAAGTAATAGTAAACCCACTTTTTATTGTTATCAAGAGAACTAAGCTGATGTGTCTATATAGTCATCAGAAGTCTATTTGACTTAGGAAAGTGTCCTTTTATTTAATTGTGTCTACTTGCTGATAGACAGTTCTTCCACCAACGGATTGGGATATCTGTGGACAAAGTTCTTTTTTCTGTGCAAATCTCTCCAGCAACTTTCAATGTTCTCCAGACACCTCAAGGCGTCTTTGGAAGATTTCATGTGGATTGGCAGAGAAAGAGAAATTAATTAGCATTTACTCTTCCCCCCCCCCCATGAAAGCCAGTATTAGACCAAAAGGCCTCCACAAGTTGAGGGACATCATTAAAAACATATTCTGTTAATTATTTATTGTAAGGTGTCCAAATTACTTTATTATATGCAGCACTACAATTACGAAAACATGGCATAACTCTTATGTTGTTTTTGAAGTCTAGTCCCTTCTTAGACATCAAAGCCGGCTGGGCCAGCCACTCTCTCTCTCTCTCTCTCAGCCCAACTCACCTCACAGGATTATTCTTGTGAGGAAAATAGAGGAGGAAGGGAGGAAGGAGTATTAGGTACATCTGCTGACTTGAGGTATTTATAAAAATAAATGTGGGATACAAGTGGTCCTTGTTTAATCTTTTAGTCTCTTAGCAACCATCCACAGGTATAATAAACTGCCCCAGAGCTACTTATGACTCGATTACAGAATTCTGATGGCCACATACACTCCCTCCTATCCCTGCAGTCACAATTGCTTATAGGCTATTTGGCAACTGGCTCACATTTAAAGTTATGTGCCATGTCCTGCGGTCACAATTTTTACTTTTTTTTAATGGTTTCTGGTGTTTACTTCCAACTTTCAACAAAAAAAAATAAGAAAATGACTGCACATAACAACTGTGATATTTGCTTAACAACCACTGCAAAAAAGACTGTAACATTGGGTGTGGTGATGTGGTGAACTGCTTAACAACGAAAATGTCTTATGACTGTAATTCCAGGCTCATTTCCAGAGTCAAGGATTCTGTGTTTATGTGTCTGGTGTAAGTTATAATCAGATGGAACAATTGAGAATCCATCCAGATGTCTGGCCTGAAACATCATTCAAATGCAAGACAGACATCCCTTTCCTTTGTTCCCACTGGTTCCTCTGGATGAGAACTATAGAAGGGGAAGGAAGCTCTGTCCATGTGGAAGGTTACCAGAGCAGACTGTCCTCCTCTCATCAGTGGGAATGTCAAAGCATTATTTACAGGAAATGTAGTAATAGATGAGGTTCAAAGTTGGAAAACCATTGAAAGAATATATGAATCTATATTTTCTTCTGCTTATATTATTGTATACTGTCAGAAATTTGTTGTTTTCTAGCCTCGCAAATTGGAACCTTAATACTGGATGGCATTACTGCAAATGTTATCTAACTGCTGCGTCTCACTTCTATTCTTGGCTTCAAAGCTAGGAACATAGAAGAAATTGTTACACTGGCCACATAGATAAAGGAACCAAACTAGGGAGTTTTCCTGGCTCATAAATCCGTAAAGCATTCTGCCAAAAAACAACTTGGCAAAAGGAGGCTGCCACCCCCTACACAAGGCTATAGGAATACTACATAGATAAGGTAGACAGAGGCAGGAGCTTGAACAAAAGAACGCTTTAAAGATCACATTGGTAACTAATCTTTGTCTGTTTATCTGATTGGATAAACTTTGTTTCTATCTGCTTAAAATGAATATAATACTCTGAGCCACTCTTCTGTGGCGTGGCTATTCCTTACATGCATTTGTTTGTATGTTTTGCATATAGTTTTGTCACCCAGCTTTTGCTATGGCCATAAATAAAAGCTGATATGTTTTTCAAGCCTCATCTGCAGTCTCACTCTCTCTAGCATTTCAGTGGCTTGGGAAAACTGCTGGAACCTTACACCATCAATTTCAAGAAGGGTATGCAATTTCCTTTGAATAAGTTGCATTCCCACTAAAAGGCAAGGAAGCAGTTTGGAAATGCTCTTAGGCTGTGCAGTTTTACCAGAAGTTTAAATGGCCATGGCCACATGGCCAGGGAACTTTTTTTCCATTCATAAATACCATATTTTTCAGAGTATAAGATGCACCTTTTTCCCTCAAAAAGAGGGTGAAAATCTGGGTGTGTCTTATAAACTGAATATAGGATTTTTGGCCTACTGAAACCCCACCCCCTTTGCAAAAATGGACGTGCAGAGGGTTTGGGAGGCTTGCAAAGTGCTCCTGAGGACTGGGGAGGGTCGTTTCCCCCCCAGCCCCGCAGGAGTACTCTAAGAGCCTCCCAAAGCTCTGCATGTCCCCCCCCCTTTTTTTGCAAAAAATGAGGCATGCCGAGGGTTTGGGAGGCCTGCAGAGTTCAAAAACTTTTTTTTACAATTTTCCTCTTCAAAATCATGGTGCATCTTATACACTGGTGCGTCTTATAGTCTGAAAAATACAGTAGCTGTTTTGGTAACTGAATTTTCCCTAAAAAAGAATCAGGCCTTGCCTTAGTGATTTATGCTGTGTTACTGGCTTATGTGCTTTTTCCTTTTAAAGACTGGATTGCCAAAATATGTTCTTTGCAAGGCTGCCTTAAAAGATATTTTAGAGTGTTTAGGTAAAGAATGTAGAAGGTTGCTTATAGGAACTTGGCAAATGCAACATGTTACACTTAATAATGATAAGGATAATCAATACATCAGTAATTTTTACTTTCCTGGGAAGTAATTAAAAAAAATAAATCTCTCCATTTCCCTAGAATCAGTCTCAACTCCGTTTAACTGCATGGTCACATCCAGACCTGATTTGCTCTCACCTTATCTTGGGTTGCTTACCATAATATCCTGGTCTGGTCTAATAATTGGATATATGTTATCCTGGCAGTTTTCATTTAAGTTCTAAGCAGATGTGATCTTGTTTAGCTTTCTCAAGATTAGTTATGGTCAGCTAAATGCTACCACCCGGTGTGACCACAACAGCATTAAAAGAATGAGAGTAATTTTTGCTGAACTCATCCAAACCTAACATCCTGCCCAAGCAGAGTGCCAGCTCAAGTTCAGTATTCTGTCCATTGTCCCATATTGTTTCTTGTAAGTTTCATTTCTTTCGCACAAGCATGCCTATGTTTTATTTTGTTTTTTAAGAAAAACACTTTATACATTACATATAAAATGTGTGCTGTCTAATATTAAGATATTGGGTTTCAAGATTTCTGCTAGGCAACGAGTCGGTCATTGTTGATCTAATCTTCCTTTGCCTATATCCTAGCACTGAAACAAACAAAAAACTTCAAATGAAAAGCAGTGAATGCCTTCTTCCTGTTAGGTGAAACTGCATTTGAGGAACTCAGCCTTGAAAAGTGGAATAAAAGGGATCAACTTAATGACTTTTCTTACAAGTGATCTTGCTGGGGCATAAATATAAAAAATAAGTCTTTACATTTCTATTACAGAAACTACTGCTGCCTTTTGTTGTTCCATCACATTTTTTTTCTTTTTGTAAAGGCAGACCTCAGCATAACCAGAACCACAATGAATCTCACCTGAACCTGGACTGCAGAAGTCCAAACCACATGTTTGACATTTCCCAATTCCTATCTCCACAAACACATGTAGGGCATTCACTGACTTTTCAGCATTGTTTTAAACTAAATTAGTATTGTCTGTAAACTTATGTAAATGGCTACAAGATAGGTAAAAAGGTCTCTTTGCAGCATGAAATCTGAGCCTTTCAAGAAATTTATTTATTTATTTAGTTTGTCAAACATGTACGAGATAACAGGTATAGGTATAAACATGGACATGAACAAAGGAAATGAGTATGAATAAAAAGGGACAGTAGGACAGGGACGGTAGGAATGCTGGTGCGCTTATGCATGCTTCCTTACAGACCTCTTAGGAATGGGATAGCAAAGTTATGGGTTAGCAAAGTTACTAACATGGATTGAATGAAAGCTTAGACATTAAAGCAAATATTTTCAGTTATTTTCTAGAATATGAAGGAAAGATACTTTCTTATGTTCTATGGAAAATGTATTCCTCATTGTTCTGGAAATTCTGAACAATATTTGTAACTGTTGGTCCTGCAAGTAATACTTGGGAGGCTTCTGTCCCATTTATTTCTTATCCCAGTTTGGTAAGTACGATGGTTGAGAGAGTTCTAGCCATGACGATAAATTTAGCTGGAGGCATGACAAGAACAGATCTAATGCAGAATATGATTAGAAAGAAAGGACAGAAATCTGATGTCATAAATGTTCAGCGTCTGTCCTTTCTTTGAATAAAAGCTTATCATTTGCAATCCATTAACTAATCTTAAATGTCACAGTATATGTAAAACTATAGAAGACTACTGCAGCTATGAAGTATATTATATTTACCCTCTGAGCTAGGCTAGGATATGTATAGTTATTTCAAAGTTCATTCTGAACAACTTTCTTTAAGTGCTTCTTTTAAAAGTTACTTTAAAACAATACTTTGTCTATAGAAAAGAGAATATTTTGCCAAGGTTTGGTCACCTGAATTGATTGGGGCATACTGGCCAAAGTCTGCAGCATCTCTGGTGCCAAGTACCAAGTGTTTACTTGACATTACTATTTGTGACCTTTTAAGAAATTCCTTATATAGATAAGCAGCAAGCAGCTATACAAAGAAAAACAAGTACACTCAATCCTTTAAAAAAAATTAAATTCATACAAAAAAATATTCATATTCCAAACTTCAGGTCTTGGTCTTGCCTAAAGAAATGTAGCATAGTAATTTTCCCAAAGGTGCTTTTTCAGGAAGCAACTGGACTTCCTTGTTTTTTCTTTGAAGACATTTCGCTTCTCATCCAAGAACCTTCTTCAGCTGTTACAGGATAGTGGAGAATAGAAGGATTTATATTCCTTGTAGACAGCTGGTCATTTACATTATTTTAGAGCAGGGGTGTCATTGCGGGCCTCATTAGGGCTGTAGTTGACCTCGGGGGACCTGGTGGTTGTGGCAGACTGGGTGGGCATGGTCAGCTTGACACCACTCACTGGGTGTGGCAGACTGGGTGGGTGAGGATGATGGGGGGTGTGGATGATGGGGGTGTGTGGATGATGGGTGGCCAACTTGACACCACTCCCCAAACTGCTGGCATGTTTCCTCTTCACACTGGGTAGACCGGACCGAAGTCATGTTGGCCCAATGTTTCCTCTTCGCATTGGATAGACTGGGCTGAAGCGACAGGGGCCGGCCCCTTACATTTTCCAGGAAGGCCCTGAGGGCCAGATCCAACCACATCACAGTCTGTTTTTAGAGGGTTATTGAAGCACTTGAAGGTTTATTTGTGTCCTCAAGTCACCTGAATCGTGCTCCTGGTTGCAGACTAAAAGAACCTCTCATCGGCTCAGCGGCTTTCGATACCATCAACCATGGTATCCTTCTGCGACGACTGCGGGAGGTGGGGGTGGGAGGCACTGTTTTATGGTGGTTCTCCTCTTACCTCTCGGACAGGTCACAGTCGGTGTTAGTCGGAGGGCAGAGATCGACCCCCAGGCCCCTAACATATGGGGTGCCGCAGGGTTTGGTCCTGTCCTCCCTTCTTTTTAACATCTACATGAAACCGCTGGGCGAGATCATTCGACGGCACGGGATAAAATACCATCAATACGCGGACGATACAGAGTTGTATCTGTCCGCCCCGTGCCAACTCAATGAAGCGATGGACGTGATGAGCCAGGGCCTTGAAGCCGTTAGAGACTGGATGGGGGTTAATAAGCTTGTACTCAATGCTCTGAAGTCTGCTACCGGTTCGCTTCACTAGTGGTTCACTTTGTGCATGCATGTGTGCCTTGCGTGCATGCACCCAAAACATGCATTTCATGTGCATGCACACAGTAAGTGGGGTAAACAGCTGTGCTGCGCGATTTAGATTCACTAAAAAGCAGAATTTCCTGCTTTGTAACAAATATAAATTGCGTGGCACAGCTGATTGTCGCACAGCTGATTGTGGGAACTGCCGATTTGCCTGAACCAGTAGTAAAAAAATGCTTTAAAAAGTTTTTTAAAAGTTCCAACGATCAGCTATGTGACAATGAGCTGTGCTGGGCAATTTCTAGCATTTTTTTTACTACTAGTTCGGACGAACCAGTAGCATTTTTTACTACCGTTTCGGGTGAATTTCACCCATGCCTGTATCCTGTCAGAGCTGAAGAAGCTTCTTGGATGAGAAGCGAAACGTCTTCAAAGAAAAAAACAAGAAACTCCAATTGCCTCCTGAAATAGTAGCTTTGGGACAACCATGACCTGGGTGACTAAGGATCTCTACAGACTTTTAAGCATAGTAATTGTATACATCAAAATTAATGCTCGGTTGAAAATACATGACATCTGACGGTATCTCTGCCAATTTTCAAGATTCAATATTGCATAACTATAAATTTAAATAGTTAAAACATGCTATTGATGTAACATGCTATTTTCAGAAGCACTACTTCATGGATATTAGTCGTGAGAACTATGCCTATACAGAATTATCTCAGGTCTCCTGGACCATTCTTGCGCCTCTAAATACTTAGCAGTTCAGTAGTCTTTAGATGCCAGACATAACTCTGCAAAAGTTATGCACGTCTGAAAATATTAAGGGCAGCAAATATAGAAAAAAAATCCACCAAAATGTTCATATTATTGGCCTGAAACATATAGAAATACATTATTAATGTACTTTCTATTAATTATCTAGCAGTACCTGTAGATAAACCTTTTTTGCACCAGGAATATAATCTGCAATTCTGCCAAAGACCAGTCGACCAATTCCTGAAGTAATGCCAAGACAAAGCAGAAGTGTTACATCTGGAACATTTTCACCAATACGTTCTTTCACGTGCTTTAGCTATTCAGGAGGAGAAAAAACAGGATTTTAATATAACAAAAAAATCTAACACATAATACTTTAGTTTAAAATCAGCCATATTTTAAAACTTTATTACATTTATACACATTGTTTAAACAATCATATCTCAGCTTTACGAATTTGTTCATAAATGTTCCTCTTTTGTTCTTCTATTTGTGATGCAATTAATGAAATTCAGAACCAGTTTCAAATTATGACTTAGCTTTGTACTGTAGTCAGTCAGAATATCCTATCCTGACTAATTAGAGACTTCTTAGTTTAATAACAGCCCATATAAATGGGCAAACAAATAAACAGCACTCATTGATAAAATACTTGTTTATATCTCAACTTAGTAAACCAAGATAAGGTCGAAAAGGATGTAGTTAAGCTGTTCTCATTTATAAAAATCACAGAACCAAATCACAACATGTACAATACCTTCATATACAAATTTAACTACAATGTCACATTGAATTCAGTTTCCCTATTGTAATTACAAGTTGATTGGTTTCAATCATATAATTACCAGACTTGGACTTGGAAAAATATAAGAACTGGAAAACCCATTGATTTCTTGAAAGTGTTAAAAACAAGTCTTACAGCTACACTTTGTAACCTTTATAATCAAAAGTTCAAGAAATAAGAAAAGCAGCTATGAACTGCTGCCATATTTGCAGAATATCTTCCATGAACCAACATCTAATCAATGATAATTCTAACAGCATCATTTGTAATTTGGAAAAATACAAGTAATTCAGTGAAGATTCCACTCTGTGTTATTCTGCATAATTATAGCACTAATCAACTTTTTACTGGGCAAATGTGTGAAAGGAAAGATGAATGCTGGGTTCTTATTCAGCACCTGTGTCAGAGAGACTGGCTGAGCCAGGGGGAAGAGTCAAGCAGGGAATTAATCTGGAATCCTTATGTAGGCACAAGAGGGCAAGGTCTGATACCTACCTACCTACCTACCTACCTACCTACACACACACACACACACACACACACACACACACACACACGAATGCCACTGAACCTTTCTTGCAATAAAGTAACTAATTGAACTCATCTCATATGGATCTCATTGTTCACACCTGATAACCTGCTAATTCATGAATCAAATTGTTTTTGCTCAATAAAGGCAGAAATATGTTCAGAAAAATAAACAAGGACAACACTATAGGTATAAACACTTTATAAAAGAAAAGTTTCTAAACATTAAAGTTAGTATCAAAGGAATCAAGAAGATGTGAAATTATTCTTAAGTACTTGTATGCATTTAAATTTAAGGGATCACAATTAAAAATAGGAAATAATATGTATCACAAATTATTGGACATTTCAGGCCAGAAGAAACCCTTCAAAGCTATATAAACAAAATAACAGAATTCTCATTCATCTCACAAACCCATTTATCTAAAAGGTTTAAGAGACTAATCAATAAATCCCACTGATAAAAATTATTTTTCAAATGTTCATTTTTTTCCATGCCATTTTGATTTTTAAAAAACCTCTGTAAAAGCTCAAAGTTTTAGATTATATCATTTTTGTAAAAAAAAAAGGAATGGTTGAAAAATAGAACTGTTAGTATGTTAACAGGCAAACAACTCTTTCTATAGATAGGATTTATGGGGTCTTTTTAATCATAAGAAATTAATTTAATCCCTTGGTACTACAGGAGAAATTAAACTTTATAATGCTCTTAATATTTACAGGAAGAAATGATCTATAATACCAAAGAACAGTATTTTCTTTCCCTTTTTTTCTTTCATAAATGAACCATCTGGTGCAAGCCATAGTATAGCTAAGATCTTTTCCACTGCTTAGTTGAGAAGCTCTTTACCCAACCTTAAATCTGCAAAAAAAAAATGAATTGGCATGAAATTGGCTACCTAGCTGCTAAAACTTCTCTTGCTTCAGTTTCTTCTTTCCCATGTCTGAGCTGCCTCTAAATGATGAGTGACAAAAATCTTGCCAGATTCTGACTACTTTTCAGATATAACTGAGGAGAGTACTTTACTTCGTAACTCAGGATGACTTACGTCTGCCTCACTTATGGGCTGTGCCAGGATGAAAGTAATCTCATTAGAATGCAGCAGAAAAAAAGATATTGCTGGGACTATGGTAAGGTGCACATGGAACACCAATTCAATATTCTAACAAACCTGAGCAAAATCTGAAAGCAAAGGGGCTCTGATTAGCTTGACTTGTACTTCTGTGTTTCTTGCTCTTAGATATACTGAGAACTGTTAAGTCCTGAGTAAGTCCTCGGACTTACGAATGACAGCTCGGCAACAGCCTGGCGCGCCGGAGCCAATCAGGCGCGACCTGCAGTTGCCGGGCTGTCAAACGCGCGGCTATTGGCTCCCTGTCTGACAGCTCCGTATAAATAGCTGTCAGACAGGGAGGGGGTGCCGGTCTACTGTTCTTGTCTTGCATTGCCTGTAAATAAACGTTTGGTTGTTTTACCGTTACCTCAGACGCCTCCCGCCTGGTTCTTTCACAGAACTTAACAAGAACGAACTGGACTTGAAAGAAAATCAAACTTATTTCAGAGAATGTTTTCCAAATGAATGTTCTCAGGAATACCATGTCAAAACTGAACATGACTTCAGCTATAAGCTATTCTGATGTCCTTCAGGAAGAGTGTAATGATCTGGCTCTTCCACCAGAACCTGGGCCCAGATTATTTGTGCTAGTACGCTATGGGTTCTTACAGTTTTGCATTCCTTCAATTGGTTGTCTATTACGTGTGTTTGTGTTAATGTTTCATTATGTTTCTCACTGATTATATGTTCCCTCAGAGTTGTATGACAATTAGATGACCTACAAAGCCAACTAATAAATAAATAAACCATTGCAGAATCACTGGATTATTTTGCACCAGATGATATTCTCACATTCTAATTTACTTCATGTAATTGTTGTCAAGGTGAAATTGGATTATACCTCCCAGAACTATTATGAGAAAATATTAACAAAATAAATTTAAAAGAGCTATTTAGAACTACTTAGATTAGTAAGACTCAGTCTGCTCTAAAAATGCATTTTTAAATGCCAAAGGAAAGCAGCACAAAAGACCTGCACTTGGAGAAAATTTGACCTGTTTGTCTTTCTATTCATCTGTCTATCTAGTGTACCAAAAGTAGGCCCCATAGACAAATTCAGGTCCCATAGGCTGTTACATTAGTTATATAAAATATTCAAATATTTTCTCCTGAATACAACCTTAGTGTTTTACTCCTGACCTTCAAAAATTCTTAAGTACAGTACAGTGTGGTACAGTAGCATTTTCACTTTAAAAATTGCTATATTGTAATTGACTTATGGGATCTGATTTTTATCCATCTATCTATCTCTGTTATTGTGATCCTCTAAAATTTCACAGAAACTTAAATAGCAGGTTCAAGAAAAGAATTGGACATAATGTTCTGTTAATTATCCTCGCTGCCTCATATATCTTTGCAGATATATCTTTGAAAAGAGATGCTCATAAACCACAAATTAAAATTTTATACATATATTCTATACACAAATACAAATAAATATCATGTTTTCTTATTTATATATAAGGCAGAAAAAACAGAAACAATCCCTCCCTTTCCCCATCCCCTCAAAAATGATGATAACATTTAGACCATCTTATGGGACATGGCTGATAACATGTATAAACTTCAATAGAAGTCATTCAACCATTTGAAATGCAGTTACCTCTCAGAGTGCAAACTACCTTCTAAAGAAGTTAAAATAAGTTTTGTGAAATAAGAAAAGGAGTGCCCCATTTTTTATTTTCTCTTTATCTGACAGCCTCTGTGTTAACCTCAAAAGCAAGACTTTTTATTTATCTCATTCATTCATTAGAGTTGTTGGTACCAATGCTTGAATCAATAACTTTACACTCCTACTCTGGGAAAAAAGTGTTGGAGATGCATTCTTACACCTTTTTTTTTTTAAGTCACACGCCACCAGCAGTTTTTTGTTAACTTTTATCAAATGCTTACCCAGAAAACGGTATTAAAGATACAATAGATATAATATAGTTTTAATTTTTATCACGTGAGGATTGCCTTTGATACAGGAGTAAATCAAATACTTCTCTTCTGCTGACTTGGGAGAAGGAACCTTGTTTTGTTTTTTTGCTCATAGCAAAATAGTCCTATTCAAAAATCAGTCAAGCTGGGTACATGCCATCTCAACAATGTTCAAAATGTAACTATTTTTGTTGTTTCAACCCTGAAACAAAACTATCTGAACAAGCATGTTTTGTTTTGAACGTCAAATGTTTGAAACAACTTGCTTGAAAGCTGTTTCCTATGACTCAATACTCCAAATGTCAGTATTTGAATGGTCAGATTTTGTTCCGAAAGCATGGAACACCCACAAGTCTCCTTTGAGCTTGGAACACTCTAAAAGCTTTGAGCGGAACACATTTTGCATGACTCTATAGAAGAATAAAGGTCTCAATATTCACAAGAGACACAGGTTTCTACCAAAGGTTTCTATTTCTTTTCTTTCTCTAAAAAGAACGTGTCTTTAAGTGATTCTTCCTTTTCTCATCACAAGTAGGATATGCAGAAGCTATAAGTCTGTTCACTTTTCCTTTTTAAAGTATATGAGCTGTATACTTTATATACTTTAATGCCACAATTAAAGAAAAAAAAATGCTGGTGCTAATGTGGTAAAATACATGAGACAAGGGATTTCATTTAAATGTTTCATCTTGACAGGCCAGATACTGAATAATGTGAATACATAATAGAGGAGGGTACAATTCATTCTTGGGAGACAAAAGAAGGGTTTGAATGAAATATAAATATATTGAAATACATACACTGGGAGCAAAAAAAAACACCTTGTAGAGAAACAGCCAACAAAAAACAATGCTTCTTCCCATATATTTCTACTGAAGCTTTTCATGAAGGCCCTGCTCCAAGCATTTATGCAGACTGAGAAATGTTGAATAGTTATTTTGGAGCAGGGGATGAAGTGGTTCAGTGGGTTATAATGATGCTGGAGATGGTCTTTGCTCCAGCAGTTTGAGCCCTAGCGTTGCGTGGTGGGGTGAATATCATGGAAATACTTAAAAAGCCTCCCTTCTAAGAAAATATGTACAAGAAAGTAAATAATAGTTGATCTCCACTTTGGCCTGCTATAGTTGTAAAGACTCTATGGTAATAGGGAAACAGATGTTTCCCTCCACTTTCACTGGAGAGAGAGGGAGGGAGGGAAGAGAGAAGGAGGAGGGAGGGAGGGAGGGAGAGAGAGGGGGGAGGTAAATTACAATTAAAAAGGATTAAATAAAGCAAATGTAAATACTGGCAAGCAAAAGTTCCTAAGTGCAAAGATATAGCAAATACAGTGCTGTTAAAGGGGAAGAGGGGGGAAGCACTAACCTGCACTGTCAAATTGCAGCAGAAGTTGAAATCTGAAGGAAAATAAATGTAAAGATTAGGAAAGCAAGTAAAGCACATAAGAGTCATGGAAGTTTGGGGCCTTACATATATTAATGTGAAAATCAAGATCACACTTTGGTACACAAGTATCATATTAAACTTAGATAGAGAAAGTTAATGAAAAAGAAGCACAACATGGAGACAAAGAGAACAGAAAAAAGATAGGAGAAAGATGATGGGAGATTTAATTATGGTTAATGTTCATAGAGAATAACCCTGAAAATAGTACAATTTGATTCATATATAATTAAAAAACACAAAATAATACCTTTAAAGCAGTTAGTTGCTGTCAAGCAAAATAAGCAAACAAAAATGGCTAAAAAAAAAACAGTTAAATAACATAAGCCTGAATTCAATTATAAGTGAATGGGAATATTTGCATAAGTCAACTGATATAAAGAAGCATAAAAAAGCCACAACTGCATTTTGCCCTTGAGGTAGGTTGTATTGGGGGGAAGGAGAATGAGAAATTTGCAGTGATGCCATTCAACCCCTGTATATTTGTTTATTTCAGGTTTGGCTTATTCAAATTATTAACAAAGGTATATAACAGTGATGGCGAACCTTTTCGGCACCAAGTGCCCAAATAGAATACACACACGTGTCGGAGCACCGGAAACTCGAAGACCAGGTGGCTGGCACACACTGGCCAGGTGGTCTTTGGGTTTTCAGTGCTCTGGTGTGCGTGAAGATCAGTTGGCCAGTGTGCATGGGTGTGCCGGAAACCAGAAGAACAGCTGGCATGCCCATAGAGAGGGCTCTGTGTGGGTGCTATAAGTTTGCCATCACAGGTATATAGGGAAAGAAAGTACTGATGACACCTATTTGAAGCTGATAAGGGCAGTTGGGGGGGGATCCCTATTATTAATGTTAAAGAAGGTTTCTGCAATTCTCGCCTCAATCTATAGCTCTCATAGCATATTTTCTGCTATCAATGAACTACTCCAAATATCCTGATTTAGGTTTACCTTAAACCACAGTTACTCAATCGCAAATGAACTTTGGTCTGTTTGGCCTATACCTTTTTCCAGCATCTGATTTTGGGGACATTCTCCAACAACTACCATTACTCTTCATTTACAATGATTTACCAGCTACCAAAATAATCATTGCCTTTTAACAACTAGAAGCAGGGCTGCAGCTGAAATCAAATCTCTTGAATACCAGATTCCTAGGCTTCTTAAAGCCTACAGACTTGCCCTTGGCTAGAAAACAACCTTGTGTCAGTTTCATACTTTAGTTGGATGAAATGCTGCATCAAAGGGTAGAATTTTGTCAACTAAGGTTTCTCAAATGGGCTAACTTTGCTGGGATCCATTATTCCTGTGGGAATGAAATTTAGTAAAAAATTTGCTGCTTCAGTGCTGTTGCTATTCAATACCACTGCTCAGCTACAGTCACATGATCCTCATTTTCAATGTTCCCTGACAACTTTCCACAAGTTTGGAAATCTGAAAGGAATTGATATGACTGCCAACACTCACTGCTACCTTCCCACTAGCACAGCCCTTGCTTATGGGAAGCTCGCAAAGAGAAAGTCAATGAAGAAATGGGACAACTGTCTTCCACCTACCCTGTGCACCCCATTGACCTCTAGCCCATTCCTTTGCTTCCTCCCCAACCTAGCAGCAGCCATTGCCTATTAGAAAGGGCAGGGAAGGAGAGGGAGGGAGGAGAGGAAGGGAGCAAGAGAGACAAGGAAAAAAGAGGGAGGGAGGGAGGGAGGGAGGGAGGGAGGGAGGGAGGAAGGAAGGAAGGAAGGAAGGAAGGAAGGAAGGAAGGAAGGAAGGAAGGAAGGAAGATTTATAAGGTCACTGCCAGCTTCCCCTAAGGGAAATCAATAGGGTAAATGAGAGAAAATCAGTAGTCATTCCCGCTCCCACTGTTTTTTTTTTTTTTTTGCCCACCCATAATCATTCTGTCTCTGTTCAAGTAAGAAGATATCTCTGCAACATTGGCCCAAAGGGTCACTGCTTGTCTACTGAAAACTATAGTTGATCTTTTCTGGGCTTTGAGGGAAGCTAGAACAGGGGCTGCCTTGAAGAAGAGACCAAAATGTCTATCAGATTACCTGTAAATTGCTCTGCACATTATTGAGATCCAGTGTATTTGAAACACAGGACTCGGGAATAATCGTTCATCGTTGAAGCACATATTACATCAAGTTGCCTCCAGTTAGATATTTTAACTAGTTTTATGATAATCTAGTGATGAACAGCAGAAGTTTATTCCTTATTAAGAAACTAATTGTTCATTATTATTTATCTATCAATAAGTAACTGAAACTCCGATCTGTAGAGATCAAAATGAGGACTAGATAGATGAAGCACAGACCAGGCTTTTCTGATCTTATTCCATTCAAAAATGATAGCTCTGAATTGCTATTTTCATTGAACATCTAGAAGGAAGAAGATGCTTCTTGTCTGCTCTATTATAGTTTGCATTAGTTTTATTCTTGTGTTTGCAATTTTCAATAAAATTATATTTTCAAAAATAGAAGAAAGAAAGTAAGTGGACAAAAGTCTGTTTTACAAAAGCACATTCCTCCAACAAATCAATTTAAACTAGATAATTCTAGTTCTATTTTCCAATCTGAATGAGCCTTAGTACAATTAAATGAAATGACATTTTTTATTGTAAAGAATTAAATAGCCCTAGTATGTTAGTATTATATTGTACCATATAAAACATTATATCACTTTTTATCAAAAACACACTCTCTAACCCCTATTAAAGACATTGAAACTCCAGTGTAGAAAATTTATCTACATAATATATTATTTCTCTTTGGATATTCAATATTATATAGGGGTGAGTTAAGATAATTTAAATGAATTAATTATGAGATATAAGAAAAAGTGTAATTAAATTTCTTTACACCAATATCATTCACTATACACTGTCTATCTTCACCACCATCTTTATTTCCACCATATCAAAGACTGAATTATATGATGCCTTTTGTTCTTTAAACTTATTTTCCTCCCTATTTTTGTTTTGTTTGTTTGTTTTTTTGGTCTTTCTTGTCTTATATTGCATTTGCAATTTAATCCTGATTCATTTGTTATCTATGCCCAAACCACAAATGTGCTTTTATTTGCCATTTATTTTTGCATTTTATTCATATTCATCCAATATTCATTCATTCTCAACCCTCTCTCTACATTTTATTATAAACACTTACATATTTCTATTCCCACTACATTATACCAGTGCTTATATTAGTCTTTTGAAAGATCCAATCACTTTTTCTGTACTCTCCTGTCTCATTCCCATCCATTCATTCATGTGAAGAACTGTTGCAGGAACTGGGTATGTCTACTTTAACAGAAAGAAGGACTAAGGGAGACATGATAGCAGTGTTCCAATATCTCAGGGGTTGCCACAAAGAAGAGGGAGTCAAACTATTTTCCAAGGCACCTGAGGGTAGAACAAGAAGCAATGGGTGGAAACTAATCAAGGAGAGAAGCATCTTAGAAATGAGAAATTTCCTGACAGAACAATTAAACAGCTTGCCTCCAGAAGTTGTGAATGCCCCAACACTGGAAGTCTTTAAGAAGATGTTGGATAGCCATTTGTTTGGAACAGTATAGGGTTTCCTGCCTAGGCAGGGGGTTGGACTAGTAGACCTCCAAGGTCCCCTCCAACTCTGTTGTTGTATTGTATCGTACTAATCTAACAGAATAATTTTTCACTAAATTTTGCCAAATTGCATCTATTCAGAATGTTGCACATTTTCTCCAAACTCATCACTTTTCTTCCATTCACTGGAAGGTAACATGTATCAGTTTGTTGATTCCCACTTTCACACATATCTATAACTTGTATGCCAGTCATGTGACATATAATTTAGCCCCTTTACTCACAATTTGTACTTTTACTTCCCTGCATGGATTCATCAGCTCCATTTACAAAGGCAGAGCACCTTAATTCAAGTTGTATCTTTCATATGCCATAGTTATTACCATGGCTTTAGTTATTTTGTACAACACAAGGTGTTATATATAATGCTATATGCTCTTCCATAAAAGATTATTGTATATTTTTCCAAACTACCCTATGGGATAGATTGGGTTGAAAGCCACATAGTCAGCTCCTGTGCTGAGGGAGGACTGGAACTTTGGTTTCCTGGTTCCTAGTGCAGCACATTAAACTACTACACGAAGCAGATTACAGTAGAGATGTCACAAAGTCATCCCATGTCCTTCCATGGCTGAGAGTAGATGAACCTGGCCTCTATAATCCTAGCATAACAGCTTTATTACTACACCACATTGACTCTTTTGAAGTTGAATTTCTGGTTGTTGCTTTTTGAGTTAGCAAGTCTCCTCTGAGGCAGCAATTGAAAATTCTCTCTTTCAAAATTAACTTACTAAAACTTTCACTGGCCCAACCAATGTTGTCAATCTTGACATGGCCTCTACAGAGTCGAATTAAAAATATATCAGCTACCCTTAGTCTGAATTTATGCCTGATTCCAGTGCCTACTTTTCTCTAAGTTGTTGCACCATTTTTTTTTCAACATTGAAATTTCATGTTGTATTCACACAATGTCTGAGATATATCCATATCCCTGCCCTCAGGTCAGAATTATTCCTTTGGTGTCACAAAGTTGCTTCAAGGGAATCCAAGGAGATGCACCTAGAACCATTATTCCCAAATTTACTTCTTCCATCAACTAAGTCAGTGTAATCTTTTTTTTAAAATGTGTCATTGTGCCTGAAGAAAAAACCTCTGTTATTGCCTGCACAGAATAAGAAAAACAAATGGAAATAATATTAAAAGGCAAGGACATTGAAATCAAGAAACTCCCTTCCTATGACTAAATGCAAACTTATATTGTTTAATCAATTCTAACAGTTAATTATTCAGCATCAAGTTTCCCCACCTCAAATTTCTGGGCTTCAGAAATCACCAAGAAATCACCAAGAAATCACTCTGAAGAAGTACATATAGTCTTTGACTTGTGACCACAACTGAACTCAAAATTTATGTTGCTAAGTAAAATAGTTGTTAAGTGAATTTTGTCCCATTTTATGACCTTTCATGCCACAGTTGTTAAGTGAATCATTGCAGTTAATGATTCAGTTACTGCAGTTACTAGCACAGTTCTTAAGTGAATCTTGCTTCTCCATTGGCTTTGCTTGTCAGAAGGTCACAAAAGGGGATCACATGCCCCAGAACACTGCAACTGCCATAAATATGAGTCAGTTGCCAAGCATCCAAATTTTGATCACGTGACCACGGGAATGCTGTAATGGTCATTAGTGTGAAAAATGGTCATAAGTCAACTTTTTTCAGTGTCATAATTTTGAACAGTCACCAAATGAATGGGGCTAAGTTGAGAACTACTGTCATGTCAGCAAGGTCAGACTACAGTTATCAAATTTACCAGGCATTAAAAGTATGAATTAAAATCTTAAGTTTTTCACATTTTATTGTCAAGCATGAAAACACCCTAAACTGAGGAGTCCGACCTCCTGCTTTCTATCTTTGTTTTTCTCAGGATTCATTGTCAGCAGAAATACAACAATAAAGATGGCCCAATGGATTTCATTTCATCGCTTTATCTTACCCAAGGTGTCGTGAAAGAAGGGGAAACTGAATAGAGTAGAGTAAAAAGATATGGAGGAAGAAGTGTAATACAAAGCAAGAGAGAGACAAAAAAAGAACTACATGAATACTAAAATATGTATAGTTGCAGTTACATCTATAAACTTCCAGCTCTATCGTGCCACATGGGGGGATGCACAAATGTAAAATTCCCTTCTCATATAACATACAGCCAGAAAAGTGGAAATTTTGAAATTGATCAACCAAAAATATTTTCCTAATATAAAGCAGAAATGAAAAAAGATACAATAGATTTTCTAAAAAAACAACATCCCAAGGAGTTGTTTCAGAAATGTAAATTCATTAATTTGAATCAGTTTCAGAAAAACTGTATAAGTTCTTAGAAATGTAAGAAAAGTTATTTAAAAATGAAATGTGAATTAACATTTTAAGTAATAAACATGAACTTATATCTTGATTTTAAATTTTATCACCCAACTATAAGGTTTCTTTGCCTTATTAAATTTCGTCCTAGGTTCAGACGTAGGAGAACAAATCCATTCTTACTCTCCACATGTTAGAGTTGACCTTAAGGTTTTTAAATTTATCATTTGGTATATAATATCCTAATTCTATACTAGATATGATGAACTGCACATATATCTAATAAATAAATATGTATCTGTACAGTCACATGACTGTATCTCAACGAAACAGACCAAGATGTTTTGCCCCAACAAACAGTTCCTTTGCTTTTCTTTTTATAGCACACAAACATAATGGATTTATTAATTAAGTTTTTATTTACTCAAAAAATAAATATGATCTGTAGCATAAATCAGGATCTTAAACAGACTTCAAACTATGAAACATAACAGGTAAAAAAAGAAATTATGACTGAAGATTTCTTAGTTTAGCAATAATCCCCAAAGACTGGTTTTGAGCCAGCAACTATTTCATTCATATCTTAGCTTTTGTCTTAGGTCTTAAGCGAAGATTATGCTCTGCAAATAATTGTCTGAAGATTAATATAACTTTTTACACAAATTAAATAAAATAAAGGAAATAAAGAAATCTTAACTGGTCTTTTGTTAAAAAGAACATTTTTTAAAAAAAGCTAAGTATTTTAACAAAGTTTATCATATTCACTCATGTAAGCAATAAAATATAAAAACAGAAAGAACTACGAATACTTACTAGATGAACGTAAGGTATGAAATATCCAAATAAAGCAGCTGGAATTCCCAGTGCCCAGATTCTATAACTCAGAATTTTGAAAATGGAAAAATTGCACACTTCTTTAGCTGGAGGTAATTTGAACTTCTTCCCTTTTTCACTTTGTTTGGTATTAGGCGTGACAGGTTTGTAAGTAAAGCCAGCCAGGAAGAGAATAAATAAAAAAATGCATAGGATTCGAAAAGTCCCATAGAGGCCAACAGTATTGACCAGTTTATCTAAAAGAAAGGGCAGTGTTATAGTAAACAAACTACTCCCGGCGGTAACAATGCCATTCACTAGTCCCAGGCGCTTCTTGAAATAATGTCCCAAAATGACCAGGGATGGCTGATAGCTAAATGAGCAGCCAGCGCCAAATAAGATTCCATAAGTGAAATACAGCGGTCCAAGTGAGCTACAACAAATAGAAAACAGTGTTAACTGTGATCTTTGGCATATTTCCTTTTTTAATTTTTCAATTTTGTTTTATATATAGACATTTGGATATTTTTAGGAAATCAAAAATAATTTAGTACTTATGATGCTGGCTCTACTCTAAAATATTGTTTGTGTCATATCTAAAAGGCTATCTTTCTATAATGTTTACATGAGCCAACTTTTATCCCAAAAATGTACTTTTGCATAGTTCAAACCAACATTAATTATACATTAAATATATTTTCTGACACTATGTTTTTCACATGGTTTGCATAATAAAGACAAATATTTCTTGTGGTATGGAAATTATAATTCTATTATAGCCTAAAATTACATATAACCTTTTCTACAGTTATATCACATTGTTGATTCATATTCAGATTCTATTCCCATCATATACTTGATCATTTGGCTCCTATTTCCTAAAAGAACAGTAATAAGGTGTATGCTACATTTTGTTTTGTTATTTTCATCCAATTCATCTAATTTATGAAGATTAAATCAAACTGAATTTTATTTTTGTCTTTCATATTCACAGTCTCCAAATTTTTGATTGCATTTTTATATTTTGTAAAAAAAATGAGCATCCTCAATTATTTATAAATTACATCCATGTAGTACTATTATAATATATTATGCACATTATAAAATATACACCTAAATATATGTATTTTAAAAGAATGAGATAAATATAGACATTTTATTTTTTCTTGCACTCCCATGGATCATCTTGTGCATATCCCATTTTTGAGACCAGTATTCTAGCTGTGCCAGTAAATCCGTACCATTTGTAAATTTGATAAATGTACTGTTTATCTCTTCTGTGGGCATATAAAAAAGCATCTTCTGAAACGTTCATTAGCTTACTGGAAGTGTCAAGAGAAGCTTCACAGCATGATTGAAATGCATGAATAGAAACAATTTCCAGCTACTGGAACTGGTAAATGAGGCCGAAAGCAAAACCACACATCCACTCTACTTCCAGAAGTGATTAACTAAATAGATAAAGAGAAAATATCTCTACTAAATATTCAGATGGAATGTAAAGTGCTACTATATGCACCCTTAATGATCCAGGGATGTATAATAGAATTTTTCCCAATACTGTACACCATTTTAAAACCCTATGCCTTTTTACAAAGTACTTTGAACAATCTTTTCAAATTTGAAAAAGAAGATCTGAATGATTTTGTCTTGAACAAATGGTGTAGAGACATATGCAGGTAACCTTGAAGAAGGAATACAAGGGCAGTTACATAAGCATTAACTTAGTCCTAAAAGAGAAGAAAGTGTGACAAAGAAACTCAAGATTGTCTGGCTTTGATTTGCTTAAGTATAAGGTTCAGAGGAGAAAGAAACTGTTGTGCTTTCAAGATTCTGTTCCTATACATTATAATCAGTGGTGAGCTACAAATTTTTTTAACAACCGGTTCTCTATGCTAATGACTGGCTGGCTCGGAGTGGCCAACTCGATGTCATATGCGTCAAGGGGTGCTTCACCTCGCCTGCCCTCTCATGACCGTGGGGATACTGCAATGGTCATAAGTGTGAAAAACGGTCATAAGTCACTTTTTTCAGTGCCCTTGTAACTTTGAATAGTCACTAAATGAACTGTTGTAAGAATTACCTGTATAAAAATACAAAAAGCTTCTTTGCTTGCAAAAAGCTGCCCTAAATACCAGACATTAGATTAGAAATGGGGAATACACATCGAAGATCAATGAGCTACAGCTGTCCTTTTCCTCAGCGATACCTGCACCTGGAGTTACAAATCAGGCAGGTTGACAGAGCACATTGAGGAATTAAAATAGCTAAAATACAAGGATAACTATCAGCAGCCTTGCTGCAGGAAATTTTTGCCTATGAATAAAGCTATCTATTTCTTTATCTCTTAAGTGCTAACACCTTTTGTGGGCTCTTAAGGAAGATGGGGGTTGCTTTCTCCCCCTAATCATGTGCCTTGCCCACTCTGAAGCAATGCAAGAGACTCCTGTCCCAAAGGTGCTTTTTCAAGAGGCAACTGGACTTTCTGGAAACCAAGAAAGTCTAGTTGCCTCTTGAACAAAGTACTTTTGGGACAACCATGACCTGGATGACTGAAGAATCCCCATAGACAAGAGACTCCTGTGCTCAGTGAACTGACAAAGTGCAGTTTCCCACCCAAGAGAAGCAATCTTTAGATCCATTTGCACCACTTTAAAGATACCAGCTGGTCTCACTCATCTCACAAAATATCCTCAGGTAATTATCCAGATTTAAGGAAAGATCTCACGCCCTCAGAAAGGCAGTAGAAAAATCAGACAGAATGCCAAGCTTGCATCCTGCCTCTCAGCCATTTCTTCTATGGCTATGCTAACCCTTCTGTAAATAGGTGTTTTAGCAGTGTTGGAAGTATACTCCAAAAAGCTTAAAACAACCCTTCAACATTCTTTAAGGAAGTCAAGCCCCAGGAATGAAAGTACCACAAAAAAAATCTGGGGGGGGGGGGGGGGAACGGACTCCGGAGAATCTCAGTCTATAGACAGAAAGTCTGGACTTAAGGCTTATAATGTAATAATCTTAACCCAGAGGCAGTTTCTGAAAACACTTAAAGCAGCAAGGCAATTAAGATAAGGATTGGGCTAGAAATACAGGCATACCAGAATGTTTCCTTCCTGCCTCCCTTGCAGGATTAGCCCTGTAAAGTGGGAAAAGATTTTTTCCAATAACCTGTTCTCCGAACTGCTCAGAAAATTAACATCCGGTTCAGAAGAACGGGTGTGAACTGGTAGCAGCCTACCTCTGACCTCAACCATAAAACAGAGTTCCTGTGATCTGGGTGGAATCTGTTTATCTCAAAGCATTGACAAATAGACACAAAGAGTTCATAGCTCAAGAGCAGTCCATGCAAAATCTCACTATTTTCTTGAATATACAATAATCCCTGGGGTAACATGTTTTCTCACTTTCAATACAAAAATAACATAGAGCAATATGAGGAAAAGTTCATTTACACAAACCCCAGAAATGGCTGCTTAAATCATGCTTGATGACAGAACAAATCATGATCTTAAGAGGGTGCTGTTGGATTCTAAAGTGCTAGGATAATATTTTAAATATGACATAATTTTAGTGTTTTGATTAAAATTATGTCATATTTAAAGTATTATCCTACCACTTTAGCACTTTAGAAGCACACTTAAGATCTGTTCTGTCATCAAGCATGATTTAAAATCAAGATCATGATCCAATGATAGGAAGTTGGGAGGTTGGGCAAAAAAAATATTAGAGTTGTCAAGGGAGTGCCCAAATATACTGCTAGAGGCCAACTGCATTCTGAAAAGTCAGTAAAATTTAGTATTCTTACCGTACAAAGGAGCTTGAAAGGAGCCCAACGAAAGCCACAGCTGCTCCTACTACAGCTACTTTTCGACAACCAAACAAGTTGGTAAATACACTGACAATGGGAGAACAGAAGAAAATCATCCCCATCGATAAAGAATTCACCAATGCTACAGGAAAGATTAAAAATTAGAGTTGATTTAGCATGGCAGGTTTGATAATATGCAGTGTAATATTTATTCCAGTTTTCAGGTACTGTGAAACAAAATATGGCAAACGAATAATAATTTGTATTTTGAAAAGCTCAAGTGGACTTGAAATTTAACATTTTAAAAGATAGGAACTGGTATAGACATGTTTTCTATAAATTTGCAAATACTTATAAAGCTATATTATAAATATATATTGAAAACCACCCTAAGGGTTGGAAGTGGGAGATATATAGATTATTGAATGTGCATAAATAAATATACAGATAAACCATTATTTGAAAGATTGTTTCCCATCTTTTTTTTTAATGAGATTTTGACATGACAAAATAATTTCTTGAGACTAGAAATGGATATTATATGACTTTCTACTTGCACAAAGACTGATACTGCAGAGTTTGGAAAGATCCTTTATCAATTACAACAATCTGAATATCTTTTCTGTCCATATGTCAATAAACATTGTACTTCTCAGAGACTCTTCTGGAAGATAATTTAGAAAATGAGACTGCAGAACTATTTATAGAAGTTTTTATTGCTGATTTAATTGCTTATGTAAATAACTATAATTTGATATTAAAAAATCTCTTAACAAGATGCTTCTTGTTTAATTAAACTGTAAGAGATTAATTCTTTTCACATTTTCCCTTTACATACAATGTTTCATACACAAAACACACACACACACACACACACACACACACAAAGATGACATATAGAACTTATTTCCTTATTGTGCAATAACCATAGAAAACGTAACTTACATGAAAAAGAGGTTTAATGTGATTTTACTGGAAGTAATTGTCAGGTTCAAGTAACCTATTACTATCAAGTAACCTGGCTACCTATTAGTCTCCGAATCCGCTTCAAGGTGCTGGTCGCCACCTATAAAGCCCTACACGGCATCGGACCTGGATACTTGAGAGACCGCCTCCTGCCGATTACCTCTCTCAGACCAATTAGATCGCACAGGTTGGGTCTCCTCCGGATTCCATCTGCCAACCAATGTCGGCTGGCGACTCCCCGGGGGAGAGCCTTCTCTGTTGCAGCTCCGGCCCTCTGGAACGAGCTCCCTGTTGAGATCCGGATCCTTACTACCCTCCCGGCCTTCCGCAAAGCCACCAAGTCCTGGCTGTTCCAGCAGGCTGGGGGGAGCTGAGAAGCATCTACCTCCATAGAAATTGTGAATGTTGGTTTTGTTTTTATTATGTTGTCTTTGTCTTGTTCCCCCCTTTCCCTTGTCTTTTGTGAGCCGCCCGGAGTCCTCCGGGAGTGGGCGGCATACAAGACAAATAAATAAATAAATAAATAAATAAATAAATAAATAAATAAATAAATAATCAGGAATAGGAGTTGAGTTCAAAGCACTAAAAGTCTATTACATGCTACGGATACACAATAAATCGATCTACTAATTGTCAAACCAAATTGGCATTAGATAAGAGTCAATGGAGGGAGAATATAATGACTCCAAACTGATGACACATTTGACCCCACTATCAGGCTTAGTCTGCTCATCTCCTACAGTAATTCTGTCGCTAAGCAATGCAGTCATAAAGTAAAATATCATGTGACTATACCCAGTTTATGATGTCAGTTCCAGTTGCTGCCATTAAGCAAATCACCTCGGTCAATAAGAATGAAGTATTATGACCAAAACTTGAGACTTCCCATTGACTTTGCTTGTTGGAAGCAAACTGTGAGGTCATGAATGGTGATCCTTGACCACAGGTACACTGCAATAGCTGTAAATTCAAGGACTAGTCATAAAACTCCTTTTCAGTGCAAATGTACCTTTGAATGGTTGCTGAACAAACAGTCAATAAGCAAAGACTACTTGTAGTTTATAAAAAAAATGAATATAATTTTTTTTATATCCACTCCAATATATTATACCTGAACTCTCACTGTAAAATTACCATAAGTTAAAACTATGGATGGTGATGATTACTTACAAACTGAACAGAATTCTTCATAGCTTTTTTGAAACAATAAATACTTAGTAAATATTTATATATAAACTTTATCAACTAATGTTGATTATAGTTACTAAATTAGCTATAAATTCAAGGGCATGGTAATGAAAATAATCTTTTATGGCTATGAACATGCATATCTGCAAGACTGTCTGCTCCAAAAGGAATCTGCCTATCGGATCATCTTCAAAGACCCACAAGATCTTATCTATGGTAGACCTTCTCTTCTGGAACAGCTGGTCCATCATCCATATCAATGTTCTGCAGTGGTATTAATATTCAGATGTTTTATAGAATACAGATGGGCAGGTTTTTTTGAAACCAGGGCTGAATAATAAGTTTTGTGGGGACAGTGGCTATTAAATTCAAAACTACTGTGTTCTGGGAACTTTAAAAGGGTTAACAAAAAAAAAAAGTCTACACCACCCATCCAAAGTCACAAGTTTTGCTACTACATTTTGGGAGGCAGCAAAATGTGCCAGATGCCTCTGCCTCCCAACTGCTCTCTCTCTCAGATTATTATTCTCCTACAGCTATCAATAGAAGGGAAGCAGGGCTCTGTCCCTCATATCCAGCTGTATGCTAATGAGCTGAAACTCTGGAATGATGCTGTTTATAAATTTTAACAATCAATCAATCCCCATGAGCTGCAAAAAATTCAACTACAGACTTCATGCTAAGGGTGCGCTTTTAAACCATTAAGATTCTAAACTTCATTAGACTCAAAAAGTCCTTTAAAAAGTACTTTAGAGAAAATGAATGGTGTAAAAGAGGAAAACATTTGGAGCATACAAATCTTTAGTGCCTTAAAATCAGAGGTGGTATTCAGCAGGTTATGACCAGTTCTGGAGAACCGGTACCGAAAATTTTGAGTAGTTCAGAGAACCAGCAAATACCACCTCTGACTCACCCCATCCCCATCAGTCCCAGCTGATCAGGAGGAAAAGAACGTTGGTCTTACCTGAACATGTCTTTTAGGTGATGTGGAGGGAGGGGTCACGGCAGGGTTTTATCACAGCCTGATTGGTCTGTTAGACTGAGAGAAAACTTCTTAGCCTTCAGCTATCCCATTGGCTCCCAGTTTCCTTGATGGCGAACAGTGTCCTTATAGCAATAGCAATAGCAGTTAGACATATACCGCTTCATAGGGCTTTCAGCCCTCTCTAAGCGGTTTACAAAGTCAGCATATTGCCCCTAACAACAATCCGGGGCCTCATTTTACTCACCTCGGAAGGATGGAAGGCTGAGTCAACCCTGAGCCAGTGAGATTTGAACAGCCGAACTGCAGAACTGCAGTCAGCTGAAGTAGCCTGCAGTGCTGCATTTAACCACTGTGCCACCTTGGCCACTGCAAACAAAACACACAGAGACCCCAGGAGAGACCTCCCAGCCCTCCCCTGGACCTTAACTCAACTAGCTAGGGTGGGAGCGTGACCCCTCCCTCCACATCACCTAAAAGACACGTTCAGGACCAACATTCTTTTTCTGGTGATGTAGTGGGAGGGGTCATGGCAGGGACATACTTAAGCTACAGTCCCAGGGAGGGAAGAAGAAGGATCTGGGGGAGGGGCGACTGCCACCTGTTAAGGGATCCTTCTACTGAAGGATGCCTCAGCCGAGGCATAAACGTCCAGCCAGTAGTGTTGTATAAACGGAGTCAGAGAGGCCCACGTGGCCGCTTGGCAGATGTTGTCAAATGGGGCCCTGGTGGCCCAGGCCACAGTCGTGGCGGCACTGCACGTAGAGTGGGCGGTGATACCTGCAGGGGAAGCCTGACCCGATGTTTCGTAGGCAGTCATGATGGCCTGTCTCAGCCACCTCCCTATGGTGGATGAAGAAACCCTAGATCCCAGGGACCCCGGTCGAAAAGAGACAAACAAAGCCTCAGATCTGCGTATTGTCGCAGTCCTTCTTAAGTAAATCCAGAGAGCCCGGCGCACGTCCAGCCTTTGCCAGAGCCATTTGCGCTCATGGGGAGATCTGGGCAAAAATTAGGCAGAATCACCTCCTGAGCCCTATGGAACGAGGTATTCACCTTTGGGAGGAATGTGGGATCTAGGCGGAGGACCACTCTGTCATGATGGAACTGACAGAGGTTGTCCCTAGAAGAGAGAGCACCCAACTCGGATATACGCCTGGCCAAGGTGACAGCTACCAGGCCCTGGAGGGATCAAGGTCATGGCTAGAACACCACCTCGCAAACGCCTTCCAAGTGGAGTTGTATATTCTAGTGGTGGAAGGCCGCCTAGAAGCTTTGATGGTGGCAATGACCCCCTCGGACAGATTAACACTCCTCAGGAGTCGCCGATCAAGTGCCAAGAGATCAAGTGGAGCCACTGGGGCTCCAGGTGTACCAGGACCCCCTGACACAAGGCGATTTCCTCCCGAAGTATCCTCCAGGGCGGGGAGACCGACCGTTGGATTAGGTCCACAAACCACGGTCTCCTGGGCCAGTAGGGGGCGAGTAGGATGACCTGAGCCCATTCCCTGACTATCTTCCTGACTGTCCCGGGAATGAAGGGAATGGGAGGGAATGAATAAAGTAGGCCCACCGGCCAGTGGCTCCTGAGAGCATCCGTGCCCTCCGCCTCTTGGGACCAGAACCGGGAGAAGAAGCGCGGTAACTGGGCATTTCTGGGTGTGGCAAATAAGTCCACCATTGGCGTGCCGAACTTCTGGGGAATGAGGTGCCACTCTCCATTGTCCAGGGTCGCTCGGCTCAGCCAGTCTGTTTGGTGATTCGTCACCCCGGAGATGTGCTCTGCGCCTATGGAGGCTAGGTGTCGCTCCCCCCACATCCCCAGCCATAGGGCCTCCTGCCACAAGGACCGGGAATGTGCCCCCCCCCTTGGCGATTTACGTGTGCCTTTGTGGCCACGTTGTCCATGAGAAGTAGAACGTGTTGGCCCTGAAGTTGATGCTGGAAGTGTCGGAGTGCTAGCCGCGTTGCCTTCAGTTCTAGCCAGTTTATGTTGTGGCAAAGATCCACGGCAGACCAACGACCTGGGGCCATGTTGGAGTCCATTACCGCCCCCCCAGCCAAAGAGCCTCGCATCCTTTGTTACGGTTACTCTGTCGGGCTCCCAGAATGAGCCCCCCCATTATACCGCTGGGAATAGCCATCACAGGAGGGACGAGCGGACTTCTAGTGTTAGGCGCAAAGTGCGGTTGGAATTGCTCAGGCGCCTCTTTTGGGAGGGGATCAAAGCCAACTGGAGCGGACGTAGGTGCAGCCTGGCCCTCTGGTACAGTAGACTGGGATCTTAAACTCGTCTTTGCAAGCTGACTGAAGTGACAGGCTTGCTGAGGCGCGGTAGACTGGGACCTGCGTTTGGCCTAGACCACGTGTTAACTTCAAAATGGCCACCGGAGCTCCGTCGGAGTGTTTTAAAATGCTCCACTTTGCCGCTGCTTGAAAGGGCTAGTTGCTGGAGGCTCCCTAAAGTCTCCAACGAGCTTCTGAGGACTGTGAGGGAGCCTGCGACAAAGGAGCAGCTGGAAGTCCCCTGTAAGGCTCAGCTGAGGCGCCCCCTCGCCTCTTTCATGTCAAAAAGCCTCCGAATCGAGCCCCCGTGTGGTGGGCTCTTCTGCGGCTGCGAACGGCCCCCGGCACCCCCGCAATGGCCCCGGGGATCAGCACAGGGAGCCTGGCCCACAGAGGGAAAGGGGAGCTGCCCTACGGGCCTTCCCCACTGTATTAGGGCAGCAGGACTGTCCTATCTGGGCGCAGCCGAATTTACTCAATTTAAGTAATTTAGACAATTTAGAATAGCCAATAATATGAATTAAAGCCAGGAATTGTAGAAATTTCACTAGTAAAACCGTTTCCTACCTAGAGAGCCAAATCAACAGTCCTAGCACCAGAAAGACTGAGAGGAAACTGGGAGCCAATGGGATAGCTGAAGGCTAAGAAGTTTTCTCTCAGTCTAACGGATCAATCAGGCTGTGATAAAACCCTGTCGTGACCCCTCCCTCTATATCACCGGAAAATGGGGATTTTGCAGTAACCTTCCCCTGGAGTAGTGAGGGAATGGAGATTTTACAGTATCCTTCCCCTGTCATGCCCACAAAGCCATGCCCACAAAGCCATACCACGCCCACAGAACCAGTAGTAAAAAAATTTGAACCCCACCACTGCTTAGAATCCCAAAGATATGAGGTCTTTCTTATGTATACTGGTGCTCTTCAGTTAGCAACCACTTATTCAGGTACAATTCAAACTTATGACAGCTTTGAACAAATAGTACTTACAAAGACTCCCCCAAATTCCGGGTAATGGAGAGCTCCTGCAATCATGTTATTGTGATTGGAGTGCTCAGCAACTGAACCACATTTCAAAATTCTGTAGCATCTTGCAGTCACATAATTGCAATTTGCAACCTTCCCTGTCAACTTTCCACAAAGTTGATGGGTATTGAAGTCAGCAGGAAGTCAGAAGTCACAATCACATTACGTTTTTGCTTAACAAATCATGATAATTCATTTAACGATGGCAACCATGGACTGCCAGAACTATCATTATTGAATGGCACAGTCACGTAACATTGTACTTTACTGTTCTTTACAACTAAGTTACTTACCAATGGAAAGTCTGGTCCCAATTGCCATCATTAAGGAGGGATACCTGTATGCTGTTTCACAGTTTCTAAGGCTAAAGGCAAAATGGAATTCAGAATTTATGGACAGGGTCTTTGTCTATTTTAAAAAGTATATCTTTTATTATGAGTAGACTGCTCTTTCAGTAGACCCTATACCAGAAAGTAGCCCTCCCAGAATTTTGATTATACTGGCTGTGAAATGTGGAAAACTATCATAAAGTGTATAACAACATCATGTCCACTGGGATAGCTAAATTCTGCACAAGAATTAATAAGTAAATCCCATTGTCTTCTAATGTTTTATTTGTGGAAAAAAACAATAAAGATAGTGTAAGCATATTCTGCTGCAAGTTCTATTTAGTCTTAGAGTAAATTACTTTCAGATACTACAATGAAATTTGTGAATTTTATATAATGACTTATATTGGGGGGGGGGGGAAATGAACATCCCCAGAAATGTCAATATTCTGATAAATACCTTATTTGGCATTTTAAAAGCTTCTTGCCCTTATGATATTTTTTAAATTTGATGTAGAAAGCCTGTAATAATTTAAAGTTTTGGACCTGGACTGAAAAGGCCTTCACAAAACCAGTGAGTAATTTTGAGTCAAGCATTCTTTTTCAGTCTAGTTTACCTATGCTGGCCATACATCCTTTATTATAAAGTACAGTGCATTATTTCAACAGTTTTTAAGATTTATTTAATTTTTTTATTTCTTGGTTTTGTTCTTGAATTTTGCAAAGCAGTTATAAACAAAAACAATTTTATCCTTATGAACCTCTTTCATATTTGCTCCCTTTTCAATTGTTTTTTTCCAAGAAAATATGGTCATTGTAAATTTATCTCACAGGCCTGCTTTGGATCTAAAGTAAGGGAAACCACTTACACCCTATTCCTTTGAAAAGCTTTGAAGTTTCAAGAGAAAAAAAAATACACTATAATTCAATCAATCAGTCAGTCAGTCAGTCAATCAATTAATCAACCAGTGGTTTTTAACTGGTTTAACATAATCTTTAACATAATCTTTATTTCAAAGAATTCCTCTGAAATCCAAATTAATCTCATAAAGTCTCCTATAGAATGAAAAGTATAGCTAGATCCCGTCTCTACATTCACGGGAAGTGGGTAGGCGGATCTCTACATTTTTGGGAGTGGGGTATGCTGGCCAGCCTGCCTGGAAAAAAGAAAAAATAAGCAGAGATAACAAAGAGTAATGGCAAAAGAGAAGGCAGTCAAGGGAGTTAAGATGTTAAAGTACAAACTCTTCTGTTCCTTAAAATGTTAAGCAGTTACATCAAGGAACCCTTCTGTAATGTAGCTGTCCACATTGATACAGATCTGTTCAACTACATTCTTGAAGAATGAAATGTTCAGAGCAAGCATTCTGTTTATATTATACAAGTTTACCAAGTTCTTTCCTTTTCTAAAAGATCTTGTTTCTTGCTGCAGGCAAGGAATCCACACAGGGATTCCATTTTAATCACACTGTACAATTTTTCCTCTTGAGGGAGAAAAGAATTACCTGTCAATGTTACCTATGTCATACATGGTGTTTTAGACACCATTCAAGTAGAAAACAATACAATAATCAAAAAACATTAAGGGAGAAACCACACCAGAGATGGGTTCCTATCGGTTCGGACTGGTTCAGCCAAACCAGTAGTGGTTGCCAGCCTGGATCCATGCCTCCAAACTGGTTCCCCGATCGGCGCAGCATGTTTTTCCCCATTTTTTAATGTTCTGTGCATGCGCAGACCTATTTATGGGCAACTGCACACACATGTAGAGCAAAATTGTACGGGCCTCAAACCAGCAGTAATGCCGGCAGCAACCCACCCCTGAACACACCCTATCAAACCTGGAAGGCCAAGCCACCATATATAAGCAAACAGTAAACCTCATACTTTAATATTAGCAAGGATTATATAAATAGACTTAAAGTTGTTACAACAATGATTCACATTTAAATTGGAAATGAGAAAATTAACATCAATACTGGGATTTAGAAGGAACTAAAACTTTAACCAAACTAAAATTTTTAGTTCTGTTTATATTGCTATATAACAGTGATGGCAAACCTTTTTTTACAGCGTGCCAAAATTGTGCATGTGCATGCTATTGCTCGCACGTGCATGCCCACACCAATTCAATCCTCCCTGCCCACCTGTGCATATGTGTGCGAACCCCCGCGTACGCACGCACGACTCCTCCCCAGCCTCTGGAGACTTTCCGGAAGCCTGGGGAGGGCTCCAGAAGGACAAAAATCAGTTGGCCAGTGCACACATGTGCGCCAGAGCTGACGGCTGGCGTGCCAGCAAATATGGCTCCATGTATCACCTGTGGCACGTGTGCCATAGGTTCGCCATCACAGCTATATACCCATTTTATTTAAAATAGTGTGGTTTAGAAACTACTTTGAATATCAGAAAAGTATGGCAAATATACCTGAAAAGATGGTAAAAATGAAATAAATTCTCCATCTCCAACGCCTGAGACACATTGATTCTATGTCAATGTCTATTGATTCTATGTCTATGTGCACCCAGGTTCGCCTGGTGCACCAGTTGCGCCCCTACCTGAACCGGGAGGCTCTCACAACAGTCACTCGTGCCCTTGTGACCTCTAGGCTGGAGTACTGCAATGTGCTCTACATGGGGCTGCCCTTGAGGAGTATTCGGTGACTTCAGCTAGTCCAGAATGCAGCCGCGCGAGCAATTGTGGGTGCACCTCGCTTCACCCACGTAACACCTATCCTCCGGGAGCTGCGCTGGCTACCTGTCGATCTCCGGATACGCTTCAAGGTGCTACTTGCCACCTATAAAGCCCTTCATGGTAGTGGATCTGGGTACTTGAGAGACCGCCTACTGCCGATCACCTCCACACGACCCATTAGATCTCATCGTTTAGGCCTCCTCCGAGTTCCATCCGCTGGCCAATGCCGACTGGCCACCACGCGGAGGAGAGCCTTCTCGGTGGTAGCCCCGACCCAATGGAACGATCTCCCCGTGGAGCTTCGTACCCTCACCACCCTCCAGACCTTCCGCACAGCCCTTAGAATCTGGCTATCCCGTCAGGCCTGGGGCTAAAGAATGTAATCCGCCCGAATGGTATGAATGTTGCATTTTAATCATGTACTGTCTTATATGTAAAAGTCTGTTTTCCCCCCCTTCCTTTTGATTGTGAGCCGCCCTGAGTCCCCCCAGGGAAAAGGGCGGCATACAAATAAACAATCTAATCTAATGTCTGGAAAATAGCTATCAATCATTTGAATGCTAGATATCACAACATTATAAAGTCATTTATAAATGCTTTTTCAGAAAATTCTTACAATTGTCTTTTTTAATTGAAATTTTAAAGTTCTAGCATATTTTGATATGCTGAATGAGAAAATAAGAGAAACTAAGCAACACATTTTCCCTAGCACATAATAAATTATGGTTTAATCAAATAATTTTAGGAATCCAACAGGACAACAAATAAAAAAAGACTCTCTGAAATTCAGTGGCACATAAATTTAATAAATCAGGTGTATTTCTACAAAAGTTTGGCCAATTTTCAAAAGTAATTTCCACTCAGAGAAAAAAAAATTCTTTATTAATTCCCAAGTAATTCTTCTTATAGTTTCTATCAGTGAAAGTACCGGATAAATGTATTCTAGACACACACATACACACAGAGAGAGATTCAAATTCAAAATGAGAAAGAATTAATTGACCATAAGATGAACAACCTGCCCCCAAAATGTCATGGATTCTCCATCACTGGAAGTTTCAAAGAAAATTTGGACCAGTGTGCCTTTTTGGCAATAGTGCCTGCCTTCTGAGGTGATTTTCCTCTTTCAGGAGATCCTTTCTCCTCCCATCCTTTTAACTTTCTGCAAATTATTTAAAATTTGGTGGTTCTCCCAGGGCTTGGGCTAGGATGGTGGCTGATCCTCTTTGGATTTTTTGGTTCTGCTTTCTGATCAACTGCATTCTTTTCTTCTGATTGTTTTCATAAAAAATATTTTCAATTTTTAATTGTAAGCTGTGCAAAGCTTCTGTGGAGTTGGGTGGGCTTGAAACTGAATGGATGTATAAAATGAATGATTTTTTAAAAGGAAGTGCTCAATTGGCTTAAACATAATGCAATCTTTTTCATTTAAAGCAGAGTGTTAGGCCAGCTTCCGTAAAATACATTAGGGAGCTATAATGATGTACTTTAGGAATCCAGGGGAGACAGGTAGAACATCTTCATGGCAAAAATAATGTATCTAGCAAGAAAATAAAAATCAGATGAGTAGTTTAAAACCAGTCAAAGTCATTTTCATTTGTATACTGTATCCATTTTAAAAATGGGCAAATTTCCTAGATTACCATGTTACAAACTGGTCACATTCATTGTTTCATGCTAGTTGCATTCATCTTTTCATGCTGATTTTAAAGACAAAAAGAAACCCAAAATAAAAAAGCAATGCAATTCCTCCCATCTTTAAAACCCTGAAGCATCAGAAAAGTCAGCAAGCAAATTAACAACAACAATTTGCAATATAGCTACAAGGACCATTCTAGACCAATTCCTGAGATTTCCTTGGTAAATTTATTTTTTCCAGAGGAGGATTGGCATTGCCTGCTTCCTAGGGCTGAGAAAGAATAACTGGCCCAAGAATTGGCCTTGTGCCCAAGAATAGGAGGAAAACTCAGTCTCTTGGTTTCTAGCTTTAATACCACAACCACTACACCACACTTCAACATTTAAAAACATCTTGCCGCCAGATCCATTTCTGCAGTTTGTTAGCCAGACAAGCAAATTAGACATATGGTGCAAATCCAGAGTTATAGAACAATAACTGATTCTAAACTGACCTAGGAAAAGTATGCAGACATAATCTCTTAAATATCACTTGCTAGGGAACATAAGCAGAAGACTACTATTGCATTGGTTACTGTGGGAACAAATGTTCTTCCCAGATTCTTAAAGAATTCAATGAATGCTGGTAGCAAAAGATAGGAATCTAATAGAAGCCTATGTAAAGGAAGGATGGCAATGTTCACAAATTTCAGTATTCCTATGGTCACTACAAGGTGGCAGAAATTAAATTCACCTTGTGAAAAGCGAAATAATGTTGAGTCAGATGAAACTTTGGGTACATGAATAGAAAATTCCAGGGCTGTGTGCTATGCTTGGAAATCACCACCACCATCCTACACTACATCATCACAATAACACTATCCCAGAAAATGTCAATAGCAAATCATTTCTGTACTCTTGTCAAGAAAAGAACTTGGAGATGTCCATACAATTGAACCTGAAGAGTCATTTCTTTTTCATTGTTTTAATATATTCCAATGACTTTAAGCATCATCACAAAAGTTAAACAAATTTGTCTGCAAAACAAAATACACAAAATGAAAGGGGTCTGGTCTTCTCTTTCTCGCCGCACTCAAATGACAAATCAGCTATAGTCAGCTGTTACCGTATTCTTCGGACTATAAGACTCACCTTTTTCCCTCAAAAGAGAGAGGGAAAATCTGGGTGCATCTTATACACCTTGCCTCCCGAAACCCCGCCCCCTTTGCAAAAATGGGCATCCATAGCCTTTAGGAGACTTCCAGAGTGCTCTTGGGGGCTGGGGAGGGCAAAAATGAGAGAAAAACAGGCTGTTTTTTGCTTCCCCCCCCAGGAGTACTCTACAAGCCTCCTAAAGGCTATGTATGCCCTTTTTTGACAAAAAATAGACCCGTTTTTGTGAAAAATGGGCCATTTTTGGGAGGTAGCAGAGTGCAAAAACCTTTTTTTTAATTTGCCTCTTCAAAATCTTGGTGCGTCTTATACTCCGATGCATCTTATACTCTGAAAAATATGGTATTTCAAATAGGACCTGGTGACCCAAACTGTGCTTAGTCATCTCACAAGTGCAATGAAAAAATCTTGATGAGGGAGGAAAAAGTGAATTCTATGCTGCAACTGCAGGAAGTCACACATCTAATATTTTATGGAGTGAGACTGACAAAATAATTAACCTTCCACCCACAGGGAAGCTGTGATGGTGTTGTTTCCCTTCATAGTGGAAGAGAGTGCTGGGCTGAAGGCTTACCCCTTATGGAGAAGTTCCCTACCTCTTTAATCACTAAGATACAACAGAAAGTCCTGAGCTTGTAAACTGACATTCAGAAGACCTACTTCTCTTGGTCAAGGAGTTCGTTTGGTTTTGTTTAACAAAGCTAGGCATGTTTAAACCCTAAAATAGGGACTCTGAATAGCTTAGTACCTTTGAAGGATTCCAATAAGAAGACTAATCTTGATTTGTACCAATTCTTCAGCAAAAGTTGTATCTTAGTAGCCATGTTAATTTCCTACCATAGTATCTTCCATGAAAGTGGCAGAATTTGTTCATATCCTGCCTGAACATCCTGTTCCCTAAGAAGATGTGTTGAGCTGAGCGGTGATGGGAAGCATAGTGGGGTGGCAAGGATATACAGTTACACCACTGGGGACTTTTGTCCTGAGTTTAGTTACCATGAAGCTTTTCATTCCAATGCTGAAGAGCAAACTAAACATGATGGAGAACTAAAATAAATGAAGGGCATGGAAGCAAAATAATAATAATAATGATCCTGCTTATGGAGGGTACCCAGGTAACATGGATGGCTAATGGACATACTGGGTATGAAAACTCTGGATCAGGAAAATTTAAAGAACGGATGCAAAGATGGGGCTATCTACTGCTATAGGAAAAAATGATCAACAACTTATAGCACATTCCTCAACTGCAGAAGAAATGGTGACAAATTAGAAACATAGGTTTATCATAAAACTACTCACAGCAGTCAAGTGCTCCATACCAAAGCAACAATTCAATCTCCCACAAGAGCTGTGTAAGAACTCTATTTAGATTAGCACAAACACCCTGCCTGAACATCAGGGAAAAGGAAACAGAACACCTATACAACATCTTCGCACAAAATGGATACCCATGCAACTATATTTTTAAAAATATCTGATATTCAACCTACTACAACACAACCAACACAAGCTATGAAAAAGATAACAATGCCATACATCAAAAACAATGCCATACATCAAAACCAATAGATTATTACAACTACATGACATTACCATAGCACATACAATTATAACCCTTCAAAGCATCTTAAATAAGCTGAAAGACCCAGTAGCACAAGAAGATGTCACCTACAGGAGTCATCTACAACGTACAATATAATACAATAGCAGAGTTGGAAGGTACCTTAGAGGTCTTCTAGTCCAACCCCCTGACTAGGCAGGAAACCCTATACCATTCCAGACAAATGTCTATCTAACATCTTCTTAAAGACTTCCAGTGTTGGGGCATTCACAACTTCTGGAGGCAAGCTGTTCCACTGATAAATTGTTCTAACTGTCAGGAATTTCTCCTCAGTTCTAAGTTGTTTCTTTCCTTGATTAGTTTCCACCCATTGCTTCTTGTTCTACCCTCAGGTGCCTTGGAGAATAGTTTGACTCCCTCTTCTTTGTGGCAACCCCTGAGATATTGGAAAACTGCTATCATGTCTCCCCTAGTCCTTCTTTTCATTAAATTAGACATACCCAGTTCCTGCAACCGTTCTTCATATGTTTTAGTCTCCAGTCCCCTAATCATCTTTGTTGCTCTTATCTGCACTCTTTCTAGAGTCTGCACATCTTTTCTACATCATGGCAATCAAAACTGAATGCAGCATTCCAAGGGTGGCCTTACTAAGGCATTATAAAGTGGTATTAACACTTCATGTGATCTTGATTCTATCCCTCTGTTTATGCAGCCTAGAACTGTGTTGGCTTTTTTGGCAGCTGCTGCACACTGCTGGCTCATATTTAAATGGTTGTCCACTAGGATTCCAAGATCCCTCTCACAGTTACTACTGTTGAGCAAGGTACCACCTATACTGTACCTGTGCATTTCGTTTTTCTTGCCTAAATGTAGAACCTTACTCTTTTCACCATTGAATTTCATTTTATTAGATAGTGCTCAATGTTCAAATTTGTCAAGATGCTTCTGTATCTTAAGTCTATCTTCTGGAGTGTTGGCTATTCCTGCCAGCTTGGTGTCATCTGCAAATTTGATGAGTTCCCCATTTATTCCCTCATCCAAATCATTGATGAAGATGTTGAAGAGTACTGGGCCCAAAACAGAGCCTTGGGGTACTCTACTGCATACTTCCCTCCATGTAGATGCAGTTCCATTGAGGACTACACATTGAGTGCGGTTGGTCAGCCAGTTACAAATCCATCTGGTGGTTATGCTGTCCAACCCACATTCTTCTACTTTATCTAGTAGTAGGTTATGGTCTACCTTATCAAATGCCTTACTGAAGTCTATATCGACTATATCGACAGCATTCCTCTGGTCCACTAATTTTGTCACTTTGTCAAAGAATGCAATAAGATTAGTCTGGCATGATCTGTTTTTGACAAACCCATGTTGGCTTTTGGCTATTACTTTCTTTACTTCTAGGTGTTTGCTAATTCGTTGCTTGATTATCTTTTCCAGAATCTTTTCTGGTATTGAGGTCAGGCTGATAGGTCTGTAGTTTCCTGGATCTATTTTTTCCCCTTTTTTGAAGATGGGAACCACATCAGCTCTTTTCCAGTCCTCTGGCAGTTCCCCAGTGCTCCAGGATCTCTGAAAGATATAGTTCAGTGGTTATAGCAATAGCAGTTAGACTTATATACCGCTTCATAGAGCTTTCAGCTCTCTCTAAGCGGTTTACAGAGTCAGCATATTGCCCCCACAGTCTGGGTCCTCATTTCACCTACCTCGGAAGGATGGAAGGCTGAGTCAACCTTGAGCCAGTGAGATTAGAACCGTTGAACTGCAGATAACAGTCAGCTGAAGTGGCCTGCAGTACTGCACCCTAACCACTGTGCCACCTCGGCTCTTATGAGATCTCGTCTGCATGTTCCTTCAGAACCCTGGGGTGTAATCCATCCGGTCCTGGTGATTTGAACTCGTCTAGGATAGACAGGTGCTCACGTACCGTTTTCTTCCCTATTTCAACTTGTGTTCCTAATCTGATTTTTCTGGTGCTGTTTTTGATAGGTTGGACTGTTTTATCTCTTTGTGTAAAGACAGATGCAAAAGATGAGTTAAATAGTTATGCTTTCTCCCTGTTGCTTGTCACCTTCTTGCCACTTTCTCCCAGCAATGGACCAATTGTTTCCTTAACTTTTTTCTTGTTTTTAACATGTTGGAAGAAGCTTTTTTTTTGTTATTTTTTACTTTTGTGGCAAGCCTTTCTTCATTGTGAGCCTTAGCTTTCCTTACTTCATCTTTTCAGGCTCAGGCTATTTGCTGATATTCTACCTTAGTTATGTCTCCCTCTTTCCACTTTTTATACTTATCTTTTTTGTCTTTCAATTTGTCAGAGAGTTCTTTATGCAGCTATGCTGGTTTCTTTTGGAAGCTGTTATTTTTCTTCTTCATTGCTATTGTGCTAGACTGGGCTTTTGTAATCTCATTTTTCAAAATTTCCCAAGCTTCTTCAGTTGTTTTCCCCTTGAGGATTCTCATCCATGGAATTCTTCCCAAGCTCTCTCTAAGTTTACTGAAATTAGCTCTCTTAAAATCCAAGACTCTAGTTTGACTTTGTTCTACTATTTGTGTTTGCATAATGTTGAATTCATTATTCATTCATTCAACAAGTACTATAACTATCACTATGTACAGACAGGCATAAGACTGGCAGATAACATCCATGAACTTGAACTAGCAGTCAGAATACATGATGAAAATTCCTTAACTGTAATATACATGGCAGACTTAACTATAGTTTCAAATGGGAAATTGTGAGCATCCTAGATCAAGCTAAGTCCAAAATTGCTAGGGAATTCCTGGAAATCTACCATCAACAGACACAGAGATAAGCCACATTTATACATTACTCCAAAGTGGCACTCAAAAAGCTAAAAAGGAAACAAAAAGACCAAAATACTTCCCTGCCAGCAATCAACACCCAGGTAAACAGGGATTAATCCAGACTGACAATCAAGCAGTGAACAATACCCCAATCCAGGAGCTACCAACTCAGTATAGGGTTTCCTGCCTAGGCTGGGGGTTGGACTAGAAGACCTCCAAGGTCCCTTCCAACTCTGCTATTGTATTGTATTGTAACTCAAACAAAATCAGAAAACAATAGCCAGTTTAACCATGAGCTACAAATATTCTCTTCCATTGGTAAAATCTCTTTCATTCTAACGACCTTCCTCAGAATTTTTATAGAACAGAACAGAACAGAATAGAATAGAATAGAATTCTTTATTGGCCAAGTGTGATTGGACACACAATGATTTGTCTTTGGTGCATATGCTCTCAGTGTACATAAAAAGACAAGATACATTCGTGAAAAATCATAAGGTACATTTAATGATAGTCATAGGGTACAAATAAGCAATCAGGAAACAATATCAGTATAAATCGTGACAAAGTTACAGTCCTGCAGTCATAAGTGGGAGGGGATGGGTGATAGGAATGATGAGAAGACTAATAGTAATAGTAATGCAGCCTTAGTGAATGGTTTGACAGTGGTGAGGGAATTATTTGTTTAGCAGAGTGATGGCGTACGGGGGAAAAACTGTTCTTGTGTCTAGTTGTCTTGGTATGCAGTGCTCTATGGCATCGTTTTGACAGTAGGAATTGAAACAATTTATGTCCAAGATGCTAGGGGTCTGTAAATATTTTCATGGCCCTCTTTTTGACTCATGCAGTGTACAGGTCCTCAATGGAAGGCAGGTTGGCAATAACTGTTTTTTTCTGCAGTTCTGATTATTCTCTGAAGTCTGGGTCTGTCTTGTTGGGTTGCAGAACCAAACCAGACAGTTATAGAGGTGCAGTTGACACTCAATAATTCATCTGTAGAACTGTATCAGCAGCTCCTTGGGCAGTTTCAGCTTCCTGAGTTGGCACAGAAAGAACATTCTTTGTTGTGCTTTTTTGATGTCCTTTTTGATGTTAGGTGTCCATTTTAGGTCTTGAGATATGATAGAATCTAAAATTTTGAAGATCTCTACTGTTGATACTGTGTTGTCTAGTATTGTAAGAGGTGGTAGTATAGTAGGGTTTCTCCTTAAGTTTACCACCATTTCTACATTTTTGAGTGTGTTAAGTTCCAGATTGTTCTGGTCACACCATGAGGCTAGTTGTTCAACCTCCTGTCTGTATGCAGTTTCATCATTGTCTCAAATGAGACCAATCACTGTTGTATCATCTGCAAACTTCAGTAGTTTAACAGATGGACTGTTTGAGATGCAATCATTGGTATATAGAGAGAAGAGAAGTGGAGAGAGCACCCAGCCCTGGGGGGCTCCTGTGCTAGTTGTACAGGTATCTGATGTAATTTTACCTAGCTTCACCTGCTGCTTCCTGTCTATTAGGAAGCTTGTGATCCACTTACAAGTGTGTTCAGGTACTGCTACCTCATTTAGTTTAGTTGGAAGAATGTCTGGTATGATGGTACTGAATGCTGAACTAAAGTCTACAAAGAGGACCCTTGTGTAGGTCTTTGGAAATTCAAGATGTTGTAGGATGTATTGCATTTGTATGGTCATTGTTAGAATACTAAAGTCGGTACAACTGGAAAGCCCCAAATCTCTAATGAGCTCTACTGTGAAGTAATGACAGTTTCCTCTGCCATAGTCTAACACTACTCTACTGCGTTGATTTTACTGAAACTGACATGAAGTATATTACAAAGTGTGATCAGCCTATAAAAGTAGAGGCCAGATAATGAGATAGCTCTGGCTAGCTTGATACAGACAAAATCCTCTCAAGTCTATCTTTTAGGGACATAGTCGTCTCCAAATATCTAAATTAGCTCTCTGCTAAACAACATACCATATTTTTCAGAGTGTAAGACGCTCCAAAGTGTAAGACGCACCTAGCTTTTGGGGAGAAAAACGGGGGGGGGGGGGAGGAAATCTGCCTCTACCTACCAGCAATTTGCCTCCTTGCAACAAACAACAAACAATACAGACAATATATACTATTTGTGGTGTTACATTTCCGACTATACTTGTACAGATGCTGTTAAAATTGATGTGGCTTTCTGGAAGTATATATTATTTCAGTTTAGCCTGATTAGAAGAAAAAAAAAATCTGGCTCTGCCTGGCAGCAATTTACCTCTTGCAGCAAACAGCCATTTTCACTTTCAATTTCAGTTTCAGCTTTCAGCTGTTTCAGACTGCAAGGATTACCATAGCCTATTGCTGCCTCCACAAGCCCATTTTCCCGTTTGCTACAAGGAGGCAAATTGCTGGGAGGCAGAAGCCAAAGAGTGGAGGCTGGTTGGTGGGCGGGGCTGCATTCCGTGTATAAGACGCACCCAAATTTTCACTCTCTTTTAGGAGGAGCGAAAGGTGCATCTTAATACTCCAAAAAATACGGTAACTTATCTATTTTTTAAAAAGCAAGGGAAGCAACATTATGCTGCACATAAATGAGTATTAGGAACAGATTTTTGTAAAATAAATAGTTCATTGTACCAAGCAAGTCAGAGAAGAAATGTAAACAACCTCACAGAGATTGCCCTTTGACTTCTTCCATTGCAATTCTGATCTCTTGGGAGTACAGGAATGGATGATAATTGATTTATCCAATAGAATCAACCTTGAAACACTAAAAAAATCCAAACTTCCTTTATGAGATACATATAATACATGGATTCGATCTGTTTAGACATTATTGCATATTTATACCTAGAGAGCATATAATTTAATATTAATCCATTTATAAGGTGGAATACATACAAATGTTAATATATTCATTTCAAAGTTTCTAAAATATTGTTCCTGAGTTAATTTTTTAAAACATTTAGACCTGAATGGCAAGAAATAGGAACTACTGATACTTTATTAAAAGTTGATCAGTTTTGTAACATCTGGTAAATTCTGATAAAAGATAACTTTATATTTTAGTCATAATAATGAGCATTAAGTCTTATATTTTATGTTCTTTTAATTTTATATTTTATTCATATTAATTAGCATTAAGTCTTACATTATATGTTCTTTTAATTTGTTATTAGAAAAATAAAGCAGCAAATCTTTAATATTTCTTTCAGCCAGCATTTCTCTCCAGCAACTACAGAATAGTTAGCCTGGTATCTAAACAGTTCAAGAACAAATTTATTAAGGGATTGGTCTATAAACTATAAGAAAAATAATGCGCTATTAGGAATCAACGTACCTTCTTCTCTACCACTGATTTGGTGAGCCTAACATATTATGTCACATTAAGGGATAAGAAGCAAGCCATGTCATTAGAAAATGATAAATTTCATGTTGCTTGGCATTCTTGCATACTATATCAGAAATTCATTTGTAAAACTAATTTAAAAACAAATTTGACAAAGCTTGGTTTAGCATAACAAACTTTTCAAATTACTGTCAAAAAATCTTATTTGCATCAGTTTCTCTAACAGATTCATTTACCGTATTTATCGGCGTATAACACGCAGTTTTAAAACTAAAATTGCAAGCTTAAACCCTGCCTGCGTGTTATACGCCGATACCCCGGGTGGCAGAAGCCCGGGACCCAGTCAAATTCGCTGCGCAAGGTGAAACGGCCGGCAGCAGCCCTGCTCTCCTGCTGCGGCTTCTGTTTCAATAGGGAAGAAAACTTCCTTTCGCTTCCCGGGCTTCTGCCGCCCGGCAGAAGCCCCGGGACCCAGTCAAATTCGGGAAGCGAAAGGAAGTTTTCTTCCCTACTGAAACAGAAGCCGCAGCAGCAGCCTCGCTCTCCTGCGGCCAGCGTCCGTTTCAGTCGCTTCCCTTGTCCGTCTTGATTGCTGGAAGCAGTAACAAACGGCGCGTCCGCTCCGCATCGCCCTGACAACCACCCCAGCCGGCGGCTGCCAGGCCTCGCTGGAGTCAATTGCAAAGCTGCGTTCAGCGCTTTGAGGACCTGAGGCATCTTGGGAAATGTAGTTCCCTATCAGAAAGAATGGAGTAGCTGCGAATTTGTAACAACATAATATAACTTGGTGCTTCGCAGGTTACGAAAATCTCGTTTGATTTGCACACTGTTTTTTAAAAGTTAGATAAAGAAATTATGCTGTGAAAGCGACTAGATAGCCCCCCTCCCCTTCCTGTGTGTGAGAAAGGGAAGGAGAGGAAGGAAGGAGGGAGGGGGGAGGAAAAGAAGAAGGGAGGGGGGGAGAAGATGGAAGGAGAAAAGATGGATGGAAGGAGAAAGAATGGAAGAAGGAGGAAGATGGAAGAAGAAAGGAAGAAAAAGAAGAAGGGAGGGAGAAGGAAGGAGGTAGGAAGAAAAGGGGAAGAGAGGGAAAGAGCAGAAAGACAAAGAGGATGAAGTTGATAGGCAAGAGGAAGGGGGAAGGAAGGGAAAAAAGAGGGAGAGAGTGAAGATGAGGAAGAGGTTTTTGGTTTTCCAAAAAGCAGTGATTCTGATTAAGTTCTTTTGCTCAAAGAGGTGTTTTTTCATTTCATATTTGCCTTTTAAGAGGAGTTAATGTTATAATTCATGTTCTAATGTTATAAATTTTAATCCAACATTAAGTTCCGAGCTTCCAAGTCATTTATTTTTAATGAAAAAAATTTTTACTCAAATTTTTGTGTTAAAATGGGGGGTGCGTGTTATACGCCGGTGCGTGTTATACGCCGATAAATACGGTATTCCATGAGGCCCTTAAGTTCTGCAGGCCCAGTGTGGCCCACCAGCCTTGGGAAGCGCATTGGTGGTTTTTAAAATCCATGGCCACTAAACGTCACCTCCTCCATAAAGGATCTTCTACCTAATTTTTCATAGTCATCACCACCCTGAAAGACGTAATGCTGGGTGCCTGCAAGGTCTCTAGACCTTATTGACACTGCTGACTCCATTGCTGCCACTGTGTTGCTAGCTGCCACAAATCCCCTCTGAGAGTTGTGTTGGCCTATGTTACATAATGCTTTTTTTTTCTTCCACTCAATCATGTCTGATTCTGAGACTTCCTGGAAAGTCCCTGCGGGGGTTTTTTTGGCAAGATTTTTCAGAACTGTTTTGCCATTGACTGGTTTAAGGTCACCCAGCTGTTTTTATACCTAGGGTGGGACTAGAATTCACAGGTTCCCGGCTTCTAGCTTGATGCATTAATTACTACACCAAACTGACTCGTATTGCATTATGCTGATTTGTAATATATATATAAGAATAAAACGAATGGAAAAAGAACACTAATAGCAATAGCACAGACTTATATACCGCTTCATAGTGCTTTACAGTCTTCTCTAAGTGATTTACAGAATCAGCATATTGCCCCCAACAATCTGGGTCCTCATTTTACCGACCTCGGAAGGATGGAAGACCTTGAGCCTAGTGAGATTCGATCTGCCAAACTGCTGGCAGTTGGTGATCAGCAGAAGTAGCCTGCAGTACTGCACTCTAACCACTGCACCTCTTAGGCACATTAAATTTTGCTCTTGACAGTTAAATTGAATGTCTTTATGAATATTACAAATGTATCAAATTACCTGAAAAGATTAAAAAACAAATCATTTATCTTTATTTTTTGAAGACTCTAGAGCAGGAGTGTCAAATTCTATTTCATTGAGGGCTGCATCAAGGTTGTGTTTGACCTCGGGAGCCCGGAATGGGCACGGCCAGCTCAACGTCACTCATCGAGGCTCCCTTTTCTGCTACCACGGCCTCCTGCAACCCTCTGCCAGTGAAAATGGAGCTCAGGGAAGCCGTGAGTGGCCCATCAATGATCTGTTTTTGGCCAAGACAGCCTTCTGCAGCCCTCTGCCAGCAAAAATGGAGCTCAGGAAAGCCATGCACAGCCTGCCCATGCTCTGTTTTCAGCCATGAGGGCCTCCAGAAGCCCTCTGTCAGCAAAAATAGAGCTTGGGGAAGCTGCATGCAGCCTTCGTTTTCGCTGGCAGAGGGCTGCAGGAGGCTGTCGTAGTCGAAACAGAGCCCAGGAAGGCTGCACGCACCCTCCCAAGCTCTGTTTTCACTGGCAGAGGCACCATGGACCGGTCATTCACTGTGTCCAGGGCAGCCATGTGGGCCAGATCTAAACACCCTGTGGACCAGATCCAGACCATGGGCCTCAAGCTTGATACCCCTGCTCCAGAGGATCATGCAATTACCATATTTTTCGGAGTATAAGACGCACCTTTTTCCCTCAAAAAAGAGGGTGAAAATCTGGGTGCGTTTTATACACTGAATACAGCATTTTTGGCCTACTGAAACCCCACCCCCTTTGCAAAAATGGGTGTGCAGAGGGTTTGGGTGGCTTGCAAGTGCTCCTGCGGGCTGCGGAGAGCAAAAATGAGCAAAAATGCAAAAAATAGACCATTTTTTGCTCGTTTCCCCTCAACCCCCAGGAGCACTCTACAAGCCTCCCAAAGCTCTGCATGCCTTTTTTGTGTGTGCAAAAAACAAAGCGTGCAGAGGATTTGGGAAGCCTGCAGAGTGCAAAAACTTTTTAAAAAAAATTTACCTCTTCAAAATCATGGTACGTTTTATATTTTGGTGCACCTTATAGTCCAAAAAATACGGTAAATGTAGACTGGGGGGGGGGGGAATCTTACAGATTCATTTATCTCCGCAAACAAAAAGTAATTTATGAGGTCATGGAATTAAAAACAAAAAGTGATCACCGTAATAAGACCTTAAACCACCAAGTTTGTGCAGTCTTATGCACCAAAATTTCTGTTTCAAAACAAGTAACCAGAACAGATAGAGGTGATTTTCTGTTACCATGTAACTGCAAATGGTCACTAAACAAGGCAGTCACTAAACAAGGCATTTTGTGATACATTTTTTAAAGCAATAATTACTTCAATATTCACTAATAAAACAAGTGTTTTTATATTCAACTCTTTTATTCACAAACGAATAGTATCTTCAAGTAGTCTAAAGCAGATTTTCTTCTGTAAATTTTTTGTTTTTGTTTATATCAGATGGTCATTTCAGCATTAAATTCTCACCGGCTCAAGGTTAACTCATGCCAATGTTTCTCTGCTCCTCTATAAGGAAATACTATATTTAAAGATTCTGATTCATATGAAAATGGATGCTTGGGGCAGAGAATTAACAAAGAGGCAGTTGTTTCATGAGAGCCACAAGAAGGCTCTGAAGCTGAATGAATGTATATGTTAAACAAGTCTGAAGAAAACACAGTTGCTCCTTTTATTTACTACATATTTGGAGCAGTCCCTCATGCTCAGCACTAGAATTATTCCTATATATTATAATTATTTCACCTCTTTCCAAACAGCTTTTACCATTCTAAGCTTTTCTTCTGCATAGTTCTAAAGATGCTTGGAGTGAATGTTTTCTGGTTGTAAGAAAGATAATTTTACACCCATTCACTACTGCTGCTCTGAAGGCAAAGAGAGACTTGTTAGATTCAGATGAGTTTAAACAGCACTGCCACGGAATGGGACAGCTTGCCACTACCAACTCACCGCGGCCAACTCACCAAAAGAAAACTCAATGCAGCACAATTCAATAATTCTATTTAATTATTTAAAATTATTTTAAAAATTATTTTAATTTTTATCATCACACTTCATTTTTGTCCCTCCTTTGGCATCCTTTAATGATTCTATTGTACCATTTATTTTATACCAGTAACTTTTCTCCCATGGCAAGTTGGCCACGGCGAGTTGTCCCATGGCACGTTGGCCACAAGTTGGCAATGGCAAGTCAGCCATGGCATGTTGGCCGCAAGATGGACATGGCGAGTTGTCCTAGTACAAAGAAAATAGATTATATCTAGTTATTTTTGCCTTAGTTCTGCATTTGTAGCAGCCTGTTAGTTTGAATAATAGCAATAGCTTCAAAACCTTAGCAATAAATGTATTTAACTGAGGGAAGCCTAGTGGCATTTCTTTTCTTTTCTTCTTTCTTTTCCTTTGCCCTTATTCCTGACAAACCACCTGTTTCCCCTTTTTAAAAAGAATCTGTGCCTTTGAGTCACTCCTAATAACTATCTAGATTAGTCCTTGCACTACACCACCTTCTCTTCCCCTACTACTATATGGAACAAGAGACAGTTTTCAGATGTCCCACCAAGACATTTGAATATTTCAGCCCATACCTGCTGCTGTCTACATTCATTCAGTTTGTAACAATTCTAAGGAGCAATTAATTCTAGCTAGAAATTAGAACTTAGTCTATTTATTAAGATGACGGATTATATTAATGTCTGTGTGTATAAACACAATGTACACATATCATAAAGCATCAGATAAGTGTAAGTATAATCTTTATTGTCACTGTACTTAAATACAACGAAATTGGTTAAACTTGCTTCTTAAAAAAAGATTTAATATATTCCAACTAGAAACAACAATGTAATGATATCTTGTTATACTTTTGTATTATAGTCAATGCCAAGCTAACCAGACATATTAGACTTTTTAAATTACTTAAGCAGTTAATATTTTTCTAACTTAAATATATAATATTCCTTGAGCCCAAGTTAAAGCAATTATTTAAAGTTTACCACTTACTCTTCAGTGTGCAAAAAAAAAGAGATTACATAGCCTGTATTTTGTATGATGTTCATGCTCAGTTTTAACTAGACATTTGCAGTCATTGAAATCATAATAGGAAGATGCAACCTTATTGTTCTTAGTACACCACCACCCCTGTTCTCCATTGGCTCCCTGAGTCTGCCCAAACTTGTGCACTATGTCGATGACAGTTTCCCCTAATAACTGATTTTCAAAATAATCTGATAAAGGTGCTGTAAAGGTTGTTTTAGGTAAAGAAATCAGATGAATGGTAAAGAATATACAGTATGTATAATACTTAGATTTGCAATGTACAACTGAGTGGCAACCTCCAAAAATGTACTGTGCAGTGAGTTATCAACCTGTAATCTTACACATGTACAGATGGAAATATATATTAGCTATGGTGGCGCAGTGGTTAGAATGCAGTATTGCCCACTGCAAGCAGTTCGATTCTCACGGGCTCAAGGTTGACTCAGCCTTCCATCCTTTTGAGGACGGTAAAATGGGGATCCAGATTGTTGGGGGCAAAATGCTGACTCTGTAAACCACTTAAAGAGGGCTGTAAAGCACTGTGCAGCGGTATATAAGTCTAAGTACTATTGCTCTATCCTGTTGAGTTAAAACAAAACTCTTACACAAGCTGATACATATTTGTAGTCTACACTGAAATCAACATATGGTCGACATAATTTCAGCTTTTTTACTGAAGGAAAAAAATATTGTCATAAATACTAGCCACTAAACTTTCTTTAGCAAGTTCATGTAACTATGCATATCTAGATTTGGAATGTTATATTCCTAAACAAATTAAAATCATTTTAAGTTCAAAATAATTGGGTGCGGGACACTGTCACTTACAAAAAGAATGATAAAAACGTATTTCTAATTATAATATACATTTTAGATATTTCTATCTGTTTTTTATTTTCGCAAAATAAAGATGTAATAAAAAGATCTATATTTTTAAATTAAATTCACATGCCTTAACAGTCTTCCCCCTTCTTGCATTATTACTTCTATGTGAATAGCATGATTTTAAGTACTATTCAATTGTTTTAAACTTGTATTTCACAATTTTACCCAGCAAATATTATTTCCCCTTGATTATTGAGGTGTACTGGTGATAGTTACAGGCTAACACATGGTTAAATAAAGTATGGTTTACTTAGCTCAAATGTCTGGGTTCGCACAACACACTAGGCTAAACCCTAGCCAATGTACTGTGAGCTGTCATACTTCCTGCTTTATTTAACTAACAACTAAGAGTAGCCACGTAGAATTCATTTAATCCTAAAGAACACAAGGTGGCATTTGCCAGGATATCCTTGCCTCCAGGATGATGTTTTTCTTTTCTTACACAAGAGAAAAGACCAATTTCTCCAGTCTTTTAGATGGAGAGACGGAACTGCAGGTCACAGAGCTGATGCATTGTACCTGTGGTACAAAAACAACTAGATTTTTACAAAGAAATTTCCCCACACCACTGTCAGATCAAAACTGGCATCCCTCCCTGCAACTACAATGCATATATTAAAAAAAACTGTTAAAAAAAAGGTGGGGGGGTGTTTCAAAATGACACCACCAGAAAAAAAGTGTTTTATGCAGGATGTGAAACAAAACCAATAACATTAAGAGGTTGGTCCTCAGACCAGATGACTTCATAGATATGAGAAATACAGAGTTTTAGGTTACTAAAAAAAAAGATAAAGAAATCCTTATCTTTGTGGCAGCCTGATTCAAGGACTACATGGAGGCAGAGGTACCGTTTTCTTGCAATTAAAACGGTATGCCATTGTGTAAAGAAAAGTTCCATCATAGATTTCAAAGCAGAATTTTGCATTTGTGCACACAAAACACACAACGCTGCACAGAGCACAGATCTGGGGGTTGGCAGCACACTGTTGGGCAGGACCCGCAGCACTCCCGCCTCCTCGGTTATCTAGCTGTCATGCACTCCAGCACTCCAACTTGCCGATGTTGCAGATGTCCTGGGGCTACAAGCTCCATCCACGAGTTGGAGGAAAGCAGCTAGGTTCTTCTTCTCATAGCTTTTCCTCTGTGCTCAAGAACGGGACATCCCTCTCTCCCCCGCCCCCACGCCTTTGAGGAATCTTTTGGGGTTTTTTTACTATTTCAGTTTCAACTGCAGTAATACAAGAGCACACAACAGATAGAAACTCAAAGTAAACCGCTCCAAACTTGATTGCAGAAAATATGACTTCAGCAACAGAGTGGCCAATGCCTGGAATGCACTACATGACTCTGGTGTTACATCCTCAAACCCCTAAAACTTTAACCTTAAACTGTCTACTGTTGACCTCACCCCATTCCTAAGAGGTCTGTAAAGGGCCGTGCATAAGCGCACCATCCCTGTCCTGCTGCCTCACTTATTCCTATTCATTTCATTCCTATCCATGTTTACTCTTATACCTGTTCTCCTGTAAACGATTGACAAATCAAATCAAATAAATAAAAATAAATAAATAAATCCCCGGACCCGCCGCCTAGCTGCTTTTAAAGGCAGCTGGGGAAGGGAAGCCCCCGGCGGCCACTTTTCCTCCCTTACCTGTCCTGAACATCAGCTGCTCGTCTTTGGGGTCTCCGAATTCCGACAGCAAGGACTTGAAGAGGACTCCGCACGAGTTCTGGATCCCGAAGACAGTCCCGTTGCACCACATAGAGGCCAGCATGACCACCCAGCCCCAGCCTCCTTCGGGAGGCTCAGCCGTCTCCGGGTGCACTGGCGGCGGCGGCGGCTCACCCTGCTCCGCCGCCTTCTCGGGAGGGCTCTGCGTCTCCCCCAGCCTAGCCACCAAGTCCGGTTCTGCGACCCCGGAGGCGAGCAAGGCTTCCTGTGGGCACCATTCTCCGTTCTCCTTTTTCGGCTCATCCTCGCCCGCCGTCTCACTTTCCTCCGGAGAGGAGAGAGCGTTCCCCGCTTCCACCTCCTCGCTGACGGGAGACATAACCGCGAAGCGAAGCGCCGAAAGGCGGCCTTGGGCTACGGCTCGGCGCTCCCTCGCTCCTTAGCACCGCCGAGGCAGCGCGAACATGCCCCGCGTACGAGGAAGGAGGAGCGCGATCCAGAACTTGGCCGCCAGGCGCGAAAAGAAACGTTCTCCCTCGCCGCTCGGGCGACACTACTCAAGAGCCCCGAAGCTCGATTTGCATATTATTGCCCCTGATCCGCCTGCCGCACGAGCGAGCCAGCCCCTCAAGGCGGGGCCGTCCGCGCGAGCCTTTTCCAGGTGGTTTTTGAAGGAGCGGCCCACGAGGAGGCGTGGCCTTCGAGCTAGAGATGCGCTTCTGCGACCCGCCTTCTTCGGGGCGCCCCGCCTTTCAATATTCCGAACGTCCTCATTGGCTAAAGGGGGTGCTGAGGTTCCGCCCCACTCCCCCTCTCCCTGAGGCCCACGAAGCGGACAAACCGGGACAAAGCGCGGAGCGCGCGCGCTTGAGTAAGAAAAGGCGAGAGCGGGAAAAAGTGGGGGGGGGGGTCGGGTTTTTGTTTGTTTGTTTGTTTGTTTTATCCCGCGCGCGCCGAGCGGCCAAGCCCATCCGTCAAAGAGATGACGACCACCCGAGGAAGGCGATTGGATGGGGGTTGAGAGTGGGGCGGTGACAATGATAATTGCTGCTGCTGCTGCTGCTGTACTCTGCTGCAGAAGCAGCATCGAAACCCGCAGGCTTAGAATCAAGTCCGCTGGCCACGCGTTCTGCGGCGGAGTCTCGTGAGAAAGGAGATCTTTCCCCGTGCTCACGACGACGGCCTCTCTCAGAGGCTGGCCTCTGTACATGCGTGTGTGTCTCTGATGTCAGCCACCACCCCCAAAGTTAGCGACAATTTATTGGCAGGGCTGAAGGGAAACAAAAAGACTTTTGCCAAGGTACAGGGCAAAAGGGCAGGAGTTTGCACGTAGGGACAAGTAGGAACAAACAACTGAATATTGCTAACTTAGTAGATGCACCCCACATCATTTGACAAAGATTGACCCAGGTAGATATGGTTCTTCTTTAATGAAGCCGCCATCAAAGGTATCAATCCAGATTATGACCCATATATTAAAAGATGCTTTAAGTATATTAAATATTTAGCTCTAGTATAAAGCATTCTGGACTAGAGCCCAGCCTTAATCATCAAAGGTTTATCAACCTCACTTCACATACGTCCAATGTTCAGGGTGAGCGTTATCACTAAAGTAAGAAAACAGCAGCAGGTGTTCTTTCAAGAGAGATATCCAGTAGCTCCAGGACATGGCAGCACAAATGTCAAGGCCTTGGGTGTCCCACCCACCACCCCACAGAGGGCCTCCAATCTTTGTAATCTTTAGTGTACAGAAGGTATTATGGTTTAGGTCTGAAAGAGCACAACGGAGAGAAAAACCAAGCTTTCTTGATCTTTCAGTAGGTGGTTTCCAAGAAAGGGGCCTGAAAAGTGGAAAGCCAGATGTTTATAAAAAGTAGAAAAGAACTTATAAAATAACTACAAGGTGGGAATCATATGGTTATACCAAATGGACCTTCCCGAAGGAAGTCGATTGTTAGAGCTGGAATGTTGACATCAACAGGCTGATTGAGAATGGGAGATTGGATTTCCTCAGTTTACCATGACGCTGCAAATCCCTTACTAGGCTGTCCTTGGACTATAATAATTATAGTAAAAATCAGTTATATTCATTATACTCAATTATAATAATTATAGTCAAACTAGCGGCCCACGGGCCAGGTGCATCATGTGCAAGCCACGCCCACTCCAGCTCTGCAAATGGGGGGGAAGGTCTTAAAACATCACGTGACAGCAACGTGACACAGTGAGTTTGACGCCCATGGATATTATGAGCTTGCAAGGGCACTTCTATGGTTTAGATGGGATTGCAGAGGGGCTTTCTCTAGGACTCTGGGTGGGTAGGAAGAGTTAATAGAGGGATGATAGGATTATACAAAGAGTGGAGCTGGGTTTGATCCTGACCATATCCAAAAGATGGGGGGAAAGGGTGCAACCTCTGTTTCATTTCTTCAATTTATTTTCTCCAGTATAAAGCAATTTTGAATGCACTGGAGATAATCTTATTAACTCTTTTTAATAAAAAGGGGATTATTTTTAGTCTTGGTGTTTTATGTCCAGTACAGATTTTGCATGTGTGACCCCTTAGAACATCTCTCAATAGCCTTTTACACATTGGTTGTTGGACACTCTAATTCTTCCAGAAGTGTAAGAAATATTTTAGCAGGGAGAGGGGAATCTTATCACAGCTGCAAAATGCTGAGCAGTAGTTATTTTAACGTTGACCCTTTTAGGGAGAGAGGAACATGAAGAACATGTCTTTGTTTAATGATCACATTTGGGACCAGCAATTCAATCATTAAAGGAAACTAAATGAAACTGTGACCACGCTTATGATCTTACTTCAGCATTCCTTTGCTTTAAAATCTTTCCTGTGAAGATTGTATATGTATAGGATTCATCACAAAGTTATTTTTTCATCACTGTGGTAACTGTGAATAGTCACTAAATGAGGCAGTTACTAAAAAAGACTGACTGAAATTTTAGTAAGAAATTACTGAGCCATTGTAGGCATGTGATGAATAAAATCACTCAGATTTATTTAGTTTTGACTGGTCAATTGCTATAAACTTGATAAAAGATGGATTTTGCCCTAGTTCCTGGGGACAAGAACAAGATCTTTTCGAGTGTTAGTACTGCCAGATGGCTGTTACATTCTTATCCTTTCTAGTTGTTTAAGGCTGCCCGAACGACTGCCATTGGCTGTGTCCAAGCTGTGGTAAATTCACCTTGAAGCGAGGAGGTGTAACTATTTTCTTGAAAAGATGGTATTGAGGAAATGGTATATTTTCTTCAAAAAGCCATCTTAGGACACAGCAGTATTAGATGATTTTTCAACCTGTTTCCAAACTCCCAGCTTTGGGGAAGATAGTAGGGTTGCAAATCTAGAGGACCCTCAAAGAAATAGATTGTCTGCACACTTTTCTGTCAGACTATAGATTAGCATGTCTAAGATGACACTGATCACACTTATGGAAGACTTCTGGTGGGACAGGACAGGGTTGATGTGATTTGGCTGGTCTTGCCTGATCTATGCGCAACTTTCAATATAAATTGATCATATCTTTCTGGGCCACTTTTGGGGTTGGGGAAAGAGAACGTTATTCTATAGCAGCCATTCTCTTCTCTGGTTTGCTAGATCCAAACCAATTCTCTCTAGTTCCAATTGGTTTGGCAGTAAGGATATGATCAAGCACATAAGTCTGGCTTTTGATTTAAAAGAACAGCTGCTCCCCAGTACAACTCTATGTAAGACTGCCCTTAAAGACCACTTGGAATGCAGGCATGGAATGCACCAGTGCAAGTAGTTATGGGAGTATGTCATTTCACTCTTACAGCATCACTACTTCACAAGCTGTGCTGGTTGACAGTTGGCTTTTGGATGCATTTCAAGCTACTAATTGTCTCCCATAAGGTTCTTCGTGGCTTCCTGGTTACCTACAGGCTGCCATCTCTAGAACCTTTTGGTAAGATCTTCCAAGGTTGCTTTGCTCCAGATCCCATTGGTAAAGCAGAGGAATCTTGCAGGATCTTGGAGGATCTTTCTATACCCAAATTTGTTCTATGGAACATCATTGTTCTGGAAGTCCATATGGCCCTGATCCTACAGCCCCTAAGACCTATAAGACCTGGCTTTTTAGTAGGCCCTGGGGCCGGGTAGTTTGGGTTCCGGCTAACCAAAATATGTTCTGTATTATTTTGGAAAGGATTGTTGTTTTCTATGATGTGGAATGTGAAGTCATATTATTGTTTGTGATAATGTCCTTGTTTTTGTTGTTCTAATTTATTTCTATTTGTAAATCACCTAGAATTGTGACTGTGATTGAAGCAGCCTTTGATTAAATAAATTGTTGATATATCTGTGTATGTGTGTTCTTGTTCATGGAGATAATGAAATGGAAATCCTGGACATTAGATTAAGATTTCCTAAGTTATGTCTAAGGTAAACATTCAGGTCTTATGTTTTTGCATGTATTGCTAAATAACATTTTGATCTTGTCCTTAATATTTGGTATTTGATGTAATGTAAATCATGTAATTTAATTATAAATTTAGAGAAGATTAAAAAAAATAAAAGTTCAACTCTGAAAGTATAGGACAATCATGGCAATATGTATACCTTTGGTCAATCTTATATATCAGTTGCATCTGCGTAGGCAAGTAGTTTTATGTATACTTTATATATTGTTTTTATGCTTATAGTATGTTATTTGTACACCACCAAGAATCACTGAGAGAGAGATGGGTAGTCCCTAAATATGATAAATAAATAAATAAAAATATTTAATATGTTCCACAACATTATTTGTTGATTGTCAACTTTTAATTATTGTTCCACCTTTATATATGATTAGATTTTTTTAAAATCTCAGAATTAGCAATTTTATTATTGTTTTTCTTTATATTTATTTTAATGAAATATATCTGATAGATGACTTGGCTGTATTTTCTTTTGTAAGTTCAATAGACTATGTGCAACAAAATAGCATTTATTTCTAAATATATATTATTTATTCATAAGCATTCCTGTGTTCTTGAAGTAGCTTATGAAAATCTCAAAGTCTTGAAATTGTCCAGAATAAAAAATGTTTGGAATGTTTGGAATGTTTATTATAATTTATAGGCCGCCCTTTTCCCTGAGGGGACTCAGGGCGGCTTACAAAACACGGGGAAGGGGGTACAAAGACAAAAAAAAAACATAAGACAATACATAATATTAAAAATAGAGCACAACATTCATTCATCATTCGGGAGGGGACGAACTAAGATTTTTTATCCCCAGGCCTGACGGGATAGCCAGATCTTAAGGGCCGTGCGGAAGGCCTGGGCGGTGGTGAGGGTGCGGATCTCCACGGGGAGATTGTTCCATAGCGTCGGAGCTGCAACTGAGAAGGCTCTCCTCCGCGTAGTCGCCAGTCGGCACTGACTGGCGGATGGAATTCGGAGGAGGCCTACCCTGTGCGATCTGATGGGACGCAGGGAGGTAATTGGCAGAAGGCGGTCTCTCAAATAGCCAGATCCACTACCATGGAGCGCTTTGTGAGTGGTAAGTAGGACCTTGAAGTGCACCCGGAGATCAACAGGTAGCCAGCGCAGCTCACGGAGGATCGGTGTTATGTGGGCGAACCGTGGTGCGCCCACAATCACTCGCGCGGCCGCATTCTGGACTAGCTGAAGTCGCCGGATGCTCTTCAAGGGCAGCCCCATGTAGAGCACGTTGCAGTATTCCAGCCTGTAGATCACAAGGGCTCGAGTGACTGTTGTGAGGGCCTCCCGGTTCAGGTAGGGCCGCAACTGGCGCATCAGGCGAACCTGAGCAAATGCCCCCCTGGTCACAGCTGACAAATGATGGTCAAAACTCAGCTTTGGGTCCAGGAGGACTCCCAAGTTGCGGACCCTGTCTGAGGGGTATAAATTTTGTCCCCCCAGCCTGATTGATGGAACATTAGCCAAATTATTGGGAGGAAAACACAACAGCCACTCGGTCTTTTCCGGGTTGAGCACCAGTTTGTTAGCTCTCATCCAGTCTTTGACAGCCTCAAGGCCCCGGTTCATCACTTCCACCGCTTCATTGAGTTGGCACGGGGCGGACAGATACAACTGTGTATCGTCCGCATACTGATGGTATTTTATCCCGTGCCTCCGAATGATCTCGCCCAGCGGTTTCATGTATATGTTAAATAGTAGGGGGGATAAGACCGAACCCTGCGGCACCCCACAAGTAAGGGGCCTCGGGGACGATCTCTGCCCCCCCCCACCAACACCGACTGCGACCTGTCCGAGAGGTAGGAGGAGAACCACTGCAAAACAGTGCTGCCCACCCCCACCTCCCGCAGTCGTCGCAGAAGGATACCATGGTCGATGGTATCGAAAGCCGCTGAGAGGTCAAGGAGAACCAGGATGGACGCATGGCCTCCATCTCTGGCTCTCCAGAGATCATCAGTCAATGCGACCAAAGCGGTTTCTGTGCTATAACCGGGCCTGAAGCCAGACTGGAAGGGGTCAAGATAGTTAGCTTCCTCCAAGGTACGCTGAAGCTGGAAGGCCACCACCTTCTCAACAACCTTCCCCACAAAGGGGAGGTTGGAGACTGGATGGTAGTTGTTAAGAATTGCTGGATCCAAGGACGGTTTCTTCAGGAGGGGTCTCACCACCGCCGCCTTCAGCGCGGTGGGGAGATGCCCCTCCCGAAGAGAGGTGGTAACAACCGCCTGGATCCAGCCTCGTGTCACCTCACTGCTGTTGGCAACCAGCCAGGAGGGACACGGGTCCAGTATACAGGTGGAGGCGCTCACAGCTCGCATAGCCTTGTCCACATCCCCGGAGGCAACATCCTGAAACTCAACCCAGAGATGGTCTGCCAGATCATTCCCTTGTGTCTCGGCTGGAAAAAAACAAAACAACCCAGTACAAGCAGGTGGAAAATGGCCTTCTATTCAGTCAACACAACTCTCAAATGAACCCACCATAATAAAGAGAAAAAATGAAACAAGTTTTTTTGTGACAGAACAATCAACCAGTGGAACAGCTTGCCTTCAGAAGTTGTGGATGCTCATTCACTGGAGGCTTTTAAGAAGAAACTGGACAATCACTTGTCTGGAATGGTATAGGGTCTGTGCTTGGACTAGAAGACCTCCAAAGTCATTTTCGGTTCATACAGCATTTCTATAGAACAATGAAAACCAATAATTTTATTCTTTTGGTTTTTTGGGGGGGCTAGATTGGCTGGGAACATAAAGCTGATAAAAAAGAGCATCTGATATTAGTGTTTTCCTTCCACACAACGGGAAATATTTGGAAGCTTCTAGGTGCTTGCTAAGAAAGGATTTTTCAAAATGACTATCAGATCTTTAGTGTTTCTTATACAGTAATGAACATGCTCTGAAGCTAAGGAGTTCTACTCCCCCTTCCCACCTGAAAAGAACTCTGTATCCTTTGGTCATGCAGGACTTTCTCAAGAAGACTGGATTGAAACCCAAGACTTGTGATAGTTCCTAAAGTAACAGACATACAAGAAAAACATGTATGCCATCATCATCATCATCACCATTGCACTAGAAATTGAATCACCCCTGTGCAACGAATAGGCATACCAGGTTTCTATCCCAGGGAACTTCAGCCCTACAATTGGGATAGGTTAACAGCAGAGGAGGCAAATGGATGTCTTGCTTTGGTGTTACAAATAAAACATGAAGCTGGGTAACTTGATCCAAAGTATTTATAGGTTTATTGGGAAGGTTCCCAATAAACCTATAAATACAGAGGTTCACACATTTTGCTGACTTTGCTCTATTTCAGCTGTGTTTTATTGAACAAGTCAACAGAAGTCACAATCAACTGAAAAATATTAGCACAAAAAAATTAAAATAAAGGGAGAGGAACCATGTAAACAATGTTCTTTTTAAAAACCACATTTGTTTCGGGCTTAAATATCTGTCTCCTTCCTTAGTTAAAATACTGTCTAAGTGTTCTTGAATTGTGACAAAGCAGTGTGAGTGATGACATAACATTTGCTGCCCCCATTTGATAAGTTATTTTAGGAACCTGGTACGTTTAATGTTTTATACTGAGCTGGGATTAATTTGTGTGGCATTTTTATGTAATACATTATTAGGAGCTTGTTTATCAGGTAAGTAAGTGCAGTACACAAAGATACTGAAGTTACGTAAGTGCAGTACGTCTGGCAATTTAGATAAATGGCTGAATACCAAAGCTGCAAACATCTGGTAAAGTGGGGATGCCAAAGGGTAAAATAGTGTGAGGGTCCCCGTAACCCTACACACAAAAGTCATGGACTGTTATTTGGAAGTTGCATAACTTCTTGGAACCGTTCCTGGAACAAGCTAATGCTAAGAATAAAGATGGCAACTTGGAGAAGAGAACTGGGCTTTGGAATGAGAACCAGAGAATTTCCAGCTTTGGTACAATGCTGCCACATGTTCAGCCATTGCAATGCTCCATAAATCTGTGGGATTTTGTTTTGCTGTTGTTGTTGTTTACTTTTTAGCTCAGCCTTTCCTTACAGGCAAAGTATAGCCACCCGACAAAGATCTACATGTTGCTAATGTGAATTTAGACTTTTGTTAGGATAAAGATGGAGAAAATGTAAGCACTCATGATTTTCTTTGCAATTGCTTTCATAGGTTCTGTGAAGACAGAACTATTTTCGAGGTCTCTGGTTCAGTGCTATCTTTAATTACACTCTGCCATAAAAGCAGAGAATTTCCCAATATTTGCTTAAATGTTGCTGATGAGTAAGTGAAAGGAGAGTGTTCGTAACTGATAATACGAGAGACAGGTATGTAATCTTAGAAATACACTTAACATTTAACCAAACCAGATAAGAGCAAACTTCCAATGCTCTAAGCAGATGGTCTATGCCAGGGATGAAATTCAGCAGGTTCTGACAGATTGTGGAGAACTGGTAGCAGAAATTTTGAGTAGTTCGGAGAACCAGCAAATACCACCTCTGGCTGGCTCCAGAGTGAGGTGGGAATGGAGATTTTGCAATATCCTTCCCCCAGGAATAGGGAGATAATGGGGATCTTGCAGTATCCTTCCCTTGCCATGCCCACCAAGCCACGCCCACAGAACCAGTAGTTAAAAAAAATGAATTTCACCACTGATATATGCCCTCTGGAATAACATCCCCCACAGAGATACTATTGGTTTTCACTTTCTGACTGTTCCAAAAGTGCCTTAAGATCTGTTTCTGCTCTCTGGTCTTGGGTTAATCTACCAGTGAAGCATTTTCTGTGTTTCTTTGAATGTTATTATTGTTGTCTGGGCAATGAAGTTTTGTTATTTTTAAATGTGTTTTAATTAAGGTAGGTAGGTAGGTAGGTAGATACAATACAATACAATACATGATATGATATGATATATATTTAGCAAGGACCCAGCAACTTAGAGGAATCAGATGACCTTAATAAATCAAATTGATTCTGAAAAGGGTGCCCTGATCCCACGGTGAAAAGTAGCATCTTACATGGTATTTACAAGCTATGACTTGTAATCCCTACCAGGTTAAAAAACCCTACAATCCCAAATCTGACATTGAGATAAAAAAGTAATGAAATTAGTCAACATTATTCCTTCTGTGGTTTCATAGGTAAAGGTAAAGGTTTCCCCTGTCCAGTCATGTCCGATTCCAGGGGGTAGTTCTCATTTCCATTTCCTAGTGAAAACCAGCATTGTCCAAAGACACTTCCGAGGAGCCGAGGTGGCGCAGTGGTTAAATGCAGCACTGCAGGCTACTTCAGCTGACTGCAGTTCTGCAGTTCAGCTGTTCAAATCTCACTGGCTCAGGGTTGACTCAGCCTTCCATCCTTCCAAGGTGGGTAAAATGAGGACCCGGATTGTTGTTGGGGGCAATATGCTGACTCTGTAAACCGCTTAGAGAGGGCTGAAGGCCCTATGAAGCAGTATATAAGTCTAACTGCTATTGCTATTGCTACTTCCGTGGTCATGTGGCCAGCATGACTATACATTGAGGTACACAGAACACTGTTAGTTTCCCACTAAGGTGCTACCTATTTTTCTACTTACATTTGCATGCTTTCATACTGCTAGATTGGCAGGATCTGAGGCAAGAACCGGAGCTCACCCTATCACGTGGTAGTTGGGTCTCACACTGAAAACTTTCCAGTTGACAGATCAGTGTCTTAACCATCAGGCTCCTGTGCCATTACTTCTGTGGGTTAATATTTAATATTAATATTTAACCATCTCTCAAGGCCACCTGATCTCTATTTTGTCTCCATTATGTCTGCTCCAAATAGCTACCAACTCACGACTGATCTGCGAGTATACTATTCCTGATAACTAAAGTGTTTTGTTTTCTCTACTGCCTTTGATGACATTCCATTAGCCAGCAGGGAAAACATCCATCAATCAAGGCAGTACAGTCTGAATAGGGAGGTCCTGTTTCCAGATTCTGCTGGGTTTCTCTAGGATAATGTGTCCCATGATCCTTCCACATGTCGTTTGAGCATCTCCCAAGTTAAACAAAAAACTAAAAAAAGAAAAAGTATCATATGGTAGGACATCTGAGCAGAACTGGGAAGCAGACCGTAACCTGATTGTACAAATACATAGATTGTATAAATAACAGAAACTAACCATCACTAGACAACCAGTTCTCTTAATTCAGCAAAACGAACTGATAAGTAAACAAGAAAATCCAGCTCATCATTTCTTATTTCAAGGAAGAACTATTACATGTAAAGCAACTGATGTCAGTTGACAATATTGTTAATAAGAAGCATGCCATATGTCTCCCCCCCCCCCATGTAAAATAAAGTGGGTCTGCTAACTTGTTGTCATAAGCCTGGGCTGAAGTTGGGAACAGAAACAGGGAAATGAGATAATGATTATAAAAGGAGTTCTGGAAACAACCATTGTAGAGACGGCAACCTTGGGAGGAAAATGGCTATGGCTGAGGTTGGTAGGCACTCCCAAAACATGTTCTAATATGATACGAGCCAGTAGTATGCTGCAGCTGCCAAAGAGGCCAATGCAGTCCTAGGCTGCATCAACAAGAAGATAGTATCAGGGTCACTTGAAGTGTTAATACTACTTTATACAGCTTTTGTAAGGCCACACTTGGAATACTACATTCAATATTTTGATCAACATGATAGAAAAAAGATGTTGAGACCAGGGGTGGGTTCCAGCAGCCACTACTGCTGGTTCACTCATGGGCAGGCATCACGTGCGTGCGCGCTTGATGCATCCTATGCACGCATGCACAGTACAATAAAAATTGTTTTGCGCTTGCGCAGAAGCCAAAAACAAGACGGCCACTGGGAGAACTGGTTCCGAGTCATGGTAGGCCTGGGTCGCTGCCGGTTCCAGCGACCCAGCCTGCCCAACCACTACCGGTTTGGCCGAACCTGTCCGAACCAGTAGGAACCACTGGTTGAGACTCCAGAAAGAATGCAGAGAAGAGCAATAAAGATGATTAAGGAGCTGAAGGCTAAAACATGATGAACAGTTGCAGGAGCAGGATTTGTCTAATCTAACAAAGAGAAGGGGTGACAAGATAGCAGTCTTCCAATATTTGAGGGGCTGTCACAGAGAAGAGTGGGTCAACCTCTTCTCCAAAGCACCTGAGGGCAGGTGTGGAAACTTATTAAGGAGAGATCCAATCTAGAACTAAGGAGGAATTTCCTGACAGAATAATCAATCAATGGACCAGCTTGCCTTCAGAAGTTGTGCGTGCTTTATCACTGGTGGTTTTTATTTTTTGCATTCAATTTTTTATTAGTTTATAATATGGCATACAAAGAGAATACAAAAGTATATAGTAGGGAAATTAGGGAAGGGAAAAGGAAAGTAGATAGTGGGGGAAAGCAAGGAGAAAAAGGAAAAAAAACATTGACTTCTGACTCCTTTGGTTAAGTAAAATAAGGCATTAAAATCTAACCTCAACTTTTAACTTTTACATAATAATATGTATAAACTAGCCATTTCTATAACAACAAATCTATCTAATCGGTAGAACCCCAAATCAACGTTTCATTTTTTTCCACCTCAAGCACAAAGTCCAGAAGTGGTTTCCAAGAAGAAATAAAAGTATTCGTATTTTTTTTCTTTAATCAAAACAGTCAATTTAGCCATCTTTGATAACTCTTTATCAGTTTTTGTAGCCATTCATCCATTGTAGGGATTGAGGTGACCTTCCATTTCTTATCACTGGAGATTTTAAAGAAGAGATTGGATAGCCATTCATCAGAAATGGTATAGGGTCTCCTGCTTGAGCAGGGGGTTGACTAGAAGATCTCCAAGGTCTCTTCCAACTGTTCTTCTATGTTCTGTATTCTGTACACCAGTAATGGTTTACTCTAATCTTCGCTACTATTTGGAACTGGGTGCGCTCATGCGAGCTTGCTTCGGTCATGCGCAGAGTGTCCGTAATGACATCTGGGTGGGTGGGTGGAGCCTACCATCACCACTGCTACCAGTTCGCCTGGGCAAACTAGCAGAATACCACCTCTGCTGTACACATGTTAACTGACTTCACCTCCAGGATAACAGGAGACAAAGTGTTGCAGATTTTATTTATCTTGAAAGCTGTGATGTAATCATGAAAGTTTATGGAGAAACAATAATACTTTTAAATGGGGATGCTTAGGGACAACCTAAGGCTGTTTCAACTGTGGGTTCAAAATGGAGATGCAAAAAACCAACATGCAAATAAGCGAGAAAGATTGGGGTTGTCAGGATGAGGTACTGCATTAGTCCTTCACGAGGAGCTCCTGATTCCTCAAACTGCCCCACAAAAAGGAACCCACAAACCAGATTCTTTATTAATAAGTATTAAAACTTTACTACATATAGTAATTGAAGTGCTTGTTATTAACACCGAACATTGATCTATCAGATATAGCTTATGGTTAAAAAAATGGGGTTCTAGCACCACAGTAAGATAAAACCATCCTAATTGCTCAATGTCTTGGCACATTGGTTTGCAGACTCAGCCAAACTCAAGAGAAACAAGAGCAATCTAAGGGAGGGTGCAAATAGGCCTGAACACCTGTGCATGGTATTTATTTATTTATTTATTTATTTCCTACCCTTGTCATTTTTATAAATTATTCAAGGTGCTGAACGTAATCAATACTACTTCCTCCTTCTATTTTCTCCATAAAACACAATCCTGCAAGGTGCATTGGAGTGAAAGATCGTGGCCGGCACAAAGGTTTTGCAGATTTATTTATTTTGGAAAAATACATAAATGTATTTATCCTCTTAAAAAATAAATAAATTTATTTTGGTTACTCTTTTTCTAATGGACTATTTGCTGACTTTGAAAGATGCTTTCGATTGTACGGAAAAGGGAGAGCGGAAAGCTTTATCCCACACCAACCTGGATTCACATGAAGATCTGCACTGCTTTGCCTGAAAGTGATTTGATTGGTGAGCAAAAGGGGAAGGGCTGTTTTGCAGTTCAAAGGGACACTTTTTGAATACATGTTCAATAGAGATCCATCAAATTGTATCACTTCATACCTTTAAGAAAACCCTGAAGGCTCAGTGTTTAAATGACCTGCTCTGAAGTTGTATTTTTATAGACTGCAGTGGTATACAGCTCCACAGTCATATGAAATGACCCAAGGAACATTGAATACATGTTTCAGTAAAACTCAGCTTTATTGGAGCTTGGGTCAGTTTTACTCCCATGATTAAGATGTTTGTAGAAGATTTTTTTCCCACTTACTCATAAAAATCTCATTACAGGTTTGTTTGTTTTTAACGTAGCTACAAGCTCCCATATGCTGCCAACTACAATAAATTTCAAAGATACAGCTTATTGGGTTTGTTTGTTAAATATTGCTAGGGCAGGAAGGAACATGTTACTTATGTAAGCAAGGAAAATCAAGCTAGGAATGACTTCCTTCCTGTCAACATGATTGATGGCTCAGCCCAGAGGTGGGTTCCTACCAGTTGGCACCTATTCGATAGAACCGGTTCATCAAATCTACCGAACCGGTTAGAAGAGGTTCCACCAGTGGACCCAGAAAGCAGGCCATACTTACAGAAGAGGTTCCAAAAAATTTTGAAACCCACCACTGGTCCTTGGATATGATTATTCTACACTATCATGCTCATATTTATAAAACTCAGTGCCTCTGTGAAAGGTAAGGATGACTACTGCGTTTGTGGTGCAATCAGAACATTGCGTGTGTTGAAGTTGTTTTAATGCAAACCAAAGATGCCTTTTAAAAAACAAGTTTACATCATATTCTTATGCATGCCAGTGTGAGGTAATTTAAGGTGGTTCTGACAAGTGTCGTCGACATCTTCATATCCGGTCACATGGGCGGCAAGCCACTCCCATCTGGTCACATGGGCGGCAAGTCACTCCCACAAAGGAGGCCACACCGACAGAGTAGGTTTGAACATTTTTTGAAACCCACCACTGGCTCAGCCCCTTCCAAATATACCCCATTTTAACCATTCCTCTGAGCTGAATGTCTAGAAAAGGATTGTGTGACTCCTGGTATACTAGTCAGGCATTTCCAGACAGGGATTAGAGACCCAGTTTAGTTTCCTTGAAGGGATCTTTCCAATAAGCCTTAAATTGGCCCACTAAGGTTGTGTGACTTGTCTACAAAGTGACTATCTCCCAAATTGACTACAGTGAAACTTTAACAGGGTTTTAAAACACAATAAGGGTAGAGGGCTAAAGCATTGTTCTACAGGGTACTTGTAGCCTGTTTCCCCTGACTAGACTGAGATTGATTGATCTGCCTCTATCTATCTATCTATCTATCTATCTATCTATCTATCTATCTATCTATCTATCTATCTATCTATCTAGCGAGCTAGCGAGCTAGCTCGCTAGCTAGAGATAGCAATATGAAGCTCTGCACCAAATGTTAATTTTTTTTCTTTAAAACCCAGAGATTTTAAACAGGCTTGACTTGGGAAGGATGGTGACACATCTTAAATCTATTAGCTTTCAGACTGGAATATTGATTGTTTCTGCAGGGTTAATGCTGTTCTGTTCAAAGAGCAGCTGATTCTTTTGAACAGATTCCTTTATATCTTTAATTCCAAAGCCTGCTGTATAATTCATTAAGTGCACTGTTGATAATCATTCCTCGTATTTTCATATTTTCTGAATGTTTATTTACATAAAAACTTGCCAGTATGTTTCTTTTATTGCTAATTACATTGATAGCTAATGTTATAGTACAATTACTAGTTGTCAAAGGTCATAACTGATACTGATTGCCCTCTAATAAGTAATAAGAAAGTGTATTTTGGTTTGTGCTGACTAGTTCAGATTTTCTAAAAGCTAACACAGCTGCTAGGACACCATGCAATCAAATTATTGAGTGTGCAAAATCTCCGAGCCATATGCTATCCAGTGCAACTCATATCCCTGTAAGCAAATATAGGAATAAATTGGAATAAAAGAGCAAGCACTGCATTTTGTAAATCTGTTTTGAAACTTTTTGAATCTAAATATGCTCTTTAGAAATGGATACACGTTTATTCAATGCTACGTTATTTCTATTTTGAAGCTCATGTGAAAAAAGTATCTTTTCTTCCTAGAAAGTCATAAATTCATTTTCTCCTTAAAACTTGCATTACCTTGTGCATAAATCATTACTCGCAAGATTTGAGATGACTTTGAGCTCTGCTTTTAATGGCAATAAGAATCAGATGCCAAGCAAATAATTGGTTCAAAAGAGAAGTGGACAATCCATGTAAGATGAGTACCCCTTCGGTGGGCTGCCAGAACAGATTGCACAACTGAAACCTGACAACACAACTGCTTGATTTCCCTGTGTCACATGTTTGCCTGTTGGTTGCCTTCCATAGCTGAATGGATGAATCAATTTATTTGTGAAGTTGGAAAGACCAGTAAACATTATTTTAAAGACTATGGTTCACCACATTAAGGATCATAGAAAGGCCTTCTTCTTACCTTAATGCACATGATGCTAATTACTGATGGGCAATAAATATAAGAGTAAAATTAAATGTATTGGAGGTAATAAAGAAAAGCAAGAATCCCAGAAAACTGTAAGATCTTAGTATTATTGGTATATAAATGATGATGATGATGATGATGATGATGATGATGATGATGATGATGATGATGTTATCCATTCAGTTGTGTCCAACCCTTGGCAAATCTAAGGCCTCCCATATTTGGGCATACCAGGTGCTTTGACATAACACACACACACACACACACACACTTAGGGGGATACTTTGTTTTGTGTCATTTGTGCCATTTTTAGATAGTTTTAGCCTGGACTGTCTGCTTTAGGTTTTTATGGATTTTGTATGCCATCTAGAGTGCATTAAAGTTGGGCAGGTACAATCAATGTAAATATATACATACAGAAAACACCAAAATAATAAGGAAACAAAGGAATGAGATAAGAAATGGAAGAGAAGAGCAGTTAAATCTAGTTTATACCATTTACACTTGTTCCTTAAACTATATCTCTCTCTCCCCCCCCTCTCTCTCTTTTGCAGCATTTTATTATATCCAAATAAAAGTCTTCCACTTTTTCCTGAGTAATTTGTTTTTCCGTCATAGTTTTGTTTTGCAATTTGACTGTCATTCTTTTCCCTGTTTATAAATTCATTTGATGTTTATCCCACATTTTGTTACAGGAAGTCAAGGCAGACTCTTTGATGTTTCCTTCGCTTCTGTGGATGAAGGTGGACTAATATCTGCATCTCCATTTTCAACATATAATTGATTACTATACCTTGCTGTCTATATACCACCTCAGTATACTTTTTCTATGTTTCCACTACCACATTCATTATTTTCACAAATAACCCAAGCTGGCAAACATATCATAATGCGCTATATCTTCCTTATTAAATACTGCATCTGTGCCCTATGATTTCTATTACATCATACAATTCATCTAGCATATGCTGTAATTCATTTAAGTTTTCCTCATCTGCATACCAAAGAATATGCACATTTGCATATTCAAAAGATCCAAAGGATGAAGGTAGGTACTTTAGTAGACTTCCACCAAGTTCTTACCAGGAGTGCTTAACAAGCTATTCCCTTGTAAGTTTTGCATGCACTTTTGTTAACTCCTTCTGCATTAGTTGCCAACAACTTCTTTCTTCCATCAGGAACAAAAAAACATGTGCTTTTAGCAGCCATTTGGCAAACAAGCCATATCTGCGTTTTGCCATTTACATAATTACACTAATATACTAATCCTATACCTTCTAGGATTATCTAATATACTTATATAATTATATAAAAAACTATAATATAACCTATTATAATATACTAATTCTATAGACTTACTTTTTTTTTAGCCATCCTAACAGAATTGATTGCTTCCTTTTCATCATTTTTTTTCTTGGCTATTAGCATTTATAGTGTTCATTTAATTTTTTTAAACATATTATCTGTTTCGTGTACATTTTAAATTCTGTCACCCTTAATTTCAATCCGCTTCCATCTTTCATTTTTAATTCCACTCGTTTTGATAGAAGCTCAAGCTAAAAGATGGAAGCTAAAATATTTTTAATATCTTTACTCACTTTCAAAACAATATTTCTATCAAAATAACTTTCTCTCCATCTTTTAATCTTAATCTCACTTAACTCTTTGTGACTATTTTTGCAACTGTCATCCACCTAGGGAGTGTTATTCTGATACATCAACTACAGCTTAAATGACATTATTTCATTACTTTCTGATATTTATGTTAGCCCTTATGTTCACAGTGAAACATACACCTTACCTACTATATGTATTCACAAGATTAGGTTACATTTGCTCAAGTCTATTATATTCTTATTCTTCAGGGACACATCTTCATTTTTCTTTTAATTTTTAAACTCATGTTGTTTATCATTTTTCTTCTCTTACAAGAGCAAATTATTAAATCAGATGTTATGGTTATCATGCACACTCATGAATGCTGACTCTGTTGTCTGCCATGGTGAATGCAGACAAATCAGGATTTTCATATATAACTTTTTACTACCATAAAGCAAGCAAATATTGAATTACCAGATGTAGTTATATTCATGCCTTTGCTCCTGCTCAAGATAAGTATAGTACTAGTCAGTTCTAGTATATTTTGGCCAGTATTCCACAAGCAAAACTAAAACTTTACATATAGCATACTTAGGCTAGTCTTTGCAAACTTAGATCTCTCAACTAAAGACTTTATGATAAAGCATTATATTAGTGCCCTAGATAACTTCAATAAGGACATATGTATATCAACACTCATTGTTCGTACTCTTCAAAGCATTATTTCCAGATTTTAAATGCAGTTGCTACAATGCCTGTAATATTCCATTCTAATTCAACGTAGATGAAAAATAACATTCAGTACCCAAAACTCAAACAATTATTCAAGGAAAACAGTAATCCAAGACACATGGCATTTCCCAAAATAGAATTAATTTATGCCTCTCTGTTAGATCCACTTTGCTATTAATCAATGGCTGGGCTCCTCCTGTTAAGACAGTTTGAGGCAAAGGAAATGCATTTGGCTAAAAATAAATATGTTAATACCAATGACTAAGAACATGGATGATTATATTTGTAAGCATGTGTGAGTATATAAATATATAATTGGGTAAATGAACAGGGCCCTGGCTTTTAAAACTGAATATCAATTTAGAACTTATAAGAACAAATAATATCTGGAAGGAAAGTGCATGCCTATAACTTTGGGAATAATATGAAGCTGGTTTGCAGATATCATATTGGTTTAATAAGCTGCACAGTTAACAATGTCAAATGCAAGTACATATCACCAATTCTAAAATCGAATACATTATTATTTATTATTTCTATGTGGTGCCTTTTTCCCATTGCATAATTCAAGTAATTGAAATAGTTTCCCACAAATGAGATAGGACAGTGATGGTTAACCTTTTCGGCACTGAGTGCCAAAATTGGAGCACACATGCAATGGAACCTAGAAGAGCAGCTGGTGACAGCGCATGTGCCCCCAGAGAGGGCTCTGTGTGCCACTTCTGGCACATGTGCCAAAGATTTGCCATCACAGGTATAGGGCCTCCTGTTTGAGGAGGGGATTAAACTAGAAGGCTTCCAAGATCCCTTCCAACTCTGTTATCCTGTTGTCCTATTAAATCTCTCATCCAACCGCTAACTGCATTTTTACAATGTGAAGAGATGATGTGGTTTGCTGGGTATTGATTTACTGTGTTGTGAGACTCCAGATACTATGGCTTACTCAACAAACCATGATTAACAAAATAATTAACTAGCATAATGTGCCTATTATTGTTGATCATATTTACTTACCAATGGTCCTATTAACACATGAAAAAAGACTTGATCATTAAACATTTAGGGTTTGAAATGAGATTCCTCCACCTCACTAATGACAAAGATTACATCCAACCAACCCCAATTCTGTATTTAGATCCTTCTGCAAATTTTGGATGATTTCAATCTATAGAAGGAATGATAGCATTCAGTGTGGAGCAAAATGCATCAACAGATTGTTTCATCCAATCAGAAAATGTTGGCAATGCAGTCAGTGCCAATACAAATATTTGTACCTGACAATACATCTGTTTTTCCTGCTCCCTGTATTGAGTATAATAACCGTTTTTTCCCTTTGCGTTTAAGTTTTTTTTTTAGCTCTGTCAGTATTTAGCTAGTCTGGTGTATGATTAACAGGGCTGCAGGCTACAGTGTTTGCAAAATCTTTATTGCTGCATGAGCAAGAAATACATCTGAAGTTTCAGTTCTCAAGCTGAGTCTGTAAAATCAACATGTAGGAAACATTTACGTACTGCCCTTTCTCAACTTGGTAAAAGCTGTTAAAATAAATGTTTTAAACCAAATTAATTAATTCCAATTAATTACACAGCTGAATAAAAAATACAGGTAATTCAAATGAAAAATGCCACATGATTATTAAAATATGTTTGTCCTTTCTGATACTTACAAAGATTTTTTCCCTTTGTTTCCTTTTTTTGCAAGTACTTTTGAATCCTCCTCCTTTGTACAGGTTTAATGGAGAACCTATAGCCCATAACACACTGAATTCTCCCCCACACTGATCCTCACTTCTAAACTATTCCAGAAATCTCCCATTCTCTACAATGGGTCCACAATCTTAAACACTCAAAGAGCCACAAAGGTCCTAACCGGAAGCCCCCCCCTTCAGTTCTGGAGCTGACCGGAAGACCGGTTCCCCCACCATAGAATACAATACAATACAACATCAGAGTTGGAAGGGACCTTGGAGGTCTTCTAGTCCAACCCCCTGCCTAGGCAGGAAACCCTATACCATTTCAGACAAATGGCTATCCAGCATCTTCTTAAAGACTTCCAGTGTTGGAGCATTCACAACTTCTGGAGGCAAGTTGTTCCACTGATTAATTGTTCTAACTGTCAGGAAATTTCTCCTCGGTTCTAAGTTGCTTCTCTCTTTGATTAGTTTCCACCCATTGCTTCTTGTTCTACCCTCAGGTGCCTTGGAAAATAGTTTGGCTCCCTCTTCTTTGTGGCAACCCCTGAATAGAGTCTCCTCCTAGCCTGGCATCCTTTTTCCTTTGCCGACTGGAAGTCCAGTTCCCCCACCATAGAGTCTCCTCCTAGTGCAGCATCCTTTTTCCTTTTATTGACGGGCGACAGGGAGCCGCAGCAGAGTGATGAAAGAGCCACATGCGGCTCCAGAGCCACAGGTTGCTGACCCCTGCTCTATAAGATAGTTGGGTGTGCAAATATTTGGAGAGTCAAAGATGGGATTCACACATCACATTAAGCCATTAACTGATCTACCTTTTTTGGAGTTAGTATATTCATTGATTTCAGATACTGCTGTTTGGGAATCATATGATTCATTGTCACAGGCAAATCCAGCTGACCTTGCAATAATAGTAATGATAATGATAACATGATCTGGCAATGGCTAAGGGCAGAAAAGTTGAAGAAAGAGACAGAGGGGCTAATTCTCACTGCACAAGACCAAGCCTTAAGAACAAATGCATACAAAGCCAGAATTAAGAAGACAGCAACTGATAGTAAGCGCCTATGCAAGAACTCAAAGAAACACTGGACCATCTCATTAGTTGCTGCAAAAACATTGCACAGACTAACTACAAAGAGTGGCATGACAAAATAGCAACAATGGTGCACTGAAAGATCTGCAATTTGCTTTCTTCTTGCCAGGCTCCCTTCATCAAGAGGCAAATGGCTACTTCAGGTATGGTTACATGGCATGCACGCAGATCTCACTGCTTAGAAACGGAAACGGCTGGGTTGGCTCAAGCTGAAGAATCAAGGATTATCTTCCAGCATTTTTCTCCGCCTAATAGTAGGTGGGCTCTTTTGTCCAGTCCATTCTGGAACATCACAATCCGCTTGAAATAGAGGAAGACAAATGTGTATATAGCTGCTCTCTTCTACCCTGTACAGCACATGTGAAAGATCAAATTTTCCAGAGCTGTAATTGTAAAAATAAATGAATGATTTTAAAAGAAATACATTTAAATCCTGTACAAAGCAATTAAGGATTTGAACTGCTTTCTTGAAGGCAGTCTGAGTTACTAGGGTTCACGTGCAGCATGAAGAAAGCCACACTTCCTTCCAAGTAAAAGAACAAGGTTTCCTTCAGCTCGTGGTCTTGTTTTGCTTTGCTTAAACTGTTATGGAGCTGAGTCACGTGAATGATGTAAGCCCAACTTCTTCCTG